>NC_038049.1:17464540-17764540 GCF_002211085.1 Panicum hallii
CATTCCTAACTTCAGACCCACCAGTAAAGGCAAGCCCCGGACATATCCCACTATTTTATTTACACTGCATCTATCTCTATCTATATTGTATCTTGCATTAAGTCTAAGGAATTGCTTGAAACCCTAGATGCATGAATCCTAGAATCCAATGTAATGCTCCCGAGTCCTTATCGAATAGATGCTCCGCTAAATAGGACCGGTAGAAGTCGGGTGATTCCTGTCACTCGCGCGATATAGGGGTTGTAATGTTTACATTCCTGTTCTCACTATAAGGATGCCGGACGGGAGTTTTGTACGGTATCATGGTTGAGGTGATACCCCGTCTGTGTTGTTGAATTGGATAAGGCCGCGGGGTGTGTTAGCGGTGGTTAAGCATTTGAAAGTACTAACCACATGCCGCGAAATATGGTAAGCGGTAAGCCTAGTAACCAATCAGCCCGAGGAGTGGACATACCTCCCACCACTCGATTGCTTCTTCTGGTTACTTATGTTCGACTGAGGAATACGTGTTGCAAGGGCAACCAGGAATACGGGTTTTGTAGTCGCGCTACAGACGTATGTCCTGCACGAGTGTTGTGCGTATGTTCCTGCAGTCGCTTGTGGTGGACCTGTCCACGAGTCGGAATGAAAAGGCAAACGGTTGCTTCGGAGGCAAATGTTGGATGTTCCAAGCGTGTGAGTTAGGTTTACCTTGCAAGGTTGAAAAATTCGATTCAGAATCGTCCGCCTCTCACGAAGATTGAGACTGCTTAATCCCTTATCACATAGAGTAACAAGAGCAATATTATGGTTACCAAAGATGATGCTTGACCAAAGATTATACCATACTTGCTTAGTCATAGGTGCTTACCTAGAATGGATAATTAACTAGAATCTGAAAGCTAAAACTTGAAGTTAAGGATCTACTCTTTGTGCTTTTCAGCTGAAACTAAACCCAGAACCATTATAAGCTTTCATAAGTCTAGTTATGGGCTAAGTATACCCAATTCCGGGTAAGCCTTGCTGAGTATTAGAATACTCAGCCTTGCTAGATATATGTTTTGCAGGTAATGTCTTGAAGGCCCTACTCTTCCCTTGCCCTGGTCCTGTGCTCTTTCAGAAGGTTGGTCCGTGAATGGGATCCGTCCCCGACCAATACTGATGATCTCGAGTGATGTCGTGTCTGGGCTTAGCACGACATCCACCTTGATGACGTGTTGTAATTCTTCGCGTATGTTTTCCGCTGTTTTTAACCCTAGCTTTACAGTTTGTAATCTTTTCTCTAAATTTGAAACTTCATACTTCTTTTGGAAACCCTTGTAATGTAATTTCCTGTGATGTAAAATGTGATGGTGAATGTATCTCTGGACTCACCTTCGTGTGAGGTAACCTTATTTGATCCTGTGTATCGGTGTTTATCGGGACGTTACCCGACAGGCCAAGGGATTATACCGTTTGAAGCACGTTAGAGCCTCCGGTGTGGACTCGCGTACTTGAGCCGGTATAATTCAGGTTGGTTCTGCCACAGTCCAGGCTTTTCTTTTCTGAAAATCCTTTATTAATTTCAGAAAATAGGTTTTTCCTTAGAAAATTCATAATAAATTATCCGGACCTCCGAAAATTATGAAACCAGTTTCATAATTCTTCTAAAATCATGGGCTACCTGTTAGAGTAGGTTTTGTGATGATTTGGATCTTATTTGCAACCTTTTGTGCACTTTTGCACTTTGGACCCTACTCTTACTCGCATTTACGAATAGGAACCCGTCCGCGAGGAGCTGACCGACGACCAGGACTACCCGGAGACTCAGGAGGACTTCGAGGAGACGCCAGGTTCACGCCCATCTACGAATTGAACTCCTATTAGACATTTGCTTGTAGACATGCTATTGCTGTATGTGTATATGTGTGTATATATATATATATCGAGATAAACCTGCATGGCCTCTTTACGACCCATATTCCTTGTCAACCCATCTTGAATTGTTTGTTATATGATATACCTTGTAAAACCTTGGAAGTGTATGGGTGGGCTATGGTTGGATAGTCTTGGCGTGCGTGAAGTGGTTTTCTTCAGGAGTTGGTGATTAGGGCTTAGCTGGGAGTGGGCGACCCAACTCGATCGCGGATCGAGGGCTTGGGGTGTGTATCTTGGCACACCCTACGGAGTACCTGTGGCGGGTACAATTTTGTTACGTGTTGAGGTGTTTGGGGCACCCGTTAAGGGTGCAGTTGCGGACCACCGTGGTGGATACGCGTGTGACGAAGATGCCCGCTCCGGCAGATAAGGACCGAGTGAGAGTAACCATGACTTGTGGGACTTTGTAAGCGTGCACACCACTTACCCATTATGAGGGTGGGCCCGGTCCGGACTTAGCAAGCGCGGTACCAAGCCGGTAGGAGGATCGAGTATCGGTGCAGGGGAAGGAGGTGCTGACCTCACGTTCCCCGAGACGCATGGGAGGCTTCACAGTCCCGGGGCGACCTCTCGCGGGAGGATGCGCCCAAGACCCGGGAAAGCCGGATGGTGCCGTGGCTCCTATTTCCGTTTCGTAGACCGGTGTTTCGTATACTAGTCGGCTGATCTCCGGCTAGTGTCGATTCGAGTGGGACCAGGTGTACAACCCCTGCAGGGTGAAAACTATACGTATAGCCGCGTCCTCGGTTATGGACATCCCTACTCCTCTGTTGCTCTTATTAGTTAGTGTTACTCATGATTTCTACCTCCCTCTAGAATATTGTCCTGCCAGGGGGCAGTTGAGATGCGAGGAGAGGGAGTCCTCGCATCGACTTGGTGGTGTTGGAAGGTGTGTGTGACCGGGAGTCCGGAATGCCGGAAGGGCCCGAGTCGGGAATGAAAGGAGATGTGTATTCTTATATATATATTATATTGCATGCATAGGGAAACCCCCAGCTTTACCCTTGAACTCTGTTATATCCGTAGTATAGACCACATAAAGCTTGCATACGGATGGTGACGTGAACCTATCCCATTCCTTGGGGATAGCCTGGTACGATGCAGGATCCGACCCGGAATTCGACCCCAACGACGACGGATGGTACGACTGAGGCCCGAGCTACGCTCAAGTCGCCTGTGGAGGTGGAACCCGAAGACGGAGGACGGCCGAAGACCTAGCTACCGCTATGCGCTTCCTGCTTGTTCGAATTAGCCGAAGGGCTTGTAATAAATTCCGTACTACAGATCCTCTGGATTTATGTAATAATTAAACCCGTGATTGACCTTTATTATGAGCATGACTGTGATATTATGCCTGAAATGAGTTCTGTATGTGATAGCGCTTGATCCAGGGACTATCACGACGATACAGGGAGTCGGATTCCTCGATACGGGAATCCGGTTCGTTTCAGTTGGTATCAGAGCCATGCTTGACCGTAGCACGAGCCTTAGACATGGTCGGTAGACCTAGGGAAATCTATACGACTCTATCCACTTATTATAATACCTTGGACTATTTTCCGTCAACCCCTTGACTCAGTTTCCTCCACTCTTGAGTTACTCTCTTACCTACGCTGACTCAATTCTCGCGTTCCTACGCAGGGTAGCAACCGCGATGGCAACCACGATGGAGAGCGTGACCCACGACCTCGCGCTGTACGAGGAATACCACCAGAGAGGCGTCTTCAGGTGGTTCGAGCGCGTGGTGGAGCACATCGGCATCGACCTGGCCTACATCAAGCTCGCCCTGAAGTCGACCACTGCTCCCCCATACTACTCCAAGATGGCCACGCTCGTCGTCTTGCCCGACCCTGCAGTGCCCGCCTTCGAGGGCAAGATGACCCACAGCTTCGGCGTACTCACCAAGACCGCCGTCCAGTCAGCCGCTCGGAAGATGACGATGGAGCTGCTCGCCCAGTTCTGGCAGACCAAGTTCGCCAACTCCTCCTTCCGCCTGCTACCTCGGTCCGTCCTACCCAATGAGGACCCCGAGGCCGTCTACCTGGAGATGTACTCTGCCCCGGTTCAGGAGACCGGAGGGGACCAGCCCATGATCCACACCACCGGCTCTTACCTCTACGACCTGGACCACCTAGCTGTGAACCTCTCCTCGGAGAGCGATCAGCTACACCTAGGTTTCTACGACAGTGTGAGGCACATCCACGTCCTGCAGCACGAGATTCAGGGGTGGAACCAGCTCTACACCACGGCTCAGAGAGAGGCTCGACGCAACCAAAGGAACTACATGGAGGCGCAAATGATGCGTCAGACAGAGACCCAGCTGAGGACGGCCGCCGAAGCCAAGCTACTCCAGACAGAGACCGAGCTCCAGAAGCTCCGGGAGGAGAAGGCCGAGTGGAAGCTCAGGGAGAAGGACTACCTCGACACCATCAGCAAGCTCAAGGACCGAGCCACCGACAGCGAGGCCGAGTGCCGCCAGCTGCAGACTCAGGTGGACGACCAGCAGGACTTCATGACCCTACACGGCTACTTCGAGGCCAAGACCGAGGACCGGGTGAAGGAACTGGAGACCCGGCTGGAGAGGAACAAGAAGAACATCGCTTTGCTGACCCGCACCGCCGTGTACCTTCGCGACAAGGCCGCACGCGCCTTGCAGACGTGGGAGATTTCCGACTCCATCCGCGTCGACGAGATCCACGAGCTGAGGAATCAGCTACCCGAGGAGAGACAGCCCCTGGTGAGGAAGGAGGATTTCAAGCTCATCCCCACGGAGCTTCGCCTACACCTGTGCCCCCACGAGGAGATGCCGCCCGCGATCGAGACCGAGGAGGTGGTGGAGGCCGTCGCCGCTATCGACGCCATCTTCCCGGAGGACTACCCAGAAGCATACAAGCGCGTGTTGTCCTACAAGAAGCCACGCGTCACCTTCTACTAGGGCGTGAGTTGGTGTCTTAGGTAGGAGTAGGTGTAGGTAGGTAGCCGCCGATGGTCCATTCCGGCGAGAGGTTCTCATGAGTAGTGTTTTGAGCCGATGACATGTTTCCGGCTAGCGTCCTATGATGTCACGAGTCTAGGTAGACGCGATAGGAGTCGCCACTCTTTTGTAAACATTCACGATATATCCTTAGAGTGTGAGTTGGGGGTGCTATCTTGAAGGCTTTTGTGTTGACCTCGAGATAACACCGGTGATTCCTTGTACTGCCTGTTTGATGTCTGAATGGATGGATGTTATGACTCTTCGTTCTCGTATTATTTTATTCGATCGTTATTTTCATATTAAAACGTTATCGCCCTTATTCTTGCATTTTTATCGGATAATTGGCATGTTTGCCCATGTGTGTATTCTTTTATTTTGGGTGGTGAGTGCCGGCGTTTACGCAAGAGAACTTCCCCCTTCACCCTACACAGGAGATGTCGATCCGGAGATCCGACCGCTTGATGGCTCGTTTCGAGCAAGCCGCCCAGGAGGAAGCCGCAGCTGAGGCACGCGGACGAGGTCGCCCGTTTGGCCGTGGGCGCGGACGTGCTGCCCCAGCACGTGCCCCGGCAGCAGGGCGTGGAAGAGGCAGAGGACCTGCCGCGGGTGCCGCACCCCGCGCCTTTGGGGAGGCACGCCGTGGAGACGAAGCCGACGAGGAGGAGGTCGATGAGGAAATCGACGCTGAGCCAGCACAGCAGCCACCGCCACCACCGCCGACACTCGCAGAGATCATGGACAGGCAGACGCAGCTACTACAGCGTCTGGCCGAGTCAGTCGACCAGAGGAACCATGGGGCCAACCGCCATGGCCCGCCCGAAGAGGACCTCCAGCGCAAGATCGAGAGGTTCATCCGCCTGAAGGCCCCGACTTTCAGCTACGCCGAGGACCCCTTGGAAGCCGATGACTGGCTAAGGGTGATCGAGACCAAGTTGGACCTCACCAACTGCACCGACGAGGAGTGCGTCGCACTCGCAGTCCACCAGCTTGAGGGTACCGCCAAGTCGTGGTGGGACAGCTACTGTGACTCCCACCATGACCCAGCACACATCTCGTGGGAGGAGTTTGCCAGGGCATTCCGTGAGCAGCACGTGCCCCGGCAAGTGATGATCCAGAAGGCCCAAGAGTTTCGTACCATGACCCAGGGTACGATGAGGGTGGAGGAGTACGAGCGTCACTTCACCAAGATGATGAGGTACGCTGCTGATGACACCAACACCGAGGAGAAGAAGCAGTTCTGGTTTCTTCGAGGACTACACCATGGCATCCGTCAGATCGTGACGGGATGCGAGTACCCATCCCTCCGCAGCTTGGTCAACCGTGCCATTGCTGTGGAGAGGGAGAGACTAGGATGGGAAGACCGCCAGCGC
Organism: Panicum hallii; assembly: GCF_002211085.1. NCBI lineage: Eukaryota > Viridiplantae > Streptophyta > Magnoliopsida > Poales > Poaceae > Panicum > Panicum hallii. The sequence continues at coordinate 17,470,784 of NC_038049.1, forward strand.
AACAAGAAGCGCCAGACCGACCACCAGGTTCGAGACCGACCCTTCCAGAAGACTCGGAACGCGCCACCTCTACCACCGAGGAGCGGTTTCCGATCCGGCTCCAGTCAGCCGGGCAGGAACTTCAGTGGAGGAGGCAACCACTACTCCGGCAACAGGGCCCACGGAGGACAGAACCAAGGAGGAGGCAACTACCACCGCCAGCAGCCGGCACAGAGGACCAACAGTGGCTCGACGCCGTTTGTTTGCTTCACCTGCAACAAACCGGGCCACAAGTCCTACGAGTGCCCCGAGAAGAGGACCTCGACTCCAGCTCGCGCGCCTGGCTCCACCGGCAGGCCCGCTCAAGCTCCGCGCTCCGCAGACCGTGGCCGCCTCACTCACCTAACAGAGGAGGAAGCCCGGGATGCCCCCGACGTCGTGACAGGTGAGTATCTTATCAACGGCTCTAAGGCCTTGGTGTTATTTGACTCTGGAGCCACTTGCTCCTACATCTCTTCAAAGTGTGTTGCACAAAAGTCCCTTCCGATGACCCCGAGAAGCCACCCTATCATCACTAGCTCCCCACTGGGGGATCATAGGTGCACACTAGCATGTAAAGGAGTGAAGATCATGATTCAGGGACTGCCGTTCACAGCTGATCTGACAGTACTGCCGTCAGAAGGGATAGATGTTATTTTGGGAATGGATTGGTTGACAGCACATAAGGGTGTCATATCTTGCTCGCCCAGATTGGTGACCCTGGAACACCCTAGTGGGAAGAAGATTGAGGTTGAACCGTTGAAGTCCCGAGATGTACCTCAGGTGTACAATCTGAACAGCTTGGAGAAGGGGACACTCGAAGATGTGCCGGTGATTTGCGAGTACCCTGATGTGTTTCCCGAGGAGCTACCAGGTCTACCACCGGACAGGGACGTCGAGTTCGTGATTGACCTTGTGCCAGGAACGGCACCGATCGCGAAGCGACCCTACCGCATGTCCGCAGAAGAACTCACCGAGTTGAAGAATCAGTTGAAAGATCTGCTGGATAAACAGTACATCAGGCCTAGTGCATCACCATGGGGATCACCCGTGTTGTTCGTGAGGAAGAAAGATGGAACCATGAGGTTGTGCATCGACTACCGATCGCTGAACGCCGTGACCATCAAGAACAAGTACCCGTTGCCCAGAATCGATGATCTGCTTGACCAGTTGAGAAAGGCCAAATTCTTCAGCAAGATCGATCTGAGATCCGGATACCATCAAATGAAAATCCGGGAGAGCGATATCCCGAAGACAGCATTCGTGACCAGATACGGCCAGTACGAGTTCACTGTAGTATCTTTCGGACTGACCAATGCACCCGCTTACTTCATGAACATGATGAACAAGGTGTTCATGGAAGAACTGGACAAGTTCGTCGTAGTCTTCATCGACGACATCTTGGTCTACTCCGAGACAGCCGAAGAACACGCTGAGCACCTGAGGGTAGTACTCGAGAGGTTAAGACAGAACCAGCTGTATGCTAAGTTCAGCAAATGCGAGTTTTGGCTAGAGAAGGTTGCCTTCCTAGGCCACGTGTTGACTGCCGAAGGGGTTGCCGTAGATCCCGAGAAGATCGAAGCAGTGTCCGAGTGGCAGCAGCCGAAGAGTGTGACCGACATCCGAAGCTTCCTGGGTTTGGCAGGTTACTACCGGCGATTCATCGAGAACTTTTCCAAGATTGCCAAACCTATGACCGAGCTACTCAAGAACAACGTGCCGTTTGTATGGTCATCCAAGTGCGAAGCCAGCTTCCAAGAGCTCAAGTCCCGACTTACTACCACCCCAGTCCTCACCCTTCCGGACATCCGTAAGGACTTCGTCGTCTATTGTGACGCTTCTCGTCAAGGCCTGGGTTGTGTGTTGATGCAAGATGGCAAAGTTGTGGCGTATGCCTCCCGACAGTTGAGGAAACACGAAGAAAACTACCCTACCCACGACCTTGAACTCGCAGCGGTAGTGCACGCCTTGAAGATTTGGAGGCATTACCTCATTGGCAACAAGTGCGATATCTATACCGACCACAAGAGCCTAAAGTATTTCTTTACTCAGGCAGAGCTGAATATGAGGCAGAGGAGATGGTTAGAGCTGATCAAGGACTACGACCTGAACATTCAGTACCACCCCGGCAAGGCTAACGTCGTAGCGGACGCCTTGAGTAGGAAACACTATTGCAGCAATCTGCTAGTTCGTGAGGAGCAGCCAGCTCTGTGCGATGAACTCGAGAGACTGAAGTTAGAAATAGTAGAGCAAGGGCACCTGAACACGATGACAGTCAAGTACGATCTGGAAGATCGAATCAGGCAAGCACAGCGACGATGCCCGGAACTTCAGAAGCTCAAGCGAGCAATGCGAGACGGGAAAGCGACCGACTACCGGGTCGATGACCAAGGAACCATATGGCTGAGAGATCGTATATGTGTACCCCAGGATCAAGGGATCCGTGCCGAGATTCTGGACGAAGCGCATAACTCCAAGTACGCCATACACCCCGGATGTACAAAGATGTACCAAGACCTAAGGGACCGTTTCTGGTGGAACGACATGAGAACGGACATAGCCGAGTTCGTGGCTAAATGCGATATTTGTAGAAGAATCAAGGCAGAACACCAGCGCCTGCCGGTCTGCTGAAGCCACTTGATATTCCCGTATGGAAGTGGGACGACATTTGCATGGACTTCATAACAGGGTTGCCCCGGACTCTGAAGGGCAATGACTCCATTTGGGTAATCGTTGATCGCCTAACCAAAGTGGCACATTTTATCCCCGTCAAGACCACGTACCCCGTGAGCCGATTATCCGAATTGTACATAGAGAACATTCTGAAACTCCACGGGGCACCACGAAGCATAGTGTCAGATCGAGGCCCTCAGTTCACCGCAAAATTTTGGCAGAGTCTGCACAAGTCCATAGGGACTCAACTAGATTACAGCACCGCCTTTCATCCCCAAACCGATGGGCAGACCGAAAGAGTGAACCAGATACTCGAGGACTTGCTTAGAGCATGTGTGCTAGCCTACGGCAGTGATTGGGAGAAGAGTTTGTCCTATGCTGAGTTCACGTACAACAACAGCCATCAGGCCAGTTTACGAATGTCACCTTTCGAGGCACTTTACGGCAGAAAATGCAGAACGCCGCTGATGTGGTCAGAAACCGGAGAGAGATCGTATTTTGGTCCAGACTCTATAATAGAGGCTGAGGAGAATGTCGCCAAGATCAGGGAGAACCTGAAGGTAGCGCAGAGCAGACAGAAGAGTTACGCCGACAAAAGGAGGAGAGACCTCTCGTTCGAGGTCGGAGACCACGTATACCTGAAAGTGTCACCGCTTCGAGGCACCAAGAGGTTTCACGTCAACGGGAAGCTAGCCCCGAGGTTCGTTGGACCGTATCCGATCATCCAAAGGATCGGAGGATTGGCGTACAAACTAAAGTTACCAGAAGAGCTTGCTGGAGTGCACCCAGTTTTCCACGTATCCCAGTTACGCAAGTGTTTACGAGTACCGGATGAGACAATACCCCCAGAAGCAGTGGACTTGCAAGAAACGCTTGAGTATGTTGAGTATCCCGTGAAGATTCTAGCCCGGGCAGATAAAGAGACTAGGAGAACCTCCGTTCCTTATTGCAAGGTTCTTTGGAGCAATCACACTGAACGGGAAGCCACTTGGGAGAAGGAGTCCGATCTGAAGGAGAAATACCCACACCTTTTCGAGGACCAGGTAAACCTTTAATCTCGGGGACGAGATTCTTGTGAGGGGGGGAGTCTGTAACATACCATGTAAAGCTTAGAGTGTTTGATTAGCAAAATTTGGGAATTTCAAAAATTTTTGTGAATGGATTTGATTTGAACGGTTATTGCATCTTATCTGTTTTGGATTTCGAATTTGTTGGATTTGATTGTGTGAGATTTGAATTTGAAAAGGAATTTCAAATTCAAATCTATTTCCTGAACCCTAACACCCCTACCGGGCCGCAAGCCCACCACCCGAGCCCAACTCCCTTTCCCCTTTTTCCTTTCTTCTCCCGCGTGCGAACCAGCCCACGTCACCGGCCCAGCCCAGCACCGGGCACCCTCGCGACGCCCCCTCCCGTTCACCCGGGGCAGCTGACAAGCGGGTCCCGCTTGTCAGCTTTCCCCTTCCTCCCGTCGCCCACGCTCCCGGCTCCCGCTCGCTCCGTCCCGCGTCGCCGCCGCTCCCGCGTCGCGACAGGAACCTCTAACCGCCCGCGCTCCCTTTTCTCCTTTCTCCCCCGGCCGCGGCCCCGCTCCCCTTGCGTCACCCGACAGCCGCGCGCCTCCCTGTCCCCGCTCCGCGACAGCCGCCGCGACCGCCCGCGCGCGCTCCACCTTTCCCCCGCCTCGGCCGCCCGCGCTGCCGAGCCCTAGCCCCCGCTGCAGCCGCTCGATGGCCGCCGCGTGGCCGTGGCACGGACGCCGGGCATCACCGCCCTCGGCGCCCGAGCCCGCGCCACAAACCCTAGAGCCGCCCCCCTTAAGAACCCTCGCGGCCGCCGCTAGAACCCTAGCCACCCGCACCCGCTTCGCCTTTCTGCCGCCGCACCCGAGCGAGGAGGAGTAGGAGAGCCCGAGGACGACTACACCGCCGCCGCCCGGAGCCGAGCAAGGAGGACGCCGCCGCACCGGAGCTTCACCAAGCCGGCGCCCCGAACGACTCCACCGACGCTGCGGCCCTTCCTGCACGGCGTCAACCCACCTGCCTCGCCTCTCCGCAGCCCCAAGCTCCCTCTTCCTCAGCCCGCCGGTAAGCGCCACGGCCGCCGCACTTCTTCCCTTCCCCGCTGCTGCCGGCCGAGCCGATGAACCCTCTGTAGAGGCCGTAGGAATTCCCTTCCCTCCGGCCGCCGTGCCGTCGTTCTCTGCAGGAGCCCGTCGCGCCGCGATCCTTTCCCGCCGCCGCCGTCGCCCCCCTCGCCGCCGCGTCGTGCCGCGGGCCCGGGTCGCCGGTGCCCCGCGCACGGCACGGCCACGCCGCGGCTCTGGAAAACCAGAGCCCGCGCGCGTGCGTGCGCACCCCCAGCCCGAGCCGTGCTGCTGCCTTGGCCCCAGTCTCGCCACGCCCGCGCCACGGCTCCGCCGTGCGCGCCCACCCCCGCGACGGGAACGCGACGTCGCGTTCGCGTCGCGACCCGGCCGTTGAGGCCTTTTCCCGAGCACTCTTCGGGCGTAACACCCGCACGCGCGCCTCGGCGCTCACACGCACACGTGCACGTCCGCCGGCACACCGGATCCGAGCGTCGCCACACGGGATCCAACGGAGGCCGACACCTGGGGCCGCGCTGTCAGAGAGAGGAAGAAGGACGACGCCGCCGGCCCGCGCGAGGAGAAGACGAAGAGCCAGCCCAGCCAGAAGGAAAGGGAGGGAGGAGAGGAAGCCCAGCCCAGGAAGGAGGAGAAACCGGCCCGCGGAGGGAGCCGAGCCAGGACGAGCCGAGCCGAGCTTAGCGCTCGCGTAGCCCACCTGCCGAGCCGGCCTGCTGAGCCGCAGGCCGAGCTGAGTCACGAGCCGAGCCAAACTTAACCGGGCCTCGAGCCGGCCCATTACCCCTTTCGGCCCAGAAACCAAACCGGGACTTTCCTTTTATCTACCACCTGACCCGTGGGGCCCGTCTGTCAGCCTCGGGCTGAGGCTGACAGGTGGGGCCCCTTGACCGCTGACCCAGCCCTGGCCGTTGACCGTTGACCGGTCAACGTTGACCGGTCAACGCTGACGTCAGCAGGGCCCACTGCTGACGTCATCATTCCGGGACCCCCTCTGCTGACGTCATGCTGACGTCATGCTGACGTCAGCATGCCACGTGGCACACCCTGGTGCTGCCACGTGTCCCTGTCCAGGCTTTTCTTTTCTGAAAATCCTTTATTAATTTCAGAAAATAGGTTTTTCCTTAGAAAATTCATAATAAATTATCCGGACCTCCGAAAATTATGAAACCAGTTTCATAATTCTTCTAAAATCATGGGCTACCTGTTAGAGTAGGTTTTGTGATGATTTGGATCTTATTTGCAACCTTTTGTGCACTTTTGCACTTTGGACCCTACTCTTACTCGCATTTACGAATAGGACCCGTCCGCGAGGAGCTGACCGACGACCAGGACTACCCGGAGACTCAGGAGGACTTCGAGGAGACGCCAGGTTCACGCCCATCTACGAATTGAACTCCTATTAGACATTTGCTTGTAGACATGCTATTGCTGTATGTGTATATGTGTGTATATATATATATATCGAGATAAACCTGCATGGCCTCTTTACGACCCATATTCCTTGTCAACCCATCTTGAATTGTTTGTTATATGATATACCTTGTAAAACCTTGGAAGTGTATGGGTGGGCTATGGTTGGATAGTCTTGGCGTGCGTGAAGTGGTTTTCTTCAGGAGTTGGTGATTAGGGCTTAGCTGGGAGTGGGCGACCCAACTCGATCGCGGATCGAGGGCTTGGGGTGTGTATCTTGGCACACCCTACGGAGTACCTGTGGCGGGTACAGTTTTGTTACGTGTTGAGGTGTTTGGGGCACCCGTTAAGGGTGCAGTTGCGGACCACCGTGGTGGATACGCGTGTGACGAAGATGCCCGCTCCGGCAGATAAGGACCGAGTGAGAGTAACCATGACTTGTGGGACTTTGTAAGCGTGCACACCACTTACCCATTATGAGGGTGGGCCCGGTCCGGACTTAGCAAGCGCGGTACCAAGCCGGTAGGAGGATCGAGTATCGGTGCAGGGGAAGGAGGTGCTGACCTCACGTTCCCCGAGACGCATGGGAGGCTTCACAGTCCCGGGGCGACCTCTCGCGGGAGGATGCGCCCAAGACCCGGGAAAGCCGGATGGTGCCGTGGCTCCTATTTCCGTTTCGTAGACCGGTGTTTCGTATACTAGTCGGCTGATCTCCGGCTAGTGTCGATTCGAGTGGGACCAGGTGTACAACCCCTGCAGGGTGAAAACTATACGTATAGCCGCGTCCTCGGTTATGGACATCCCTACTCCTCTGTTGCTCTTATTAGTTAGTGTTACTCATGATTTCTACCTCCCTCTAGAATATTGTCCTGCCAGGGGGCAGTTGAGATGCGAGGAGAGGGAGTCCTCGCATCGACTTGGTGGTGTTGGAAGGTGTGTGTGACCGGGAGTCCGGAATGCCGGAAGGGCCCGAGTCGGGAATGAAAGGAGATGTGTATTCTTATATATATATTATATTGCATGCATAGGGAAACCCCCAGCTTTACCCTTGAACTCTGTTATATCCGTAGTATAGACCACATAAAGCTTGCATACGGATGGTGACGTGAACCTATCCCATTCCTTGGGGATAGCCTGGTACGATGCAGGATCCGACCCGGAATTCGACCCCAACGACGACGGATGGTACGACTGAGGCCCGAGCTACGCTCAAGTCGCCTGTGGAGGTGGAACCCGAAGACGGAGGACGGCCGAAGACCTAGCTACCGCTATGCGCTTCCTGCTTGTTCGAATTAGCCGAAGGGCTTGTAATAAATTCCGTACTACAGATCCTCTGGATTTATGTAATAATTAAACCCGTGATTGACCTTTATTATGAGCATGACTGTGATATTATGCCTGAAATGAGTTCTGTATGTGATAGCGCTTGATCCAGGGACTATCACGACGATACAGGGAGTCGGATTCCTCGATACGGGAATCCGGTTCGTTTCAAATACCCTCATGGACCGCCAGCCCACCGGCCCACGCAGCCCCGGCCCAGCTCACCTTCTCCCCTCTCCCCTTTTCTCCTTCTTTTTCCAGCCCGCACAAGCTGGCCCAGCACCACGGCCCAGCCCAGCTTCGCGACCCGTCGCGACACCTCCCCTTCCTTCTGCCCGGGGCGGCTGACGGGCGGGTCCCACCTATCAGCTTTCCCTTTCCTCTCGCCGCTCCCAATCCCGGCTCCCGCCCGCTCGCTTCCGCTGCGTCGCCCGCTCCGCGACAGAGGCCTCCAACCGCCGCGCCTCCCTTTTCCTCTTTTCTTCCCCCGCCGCGGCCCTGCTCCCTCGCGTCACCTGCCAGCCGCGCGCGCCTGTCGCCGCTCCGCGATAGGGCAGCGCAACCGCCCACGCGCGCCCCCTTTTCCCCCGTGCCTCGGCCGCCCGCGCCGCGAACCCTAACCCTAGCCGCGCTCGCCCCGCGCCATGATGCCGCCACGCGTCCCGGTGCGGACGCCAAAAAGCCCCGGCTGTGACCGCACACGATCCGTGGCGCCGCACAAAAGAACCCTAGCCGCGCTCCAAAACCCTAGCCACCCGTGCCCCTTTTTCAGTCCACCGTCGCCGCACCTGAAGAGAGGAGGAGGAGCAGGAGGAGAGCCCGAGGAGGAGGACACCGCCGCCACCGCCGGAGCGTCTTCACTGAACTGGCGCCCCGATCGTCTACACTGGCGTACCCGCGCTGCACGGCCCTGCACCACCTCATCACGGCACCGCCCCTCCGCTGCGCCGTGCGCCCTCTGCTCCAGCCCCGTCGGTGAGCCACGCCGCCGCCGCCCTTTCCTTCACTCCCCCTTGCTGCCGGCGTGATGCCTAGCGCCGCCGAGGGACCCTCCGTAGCCAGCCGTAGGACCATCCTTTCTCCTACTGGCCGCCGTGCCATTCTTGTGCAGGAACCCGACGCGCCGCAGTCTTTCCCCCACCACCGTCGTCGCCTCATCGCCGCCGCGTCGTGCCGCGGGCTCGGAATGCTGGTGCCCCGCGCACGGCACGACCACGCCGCGGCCCTAGGATGCCAGGACCCCCGCGTGTGCGTGCGCGCCCTTGCCGCGAGACCCGGCCGTGCCCGCCTCCTTGCTGGCCGCGCCCCGCCTACGCCACGGCCTCGCCATGCGCGTCCACCCCGCGACGTGGCCGCGATGTCGCGTTCGCGTCGCGGCCAAGTCTTTGGGGCCTTTCCCCGAGCACCCTTTGGGCGCCCGCACTCGCATGCACGCCACGGCGCCCACACGCACACATGCGCACCTGTCTGCCGCACCGGATCCGAACCCCGCCACATCGGATCCCGCAGAGGCCGACACGTGGGACCACCCTGTCAGCGAAGGAGAAGACCAGGAGTCGCCGGGCCGTGAGGAGGAGAAGGCGAAGCAACGAGTCCGGCCCATGGAGGAAAAGAAGCCGGCCCGCGAAGGATTCGAGCCGAGCCAGCCTACACGCCTAGCCAGCCCACTGCCCGAGCCGGCCTGCTGAGCCGCAGGCCGAGCTAAACCATGAGCCGAGCCGAGTCTTGTTGGGCCAACCGAGCCGGCCCAATTGAATTGGACCCGGAACCAAGCCGAGCCCCTTTTTCTTTTTCCGGCCTGACCCGAGGGGCCCACCTGTCAGCCTCGAGCTGAGGCTGACCAGTGGGGCCCATTGACCGTGGACCCACCTTGACCGTTGACCGTTGACCGGTCAACGCTGACGTCAGCAGACCCGGACCCCCCTGATGACGTCATGCTGACATCAGCATGCCACGTGGCATGCCCTGGTGCTACCACGTGTCTCTGTTTAATGAATTTCTATTCCAAAATTCTTTTATTAAGTTCAGAAATAGGTTTTTCCTTAGAAAATTCATAATAAATCAACCGGACCGCCGAAAATTATGAAACCAGTTTCATAATTCTTCTAAAATCATGAACCACATGTTAGAGTAGGCATTGTGGTGATTTGGATCTTATTTGTAGCATCTTGTGCATATTTGCACTTTGGTCCCTACTCTTACTCGTATTTACAAATAGGACCCGACCACGAGGAGTTGACCGACGGCCAGGACTACCCGGAGGCCTAGGAGGACTTCGAAGAGACGCCAGGTTCACGCCCATCTACGAATTGAATTCCTATTAGGCATTTGCTTGTAGATATGCTATCGCTATATGTGTGTATTTATATCGAGATGAACCTGTATGGCCCTTTTATGTACCTTGCTCCTTGCCAACCGATCTTAATCGTTTACTATATGAAATGCCTTGTAAATCCTTGAATGTGTATGTGTGGGATATGGATGGATAGTCTTGGCGTGTGTGAAGTGGCTCTCTTCAGGAGTTGGTGATTAGGGCTTTAGCCAGGAGTGGGAAACCTAACTCGATCGTGGATCGAGGGCTTGGGGTGTGTATCTTGGCACACCCTACGGAGTACCTGTAGCGGGTACAGCTTGGTTACGTATTGGAGGTGTTTGAGGCACCCGTTAAGGGTGCAGTCGCGGACCACCATGGTGGATACATGTTTGACGAAGATGCCCGCTCCGGCAGTTAAGGACCGGGTGAGAGTAACCATGACGTGTGGGAATCTGTTAAGCGTGCACACCACTTACCCATTATGAGGGTGGGCCCGGTCCGGGGTTAGCAAGTGCGGTACCAAGCTGGTAGGAGGATCGAGTATCGGTGCAAGGGAAGGAGGTGCTTACCTCACGTTCCCCGAGATGCATGGGAGGCTTCACAGTCCCGTGGCGACCTCCCGTGGGAGGATGCGCCCAAGACCCGGGAAAGCCGGATGGTGCCGTGGCTCCTAATTCTGTTTCAGTAGACCGGTGTTTTCGTATACTAGTCGGCTAATCTCTGGCTAGTGTCGATTCGAGTGGGTCCAGGTGTACAACCCCTGCAGGGTGAAAACTATACGTATAGCCGTGTCCTCGGTTATGGACATCCCTACTCCTCTGTTGCTCTTATTAGTTAGTGTTACTCATGATTTCTACCTCCCTCAAGAACAACTTCCTGCCAGGGGGCAGCTGAGATGCGAGGAGAGGGAGTCCTCGCATCGACTTGGTGGCTTTGGAAGGTGTGTGTGACCGGGAGTCCGGGATGCCGGAAGGGCCCGAGTCGGGAATGAAAGGAGATGAGTATTCTTATATATATTGCATGCATAGGAAAATCCCAGCTTTACCTCTTGAACTCTGTTATATCCGTAGTATAGACCACGATAAGCTTGCATACAGATGGTGACGTGAACCTATCCCATTCCTTGGGGATAGCCTGGTACGATGCAGGATCCGATCCGGAGTTCGACCCCAACGACGACGGATGGTACGACTGAGGCCCGAGCTACGCTCAAGTCGCCTGTGGAGGAGGTTCCCGAAGATGATGAACGGCCGAAGACCTAGCTACCGTTTTGCGCCTTCTGCTTGTTCGATCTAGTTGAGAGGCTTGTAATAAATTCCGTACTACAGATCCTTTGGATTTATGTAATAATTAAACCCGTGTTTGACCTTATGATGAGTATGACTGTGATATTATGCCTGAAATGAGTTCTGTATGTGATAGCATTTGATCCAGGGACTATCACGATGATACAGGGAGTTGGATTCCTCGATTCGGGAATCCGGTTCGTTTCAGAGTGCTTTATTTGTACTTTATATTGTATGCATGTGTTATAGCTAAAAGGTAAATTATAGGATGTATGTCTTAAGTAGAGATGTGTGATATTTAGATAATCCTTTCACACGAGTGCTCATATCCCTGCCATCAAGATGTTATCCTTGTCTTGATTGCAGTCTCCTTAGGTCCTTTTCGTATAAGGATCCTTGTTAGTTCATGTGTATCTGCTGCTTAGCTAATACATCTCTGTAGCTATGCTTCAGCGTCGGCTATCAGCTCAGCCGCTAAGCATCCATTTCCTTTGAGTCTATAATATTTCTGTGTAACAGCTGTCAGCCGATACATTTCTTTTGATATGCTTCTACCCTTGGCTGGTTAGCTGATACGGTTGTTATCTTTCTAATATCGGCTACTGCCGATACAATTCTTTTGTTCTGTCTTACATCTACTGCACATAGTCGATGTATTGGAGATACACACACGATCTTAGGGTTCTTGCTATCAGCTGATCTAAGCTGATTCTAGTTGTTTTCCATAGCGGTCAAAGGTGGCTGATCAATCTTTCCCATCCTTATCCACACACTTCTATTAGCCGATTTATCGGCTGAGCGATTGGCTATATATCTATCGGACACATACCCTTAACCCCACTCCAATCAGAAGCACATCTGTAGAACATATCCCCATCGGCACAAACACCTCAGCCACATGCTCCTCAATCTAGTTCCGCACTTGTGGTCTCATCAGCACAATCCGATATTAGTGTTTTGTTCCACCTAGTTTTTGTAACAAGTCTAGCTTAGGTAACCCCATCGGCTGTACGTCACTCAATTGTTGTGCTGACGTAATCAAGCCGATGCAACCAGACTTAGTTACCTAGGATAACACTTAAGCACATCTCAATTAAGATACAGCTGCTTTAGGAATCATCCCTCTACTAAAGTAATCGATGCTTTCATTGATCAATTAGGGAACTGATGCATCTATCAATCAGCTATGCAGGCCAAAGTACACAACCCTAGATCAGTAAGATAGCACAGTAGACACGCCTCTGTTAAGCACGACCAAAGCACATCAATCGGCTAAACCTGATGTATCCTCATTGGTTAAGGCCAAGGCCGATACACCAACCAATTAGATAGACCAAAAATATGCTGATAATCCTATCGGCAAGATCCTTCCTTGTTCTATCCTTGAAGCACTGTACCTTTAACATTTCTATCCATATCAGCTGAATTGACCCCAGGTGAACTCAAATCGGCTAACCTCTTCTGCTTATATACAGAGACCGTTTCTGCCATTTTCTCTTCCAAACGGAAATCAGCCGATTTCCTAAGGCAAGTAGGTAGCTCCCTCCTTTGCCAATTCTATCGGCTAAACCCCTGTTGTTCCAATCGGCTCTGTTGTAATCTTCAACAAGTAGCCGATTCTAATTAGTTGTCCACCAAAAGCTCTATCCAAGTTTAGTTGCAGATCTTTTGTTTGTTATGTGAGTAGTAAGTTACATGAGTGTTGGATTGCAACTTTATCGTAAAGTAAAATAGCTTATGCGCACACTTTGAATGAAATGTTTGCATTGCATGTAGATACGACTACTTCCGCAAACGGTGCCTACAAGATCTTCCAGGAATCAGCGGAGGACTTTTCTGAGGACCAAAGGAACATCACCAAAGGATTATCTGAAGCCCCGAACCAAAGTTCGGAAGCTAGTAATTCTAACATCTCTGACTCCAGTCCCACCACTAAAGGCAAGCCCCAATGCATACCCCAGTAATTCAATTTGTTACAATTCCATTATTATGTGATATATCTTGCATTACGTCTAGGAGTTGGGGTGAAACCCTAGTTGCATGATATCTTAGGAAACCAATGTATTGTACCCGAGTCCTTATCGCTTAGATGCTCTGCTAAATAGGACCGGTAAAAGTCGAGTGATTTCTTGTCACTCGTGCGATATAGGAGTTGCTTGTTTACAATTCTGCAACCACTATAAGGATGATGGACAGGGTCATGTGCGGTATCATGACCTGAAAGTTTACCCTGTCTGTTTCGATAAAAGTTAATAAGATCGCAAATTGTGGTAGTAGTGGCTAAGCGTTTGAAAGTACTAACCACATACCGTGAAATATGGTAAGCGGTAAGCCTAGTAACCAATCGGCCCGGCAAGTGGACATATCTTCCACCACTCGATTAATTTGGTTTTTCTCACGCATCGACCTGTGGGAGTACGTTCTGCGTGGCAGACAGGAATACGGGTTTTGTAGTCACGCTACAGACGTATGTCCTGCATAATTGGTGTGCGTACGGTCTTGCAAGTCGCTTGTGGTGGCCTGTTCGACGATCCGGAATGAAAGGCAAACGGTTGCTTCGGAACAATCATTGGATGTTCCAAGCGTGTGAGTTAGGTTTACCTTGCAAGGTTAAATTCGATTCAGAATCGTCCGCTTCTCACGAAGATTGAGACTGCTTATCCCTTTTACCACATGGAGTAACAAGAGCAATTATATGGTTATCAAAGATAACGTTTGACCAAAGATTTTACCATGCTTGAATAGCTATAGATGCTTATCTAGAATGGATAATCACATAGAATTTGAAAGCTAAAAGTTGAAATTAAGGATCTACTCTTTGTTGCTTTTCAGCTGAAAACTTTACCCATAACCAGTAAAGCCATCATAAGTCTAGTTACATGGCTAAGTATACCATGAAACGGGTAAGCCTTGCTGAGTATTAGTATACTCAGCCTTGCTAGTTTTATGCTTTTCAGGTAAAGTCTTTGAAGACCCTATTCTTCCCCTGTCTTGGCCCTGTGCTCTTCTAGATGGTTGGTCCGTGGAATGGGATCCGTCCCCGGCCAACATTGGTGATACCGAGTGATGTCGTGCCCGGGCTTAGCATGACATCCGTCTTGACAACATGTTGTGAATCATCACGTATGTTTTCCGCTGCCAAAAACTATAACTTTAACAGTTGGTAATAATTTCTCTAGATTTGAAACTTCGTACTACTTTTAGAAACTCTTGTAATGTAATTCCCTGTGATGTAAAATATGATGGTGACTGTATCTCTGGACTCACCTTCTTGTGAGGTAACCTTATTTGATCCTGTATCGGTGGTTAATCGGGATGCTACCCGACAGGCCAAGGGATTATACCGTTTGAAGCACGTTGGAGCCTTTTGAATTGGACTCGCGTACTTGAGCCGGTATAATTCTGGTTGGTTCTGCCACAAACACGGTGGTGGACAGGTTGAAGACCGCCTTGGAGCTGACCAACCAGGGCAAGGCGGTGAAGAAGCTGGCCGAGAAGTAGCAAGCTGCCCTCGCGGTACGGGTGGCAGTCGTGGCAGAGAGAGAGAGAGAGAGAGACCAAGGTTGCCACCCAGGAAGAAGAGGAGGTGGCCCAGATCTAGGAGCTCCAGGAGCGGGAGGCGGCCGTGGAGGAGGAACTGGCGGCCGGGACCCAGAGGCTCCAGGAGCGCGAGGTGGCCCTCCAAGAGAAGGAGGCCAAGGTGGAGGAGTTCCTGGCAGAGCAGAGCACCAGCATCGGTCGGATCGTAAGGTGGGCCGGTGAGGTGAACCCCTCCCTGGGAGCACTCGGAGCAAGCCCCATCTGCGTGGCGGAGGCCCCATCTTCACTTGGCACCGCCCTCTAGGTGCTGGATTCCACCGCCGAGCGACTGCGAGACCTAGAGTCCGGCATGCACGACCTCCTGGAGACAGAAGGGCGAGCAGTTGCCCGGGGGATGGCAGAGTATATCCTTACCTGCTTCCGGAGCCATGACCCCGCCTTCCAATTGACTCCCGTCCTGGTCGGTCCCATCCGGGCGACGGCGGCCGCCGTACAGGAAGGAGTACAGGAGGCGGCAGACATGCTGGTGTCCCGCATCCGACGCCGTCCTGAACCTGCAAGGAGTGGGGACGCTTCTGGACCACCAGAACAATAGGACTAGTATCTTTGTTATTATTTTTGTAATATAACTTTGTGATGTTGTGTACATTATCAGTAATGCATTTAAATATTTCATGCGTCTACTTATTGCGAAAAAACTTAGCTGTTTTTCTGATCGTCGATCCTGTGATGTGTTCTTGAACATACCGAGGTCCCTTGGCCCCCTGGGAGGTAGTCGCGATGGGTCGGGACTAGCTGCCATAGAACCGAGGTCCTGCATATGACTTAGGATCGACGCTTAGTAGACGTCCCCACGAGGTCCCGGACTTACCAGCGAGGACCTTCTGAGTTGCGTAGTGAGTTAGAGCCCCAGGGCCTTGGTTCGGGGATTAAAGGGGTCCCGAACCCTGGGTCCATGGTTCGAGGTACAACGGTACTTGCCCTAGGGGGGGTAGGGCATGTAGGCTTAGGGTACGGAACCAGGCTAAGCGGCTACACAACCCTAGACCCCAGCAAAGAATGAGCACATCTCCCTAAAGCTAGTCCCCAGATGTCCGGTTCCTTTTCTCCTGCGAAACAGAGGTCCTGGGGCAGAGATGCAGCGTAGCAACTCAAGAAAGGCCTCGGGCACGTCATAGATGTGAATGACCACATGGGGGGTTAGTGTAGCGAGAAGCAAAGAAAAAATAGAATCGCATAAACCTCAAGGACACACTGAGAACAAATCTTTCCTTAATGAATTGGTACAGAAGAATTGTGCGATGCACGCCAGGGGCCGGGAGGGCGGACCTCCACCGCCCTGGTCCGCACAGTGATGGTACCAATTACAAAGGAAAAATTTCCCCTCAACTAGGCCCTAGGGATAGAACTTATGGAGGTGCTCAATGTTCCATGGATTGGGTAGCTGCATACCTTCCTCCGTAGCCAAACGAACAGATCCGGGTTGGCACACCTTTGTCACCATGAAGGGCCCTTCCCAGTTGGGGGAGAGTTTGTGCAACCCCTCTCGATTCAGGATTCGCCTTAGCACCAGGTCCCCGACCCGAAGCTCCCTACTACGCACAAACCGTTGATGATAGCGCCGGAGTGCTTGGTTGTACCGTGCGTTTCGGACCGCTGCTCACCATCTTCGCTCGTCGATGAGGTCCACGTCTTGGCGACGCTGCTGTTTCTGCAAGTCCTCATCAAAAGCTTGGACTCGTAGAGAGCCCATGGTGATCTCCGGGGGAAGGCACGCTTCAGCCCCGTAGACCAAGAAGAAAGGGGTTTCCCCAGTCGCCCGGCTGGGTGTGGTCCGGTTCCCCCACAGTACGCTCGGAAGTTGATCAACCCATTTTGCGCCATGTTTCTCAAGATCGCAGTAGGTCCGGATCTTGAGCCCTCTGAGGATCTCAGCATTAGCCCGCTCAACTTGGCCATTGCTCCTGGGATGCGCCACTGAGGCGAAACAGAGCTGGATGCCAACGCCCTCGCAGTACTTTTGAAAGTATAGGCTAGTGAACTGAGTCCCATTGTCGTGATGACCCGGTTCGGGACCCCGAACTGGGACACAATTGACTTGAGGAAGGCAGTTGCTAACACCTTGGTGATGTTGACCACTGGGGTTGCCTTCGGCCACTTGGTGAATTTGTCAATGGCGACGTAGAGGTACCGGTACCCACCGACGGCCCTAGGGAAAGGTCCCAAGATATCCAACCCCCATACAGCAAAAGGCCAAGAGGGAGGAATCATCTGCAATGCCTGAGCTAGAGTGTGTATCTGCTTTGCATGGAACTGGCATGCCTTGCATGACCTTACCAACTCAGCTGCATCCTGGAGTGCTGTCGGCCAGTAAAAGCCATGCCGGAAGGCCTTACCAACCAGCGTGCAGGATGAAGAATGACTTCCACACTCGCCTCCATGGATCTCCGCGAGCAAGTCACGGCCCTCTTCCTGGGTGATGCACCGCATGAGGATGCCGTTGGCACCACGGTGGTAGAGATCCCCTTCTACCACCGTGTACCGCTTAGCCATCCGGACTATGCGCTCAGCAGATGCTTGGTCTTCAGGAAGGAAATTATCTTTCAGGTAGTCCCGGATCTTGGAGATCCATGCATCGGGACCTTCCTGAGAAACTGGGCATGGTTCCCTAAGGTCTTCGGGACCCTCGAGGGAGCACACAACCCTTGGCGGGCTCCATGGATGGAGCATCACCGGGACCGCTAGCTTTGAGGTTCTAGTCCGGCCCCCTTCGCCCAGTTCGGCAGGCTAGGTGGAAGGCTTCAGTAGACGTCTTTGGAAACCGCCCTCTGGCACGGATGCCTGAGTTGATGCCCTCGCGGAGAGTGCATCAGCCACTGAGTTGCCTTCGCGTGGAACATGTTGCAGTTCCAGCACATCAAAGTCCTTCTCCAGCTTCCTCACATGGATGAAGTAAGCTGCGAGCTGGGGATTGTTGCAGCAACACTCCCCCCGGACCTGCCTGATGATGAGTTGGGAGTCTCCTTTGACCAGGAGCTCCTAGACCCCTAGGGACAGAGCCACCGTGAGTCCAAAAATTAAGGCCTCATACTCCGCCATGTTTTTGGTGGCCTCAAAGTCGAGGTGCACCATGTACTTCACTTGCTCACCATGTGGGTCGATGAGGACTACGCTGGCCTCTGCCTTCTTACTGCGGGCGGACCCGTCGAAGAAGAGCGTCCAGTGGGGTCCGGTGAACACCGGAGCCCCGGCTTCTAGACGTGGGGGGTCCGACCCATGGTCCGGGCCCCCTGGGACGATTGGTGCTGGTGTCCATTCCGCAACGAAGTCAGCAAGGACCTGGCTCTTGATGGCATGGCATGGCTGGAAGTCGAGTTGAAATCCAGCGAGCTCAGCTGCCCACTTAGCAATGTTGCCCGTGGCATTGGAATTGTGGAGGATGGCCCTCAACGGGTAGGAGGTCACCACCACAATCTTGTGGGCCTGGAAATAGTGATTGAGTTTCCTGGACGCAACAAGGATAGCATAAAGGAGCTTACGCTTCTCAGGATACCTGGCCTTTGCCTCATGAAGGACTTCACTAACATAGTAGACCGGCTTCTGGACGGTCTTGACTTTGCCAGTAGGACTGGATCCTTCTCCTTGGACTCGGGACTTGCCGGACCCCAGGTCGCCAGGTGCTTCCCCGGGTCGGGACCCGGTCGAACCCTTCGAAGCAGGGCTGGTTGTTAGACTGGTGGAGGCTGGACCTCCTTCTCCTACAGGGGAATTCACAGGGGCCCCCTGCGGGAGATGCTCGGACCTCTCTGTGACCAGCACCATGCTGATCACTTCGGCCATCGCTGCAAGGTAAAGAAACAGTGTCTCACCTGGGTCCGGTGCGACCAGGATCGGCAAGAAGGTGAGGTACTGCTTCATCTCCTGGAAGGCTTGCTCTGCCTCCTCAGTCCATTTAAATGGACCGGACCCCCTCATCATCTTGAAGAAGGGAAGTGCCCTCTCTGCCAACCTCAAAATGAAGCGGCTGAGGGCTGCAAGGGACCCCGTCAACTTCTGCACATCCTTGAGACGCGCAGGGGGTCTCATTGACACAATTGCCCACATCTTGTCTGGGTTGGCCTCGATTCCCCGGTGGGAGACCAGGAAACCAAGGAGCTTTCCCGCCGATACGCCGAAGACGCATTTCTCGGGGTTAAGGTTTGTGGAGGTCGCTCGCAGCTTGTCGAAGACTTGAGCTAAATTTTCTAGGAGGGAATTTGATTCTCTAGTCTTGACAACGGTGTCATCAACGTATACCTCAACTATATCTCTAACTAAATCACCTAAAGTGATGTTCATTGCTCGAGCAAAGGTGGGTAGAGCATTAAGCAATCCATAAGGCATCACTATATAACAATAAAGACCATCCACTGTTACAAAAGCTGTATGCTTCCTATCATCTCTAGCCATTTTGATTTGATGAAAACCAGAATAGGCATCTATGAAGGACAGCAAATCACACCTGGAGGTGGAGTCTACAATCTGATTTATTCGTGGAAGTGGATAAGGGTCTTTTGGACATGCCTTATTGAGATTGGTGTAGTCGATGCACATCCGAAGCTTCCCGTTAGCCTTTGGGACCACAACCGGATTGGCCAACCACACTGGGTGGTAGACCTCCTTGATGAAACCAGCCTGCAGCAGCTTGCGGACCTCTTCACGGATGATGTTTTGCCGCTCGATGGACTGCTTTCGTGGCTTCTGCCGGATCGGCCTGGCATCAGGGTGGATCTTCAGATGGTGCTCAATCACGTCCCTAGGGATCCCGGGCATCTGTGATGGTTCCCAGGCGAATACGTCGATATTTGCCCGAAGGAAGGCGATGAGCGCGCTTTCCTATTTCTCTCCCAGGTTCCCGCCGATGCGGGTGGTCTGGGAGGCCTCCGCTCCGACTTGGACGGTCTTCATGGGTACATCATCCGTATCAGATGGACGGATCTTGGGTGCCTTGGCCAGGGCCTTGGCACACGAGGGTAAGGGGTCGGACCCCTCGGCGCCGGCTGCGGGGGCAAGCCCCGTCGCCAGTGCGTGGAGGTTTTCAACTGCCATGATGGCAGCGGCCCGGTCACTCTGGACGATGAGGACGCCTGCCAGAGAAGGCATCTTCAGAACCAGGTACCCATAATGGGCAACGGCCATGAACCCGTACAGGGTCGGTCTGCCGATGATGGTGTTGAAGCACATTCTCAGTACGGAAGTTGTCCTCCATCCCGAAAGTGACCGGCAGGGAGATGGTCCCTACCGGGATTCAGGCCCACTCTGAAGAATGGGCGCGATGAAGCCAGCTTAGACTCCGGGATCTACAGGTGCTTGAACGCTGCATAGCTGATGACACTTAGGCCTGCACCTCCGTCGATTAGCACGTGGTGGAGGCGGACGTTGGCAATGGTGGGTGCCGTGATGAGCGGCAGCACACTAGCGCCCGCCATGTTCTACAGGCAGTCAGATGGCCTGAAGGAGATGGTGGTGTTCTTCCACCACTGGTGGGGCGCCACCTTTGGCGTCCCCGGCTTCACCGAGAGGACCTCTCGGCGAAGGGTCTTGATGTCGCGCCGGGAGACGAGCTCCGAACTGCCGCCGTACATGACGTACAGCTTCTTGCGGCGCTCATCACCACCGGACTCGAAGTCAGACTGGTGGAAGAGACCCTTGAGATCTTTTTTGGGGGTTTGATACCCCAACTCCCTCTCCGTTGCAGCTGCATCGGCATTGGAGGCTTTCTCCTTGCCGGACCGCCGCGGAGGGGAGGAGCCTTCCTTGGAGGCTTGGTCGCGCCTCTTGTGAAGATGTTCCGCGAGTTTCTGGATCTCGCGGCACTCGGTGGCGCTGTGGCAAGCCCCAGGGTGAACAGGGCATGACCCGGGGTCGGTGCGCTGTTGATGTGGGCGCTTGCCTTGGGAGTTTTGGCCCCCGATCATCGCAGCAGCAACGGCCGGACCCCCGATCCGTGACGTGTCAAAGCCTCGGTTCTTCTTTTTCTTTTTCTTGCCGCTGCCAGGGGCAGCGACACTGGACCCGCTCGTCTGAGCAGGTCCTGCCTGAGTTGTAGAATGCCATGCATGGCCCTCTGCAGCCCTGGCGCATTTGTCTGCCAAAGCGAACAAGGTGGTAACGGTTTCCACCTGATGAGTCGCCAGCTTCTCCAGCATCTTCTCATCACAGACCCCTTGATGGAAAGCCATGATGATTGATGCATCGGAGATATGTGGAATGGTTCCACGTACCTTGGTGAAGCGGGAGATGAAGGCCCGGAGGGTTTCTCCAGACTGTTGCCTCACGGCGTGGAGGTGGGCCTCCACACCATGCTGCTGGTACGCACTGGCGAAGTTCGCCGTGAACTATGCGCAGAGCTCACCCCAGGACTGAATGGTCCCCGGAGTGAGGTTCATGAGCCAAGTCCGGGCTGGCCCGGTCAAGGCTACATGAAAGTAACTTGCCATGACGGCTTCGTTACCTCCAGCCGCCGTGATGGCGGTGATGTAGACCTGCAGGAATTCTGACGGGTTGGTGGACCCGTCATACTTTTCCGGCAGGTGGGGCTGAAACTTGGACGGCCAGGCGACCGCGTGAAGGTGGTTTGCGAGCGCTGCGCAGCCCACGCCCAACACCAGTGCCTGAGCGAGTCCCTGCGGCCTGGCCACGGCTGCATCGAGCTCGGGCGCAAGATCCCGACCCTCAATGTTGAGTCATCGGTTGCACGCCCGCTCAATGGAGACCCGGGCCTCCTCTCCCGCATGCTTGCTGTTGAGCTCCGCCCGGAGGTCCTCGGTCTGTGCACTCCTCACTAATGGTGAGTGCACAGAACCGGTTGCGCCGCCCTGACAACGGTGTTGCCTGGACACAGACCCCCCCCCCCCCCCGCAGAGCCTGGGGAGACCTGTGCCAGGTTGAGGATGTGGTCGACATCGTCACGCCACTGCCTCTGTGCGTCTGGCGAAGCCGCCTCACCAGGATGGTTGCGGAGCAACTCCCTGGCTACCATGAGCGGCCCATTCGGTGCGGGCACCGATTGGGCCACAGAGGCCTGCTCCGCAGCTCGGAGCAGCACGCGCTGCCGCCCTGGACGTAGGACGGCGTGAGGCGTGTGGCGTCGAGGATGCCACTTCCTCACCCAACATGAGGTCGTGATGACCGTTTTCCTGCGCCATTGTGATCTTGAGCTTCAACCAAGCGCAAACTAAACCTATGACCCCTACCTGGCGCGCCAAATGTCGGAAGAAATCTCCAGCCGGGTGGCGGAATGCACCTGCCTAATCCTAGTTAAGGAAGGGTTTGGAGGAGACCTAGGAGCACTTGATCGAAGGGTGGATGAACACAGGAAAGACACAAGGATTTTAGAGTGGTTCAGGCCGCCGGAGCGTAACACCCTACGTCCACTTGGGAGTTGTATTGACCATGTAAGCCTGTCTGTGAGACTTCTAAAGGAACTTGTCTGATATCGAGTACACTCTCCCTTTTATAGACCAAGGGAGATGCTTACACTGAGCGGGGCCCTGACAGGTGGGCCTGGCCAACAGGAGCTTGTTCTATGAGAGATATGGAGATCTCCATCTCCAGCTCATCACTGTAGTCCTCACGATTGGGAAGTTGATGTGCGTATCCACAGCCTAGATATGGCCGTGTGCTGCCTTACCGGCATAGTGCCTCCTGTCAGTGTTACCCAACAGTGGGGGACGTGCTGTCACTGTTGGGCTGAACCCTCTGACAGGTGTAGGAGCTGCACTGACCCGCCGCGCCATCGCCTCCGCGCACACTGTAGCAGCGCACGCCTCGGCTCTCCAGCACAGGCCATCATTACCTACGCGCGCGGCGCTGTGAGCCGACTGTACGTCGCTAGCGCACAGTACACGGTGACACGACGCGCTGCCTTGGTAACAGGCGGGCTTACCATGGTGTCAGTTTACCTGCCCCGTGTATCAGTGGCAGGCCATACTTTTGACTTGGGTGCACCCAGCCCACCTACCCGCGTTTAATGCGGTAGTTGGGCTGGAGTCCCTTGGAGGGCCTTCTGCCATGGGCACGTAGCAGGGCCAGCCCCGCTCCCTCCACGGAGGCGGCACGTGGCGGCACTGGACCCCTTCTCGGGGGGAGAGGGGTCCGGGCCCCCGAGACCGGCCAGAGCAGTCAGGCCCGTGGAGGTCTGGCCCCCACACGTGGCGGCCCCGGACCTCCCTGGGGAGTCCAGGTCCATGGGGGCCACTCGAGCGCACCCCTGCCCTCATGGACACGTGGAAGCCCTGAACCTATAAGAGCACGGGGAAGGTTCGGAGACCATGATCCCAGCTGTCAGACCCGGGCCGTATGCCACATCACCCAGAGGACGAGGAGGAGGTTACAGATAGCGAGACGCTAAGGGTCTGGACACCCTAGCAGGAGGTAACTCTGTCCGTATGTACCGACAGTGTACATCTTGGTGCATAGAAAAAATATATATATTTAGAAAAGTCAAAACAAATTGTAATTTGGGACGGAGGTAGTACCAAAAGAAAGTAAATGCAATGGAGAATAAGATACAACGCATGACTGGTCTGATGAAGCACCGGCTTGCTTTCATGTCAAAAAAGTTTCCAGAAGAAGATTTCATAAATGAAATGGAATGAGCCCTACAGGATGATGAATTAAGCATCTAATGAACCATCTCGCTCTTTCAAATATCAGTTTTATTTTACTATGTGATAATTTGTTGCTGCTACATGCTATTACATGCTGCCTGCTAGTGTTTGTGACTTGGTGTGTTAGGCAACAGCTTGCTGCTCTTAACGTGTTTGCTCCCTCATTTTCTGTCATATAACATGTACATGACTAAACTAGCTTCAAGCCATGCAACACTAGTTATCTTTAGCAAGACAAATTCCTACTGTGTTCATATCTAAACAAATACAAGATCAATGACTATACATCTAGTTTCTGAACAAGGGAGTTGATAGCACCCCCTTCCTCTCTGAATTGTGATGTAATGATTCTAGAATTAATCTGTTACAACTGATTTGTCATGCACCAGAAAGTAGGCGTATCAGTTCAGCACATCCAAGCAATTTGAAACATTGGTCTGCTTAATTTATTGTAGGATGATCTTATGGAAACAGAATGTGGTACCCGAAAAAGTCCTGAACACTCAAGTGGTAATGGCTACTCTCCATCAATTGATGTACAGGTAATAGAGTGTCTACTTTATTTCTAACATACTTGGCTACCATAATAATTTACTAAGTTCTTGCTAATGTTATATAACATGGTTGAGGGCACTTTGCAGCAAGCACCTGTCCAGATAAATAATGGAGCCACTAAGGACCACGCATCTTTATCAAATGAGCAGACAATTGCGAAGGTATGCTTGTGTAGATCATAGTGATTGGGAATAGCATAAACAAGTAGACAGGCACCTACACTTAACTATATACCTGCTCTGTTTTCCTCTAACTTTTCCATGCAAATGGCACAAAATAATCTGAGATCATCCTGAAAGTAAATGAAAATAGTGTTCTTTGCGTGTTATGCTGTGCTGCACACCACAAGGACTGTCCAGCATGTTGGATGCTGTGTTGTGCTGTTGGTTGGCTGTTATCACTAGTATAGAAATGCTCATTAGTCCAGGTTGGGAAACCCACTTCCGATTTCTCAACCGGGACAGCCAATCGGGACTAAAGCTGATGCCTTTAGTCCCGGTTGTAGAAACCGGGGCTAAAAAGTCTGCAACGCCAGAAAAGAAAAATTGGCAAGCACAACCAACCTCTACAGTTTGTAGGAATCAAACTCAAGACCTTCTGCCTCGCATATAATTTTCTTACCACCCCACCTACACAGCACATGTGACTCTAAATGGGATGGTTTCCTTTTAAATTGATCCGTGAAGAACCCTTTAGTCCTTTAGTCCTGGTTGGTAAATCCCAACAGGGACTAAAAGGTGACTCTTTAGTCCCGGTTGGTGTTACCAATTGGAACTAACTTTTAGTCCTGATTGGTGTCACCATCCAGGACTTCCGGTTGGTGGCTCCAACCGGGACTAAAGGTCCCCCCGCCCCCCTAACCGTTGGACCCGGGACTAATGCTTTCGTTAGTTCCGTGTCCAACCTCGGTTGGGACTAAAGGGGTGGATGAAAGGCCTGTTTTGTACTAGTGTATGCTGCTGTTTCCATGGCCCTGCAGCTGTGCTGCTAGCTAGTTGGCTGCTATATGGGCTAAGGCAGCTGTTGGACTAATTCTTTTTGCTAACTCTGAGGTAAACTAATCTATGCTACGCCTGTAGGAGGGTGATGCAGCCACTAACTTGCAATGTGATACTCTACTGACCAACATGGTACGACTAAGTTGTCATTGCAATTTTGTTTCACATACATATTATGCATGAACTTCCTAGATCAATGTGATGTTTAAACTATTAAAATTATATATATTGTAGAGATCTCGAATAGTTAAAGCCCCTAGTTCGAACCGGTCAGAATCAGTATGCATCTGTTTGCCTTGTTTCATTAAAATAAAATTAGTTAAAAGGTTCTATATCACATCTTCATGTTTTGCAAAATGTTCGAGCCAAATGGAAGTCTATCTTATTTCGCTAAGAAACAAAGGGAGAGCGGTGGCAAAAGGGAAGTTAGTGACTAATGATAGCAAACGAGTTATTGGAGGAAGCGTGCTTGGAACAGAATTTGTTGGGGTTTATGTTGATGGAATTGAAAATATTGCTGATGGAAATAAGGGAGATGAGCAGTTACTTTAACCAATCTTTGGTATTCGTTGGCTATGTTATTCCTTGGCCCCATTCACATGTAAATTTCCTATTTTGTTCACTTTTTTACAGATTTCTAATATCTTTCACATGTAGTGCTACTCATCATACCCCCCCCCCCCCCCAATTGCAGGCAAGAAAAAGCTACGAGTTCAAATCATACCTGAACCAACTTGGAAAGAAGTTCAAGCCGTGAGTGGAAAGGAGAAATAAGGGGCACAAAAAGATATATTTTAGTTGTTAGAGAAAAATCCTAGAAATATTTGTATGATACTGCTACTTTCTATGTTTCTGTAAGAACAAATTCGTCTTGTTCAATATACTTTAATTAATGGATCAGTTGGTAATAGAATTACTCAGTTTGTTGTTTTGTGAAGGCAGAGAATTGATTGCAAATGCAATACCATGGATTATTTAGTTCTCCATTATTGTCTTGATAGATTACAAACAAGGGAATATCTGAATTATAGATGTAAATAAAAGAATCTTAATATATTAATACACACAAAATATAAATGTACACATGAAATCGTCTCTACTTTTCTTAATATACAACATGGTGTTACTATACAACGTGTCTATATCCATAGACGCGTAATAAAATGTGCCTACGATATTGTTTCTATATTTGTTTAGACGTAGTTAGGTGTTACGATGAAGTGTATCACTTGCCACGTCAGCTGCCACATCACTTGACACGTTAGCTGCCACGTCACTTGACGCGTCACCTACCACGTCACCTGACACGTCAGCTGCCACGCTGTCCATCATGTAAAACACGTCAACATTATTAGACCTGTTTTATAAGCATAGCTAAGAGATTGTCTCAATATTTCTTAGCACTCCGTGAAGTGTTACTATACTACATAACTACATCACTACACACGCTTTATGCGTGTGCCTACAAAATTGTATCATTGTGTGTACACATGCATCTAACGTGTCTATAAAATGTATTTTTTCTCTTAGATACACTTCAAGAATTTGTCTCTACAAAGCCTAACACAGTCCATACAAAGACGCTCCTAACACATTTTATGAAGTTGTGTCTACATTGCTGTAGACATGTGAAAAAGCGTGCCTAGGTCTAACTGTAGATTACCTAGAGAGGGGGGCGGGGGGGGGGGGGGGCGGGGGGCTATTCTAGTTGTGGGTGCTCAAGACAACATCATCTACGGATGGACCTTCAACGACAACTTGTCTATATTTTCAAGACCCTACTATATTTTCAAGACCCTACTACTATTGTCGGTCAAAACCCACCAACGAGCAGCGACAGGCAACACGAGGAGCCGGGAGGCTCCCGCAACTGCTAGCGGACCCCGGCCCTCGGTTAAAGGCCCAGGATCCAGCACACGACCTGGCGTTTGGGTCGCTAGGCGTGCCACCTGACCTTGTACCTGATCAGGAAGGTGTAGAAGTGATTTATGTTAGTTTCCTGCATGCACAGACACGTGTAAAGATTAGTCCGAGCCGTGATCGGCTCATCAGGTGATTCCCGATATCGGCTGTAAAGAGCCGATTGTGTCCAGTATCAGATCGGATCTAAGTATTTGAACAATGCGCACATATCCGATGGTAACATAAAACTTGGTCTGTAATCAATAAGCTGATTCAATCCTCCCACGACGGTTAAAGCTGTCACCGCTTAATCGGAACATCCCGCGCTTAATTGAGCCTAATAGATACATAAAATACAAGATAGCAACCTAAACAGAGGCCTAAAAACCAACAGATAGCCGATTCCCGGAACAATCCCTCTTTAGATTAATAAAAAGCATCAAACATATTGCCGGAATATTCAACCCATTTGAAGGGCCTAATCATGCGGATGTCAAGCTAAATCTTTGATGAACAAGGACTAACCATAACGGATTGGATCTACTAATTGAAACAGAGCAAGGCGCTGCCCTCGCATCCGAGATCGGGTACAAGGATAGCTAAACGTTCACAGTAAACAAACGATGCATGAATGCAGCATAAAAGAGCCGATGCTACTCTGTAAACGCCAAGATAACTAGTGTTACTCACCATCAACAACGCTTCAGCACAAGAAACATAAAGATAAATAGATAGGCACGACGCTGGCCCGATCACGCAAGGCGTGATCGGGGCTGCATGGCACTTACCCGAGAGAAACCCTAGAACAGGGGCGGCGATACGCCGAGAATTGTTTGTGAATGATTGTTCGTATATTTCCAATACCCCATGATACATATTTCTAGTCCGATGACTTGCCTCTTTTAACTAATCCTAACTGACTACAATATGAATCCTGGCTATCTCTATCTTAACTAATTTAAACGCACACACCTATCTAGATATACCGCACATCAGTGCCGGTCACAGGGAGCTTTAGTGCCGGTCCCTGTGACCGGCACTAAATGGCTGGCACTAACGTGACAGTCTTTAGTGCCGGCTATATTGACCGGCACTAAATGGCGAGTGTTAGTGCCGGTCCGTAATTCCAGCCGGCACTAACGTGCCCGACCCGGCCCGGCTCCTGGCAGCAAGGTTAGTGCCGGCTGGTATAACTGGCCGGCACTAAATCGTTTTTCTTATTTATCTTTTGTTTTTCATTTTTATACGTATGGCTATGCGTATTTTGTTTTTCGTTTTTATACATATGGCTATGCGTATTTCTACCGTATGCGACTACATACTCGTCCTTTTTGCATTGCACAGTAATATTAGGACAGCATCTTACACTAATATTATATATATATATATATTCATCATGTATGGAACACTTAGGAGTTTAAAAGTACTTGAGATATTACAAATTATTAAGAACATCAACTATAGTAATTTATCAGCTTCCCCGTCGTCGGATCTTTTTCGGCGACGCTTGTACGGACATCGCCATAAAATTCGCCCTTAGGATTTATGACTTCATCGAGCAGGAATCCGCATATAGCTTCTTGAATTGCCCTGATCCGAGCCATTTCAATGAGTTCTTCTTTCATCCGCCAACGCTGTTACATTTTTCGATAAAAATATGAGAATAAAAGATAATGAATTAAAATGATGAGCAGATGTGATTGTGCTCACGTACATTGAATGCCTCCACTGTCATTTGCCCTTTTTCACTTGCAAAAGTGTTGATCCACTCGCATACGTAGTATCCACATAAGTTGTTTCCTTGTCCCTGTCTCCAACACTATGGACAAATGTGGGTTAAGATATAGAATTTTTCTGATGTTTATTGCGAATGACATTAGTAGCGAGAGTATATTCATACCGGAAAATCAATCACCCAATAAAGAGGCTCGATTTCACCTATGGGCAAGCCTATGTGCATATACATATGCATAACCAATTAATGTTGATTAAAATAGTTATTAAATAGTATTATTAATATGAAGGGATTGAAAAAAAGAGGCTAACAAAGAACGACTCACTGATGGTTGTATGGCAAGAGAATGAAGGGACACATGCTATTCTTACGCAACCCCCTGTATATAATATTGACTATTTCTTCAGGGTTTTGCTCTACCGTTTTCTCGTGTATAATATCGGGGTCGAAGAACCCGACGTTATGGAAGTTCTTTTTTCGGCAAATTTGAATTTTTGACCTACGGGACACTAGAAAAACGGGGATCAGTCAACACACAAGGCTAAAAATATTGAAACGAGAGACAATACTCACATGCACCATACACTCACGAGGGACTTGTCAAGGGCATCTTGATGGTATAAATCGTAAAGTGCTTCAAACTCGATATATACTTCACCTGCCCCCCGCCAGAAATGCTCATCTTTAATCCGGGCTGGGAACATCTCTAATTCATTAGCTTTAGATTGCACGGCATACCATTTGTGTAACTCGGCCATTCTCGTTGGTAGGAATGGTAGCAACTCTGGCCATATCAAAGGTTCACCAAGTACAAACTTTTTCCTGCCGCGGGCATTCTGTAGGGCCTCCCCAAGCAACTGAGCCCTTGTTAGATCAGTTTGCAATATCATCCCAGCCATGGTCAACGGATCTCTTGATTCATCAGGACATTCTTCACGCGGCACTATCAATGGAGGGATCGATTGTTTGGACTGCTCTCCGAGCTGGGGAACGGTCTTTGCATTGATCCGTCGATTCTTGGGGTTGTTGTAGCACTTTCTGATCTGCCGATCATAATCTGACTCCCTTTCTTTCTCCTTGGTGGGATCTTTAATGAAGTGTTTAATGAAGTGTGCCTTCGCAACCGGATCTATTTCTGGCTTCTTGTTCGCAGCCTCCCTCAGTAGCTTGCGCTTCAGCAAGAAGGTTTCAAACGATTCTTCTGCCTCTTTCTCTTCTGGAGCCTTCGCTTTCTTCTTTCTTTGCTGCTTATGAGATGGCAGGACCGAAGGTACCGTGTATGCCTTTTGTCGTTGACTCTGATTCTGTTGTGCGGCTGGTGATGATGCCGAAATTGGCTCGCTTTGTGCGGCTGGTGATGGCGGATCCATGCTGGGGTCCCGTGCAGGCGGTGGAGAAGGTGGGCCAACACTAGGATTCCTGTCATCAGCTGGCCTTGGTGATCTTTGCCTTGAGCACCGAGCGGAATCTATGGCTGCTTGCACCAATCTTATGTCACGCTTTGGCCACGCAATCCATGTGTGTACGGCATGTTGTAGTTCTGTTTCTTCAGGACTTATAGGGATCGGGAGGTCCAAGTCTTCCCAGCGTTCTTCAGTAATTCGGTCAACAAAGACTCTGGCAAATCCTTCAGGAATTGGCTGGCAATGTATTGTCCTGCCTTCTTCTTGGACTTCCGCATAACCCTCAGCACAAACTTTGAGCTTTTTCCCATAAAGAACCAGAAGCTCACATTGGGTCCTAACGGCAATGTCGTCGATGGGGTCCCTCGTCCTGTCGACACCCAAAGTAGGGTGCTCTGTGGAAGCAACACTGCTACGACGCTGAGAAGGGGTGCTGAACTCCACATTGGTAGCTGGTTGGTCCGAGCGTTGCCCTACTGCTGCCTCAAGTGATATTATCCAGTTTTCTAGGCTACAGATCTTCTCTGCCACTATTGCCTTGCTTCTGCATCAGCTTCGGTAGGTTTCGAGATCTCCGGAAAAGCCATATTTCCATGGTACTACGCCCACGCCTCGGGTCCGTCCAGTGTGTTCCGCATTCCCAAGAGCGTAAGTCAGCTCGTCATTCTCTCTGTTGGGCTGGAAGGTTCCTTCTTCCGTACGCCTCATTGCGTCGTCAAGTCTTTGGGCAGACTCTCTTAGTACATCGCTAGTCACAAACATTCCAGTGTCGGGGTCTAGTGTGCCTCCATGAGCATAGAAGTAATACCTTGCTCGTTTGGGCCAACTCAAGGTCTGCGGTACGATTCCTTTTGCAATTAAATTATTTTCCATCTTTTCCCATTTCGGAACAGCAACCTTATAACCTCCAGGCCCAAGTCTATGGAAGTTTGTCTTTTTGCTAGCATTCATTTTGCCTTGAATCGAGGCTGCCATGCTGTCAGCACTGCGCTTGTAATTCACGAATTCATTCCACCACTCTCGTTGCTTCTTCCAGACTTTATCAAAATCTGGTGTGAGGCCCTTGTTGACAAAGTTTGCCACCAATTTTTTCTTGAACGAGCCAAACTGAATTGCCATCTTCTTAAATGCCCATCCCTTTACTTTGTCAGCTTTGCCTGGGGGAAAGTTGAAGTGCAACGACACCTCTTTCCATAACAAATCTTTCTCTGAATCTGGCACGATATCTTCAGGTCGATCAGAGACTTTATTTCTCTTCCAAAGCTTGTACTTTATGGGGACGTTCTCCCTAACAAGATATCCCAATTGATTTACAAAGGTCGTCTTAATTTGACCAGGGGCTAGTGGCTCGCCGGTTGCTTCGTTGATCTCCGTGATGGTCGTACATCCTACCATCTTCCTCTTGGAGCCACGTTTCCGTTTAGGCTTCCTCGATCCTGATGCCTGAAAGAATCGCAAATTTATCAAGCGGGTTGCTAGCAACTAGTGGACGTCGCGGCAGGTATTGACAAAACGTTTATCCTGATGCCTGAAAGAATCACTAAATTTCATATCTCGGCTTCCTCGACATTTTCTTCTTCCTCCCCACTAATATCTTGCTCCTCGCCGCCATGATAATGCAAGTTTAAAAATTGGCTGCCATCATTCTCGTCCTCATGAAACTCTGGAGCTATGTGCCCAGTACTACCACAAATGAGCTCGTGCATTAACTCGTCTTGGTTGTCCGTAGGATCCATTTCCACTACCCGAAACAATAAAAAAACATTAAGTATTTTCTAGTACTAATAAAATGTATGTATTTATATATCTTTTACAACTGAGTAAACAAGGCAACCATAATCATAAAGGAAACAGTTAATATCTTTTACAACTGAACAAAACAAATTCCTGAATTTATATATACAGAAAAGAATTATTTAGTAACAATTAAAATATGCCTCTCCACGCGAGGTTGACGGCCCGGCCTGCCCCGCCTCCATGCTCGGGCCTCCCGTGTGCGAATTGGGGCCAATGCATTGCCGGAAGATCAACAACATTCAAAAAGAACATATAAAACTCAGGGCAAATCAGCATTGTAGATGCCATACTATGCTGACTGATCACTGGAACAGAAAAGCAAATCACAGACTGTCATTGCAAGTTCTCAACTTATTGTTACAGGTTTGGGCATATTTTGTGGCCAAAAGTTTAGTCTTTGATTGCCCACATATTGCAAGATTCTTGGATGGAAAACATGTGAATTAGGATGCACACATGAACAAAAGTCATGCGCAAATTATTGAAATTGACCTACATATATGGAGCACATATGAACAAAAGTCATGCCCACATCTTTTATGATAGATCAAACCATACAGACTATATAGGAGCAAAGACCCTGAAACATCAATCATCTTCCATAACTGGAAGTAGTAACACAATTCTATTAGCACTACTATTATCATTGGCGGTGTCAACTGAATGGCATCTCAGATGCTGCGAGGTGGTAACTGAATGGCTTGAATGGCAGGGCAGTTCAGTGGGATGGAGCACATGCCTTGATTTGATGAGCGCCCGGGTTCCATCAGAATTCTGCTATTCACCACCTCCAGGCTTGGGGAGGCTGGTCAGAATATTCTTGAAGGTGTGCTCAGTTGCTGAAAGCGAAGTAAAGAAGCATGATTATAGTGCATTAGCAAATCACTAGTAGTGCCTGTTCCATGATAAATTACTCATGCCATAAATTATTGAAGGTGCATTTCTCTAGACTGCATTTGTCTAAATGCACTTAAGAGTGAAGTGAGATATAGTATGTATAAAGACAGATTCAAAGTCAACTGAATGCGTCATCAAGTTGATGGTTCATTGAAAATTACCCGATTATAGATATCATTAACATTCCAATGAGACTAGGAGCAGCCACATAATAAAAGGCACATATCATCATCATCATCTACAAACAAGACTTTCAGAAGGAAACAATCAAGTCACAACCACCAGGGATCACCAAAACAAGCATGACATCACTGCCTAACTACCAGTTCCTCATCTAATCACTAATTCAGTATCCCCCTGAATAAATTAGCTGTATCCAGAACAAATAACACTAACCAGTTTCTCATAAATATGCTTGTATCAAAATGACAATACAGGCAAGACAACGCCTTCATGAGTCAAGTCACACAATGTCCAGGAGCACATCGAAACAGAAGGGAGAAAGGAACGATCTCACAGAACTCACAGAAAGTGATAGTTTGTCTGACAGCTTTCATGAACCTCAGACTTTGGATAGTCTGTCTATAGGAGCGGGAAGAAAATTTACCAAGACAAACTTATTATCATCATCCCTTCGGCAAAGTACCCTGGATTCATTGTACGAATATGGCGAAACTAGTAGGCATGAACCAGACAGAAGAAAAGAGCTAAAAAACGCTGACTTAAGGGAGAGTTCAACAAGCTTGCCTCCATATGATTTGTCTGGACAGGAACCAGCTTTCTGTACTCAGGAGCAAAAAGACAAATATAGCCTTGGCACTCTAGGTGATGATGAATTGGGATACGACAAGAAACTCACAGAAAATCATCTAATTTAGAAAGGCAAGAAGAATTATCATGCGTGATATGTTGGACAGATTTTTCTTCTACAAGGGGCATCTTACCATGTGGACACCGATTCTGTTATTCATGCATTCAAGGATGGGCAGATTGTCTGGTATGCTTTAGTTCAATTCTTGCTTCTTAGTGTTTGCTCATATTGGGTTGTCCTTGTACTAAATATTCTGGAGAGATATATAATATATTTGCCCTACTATAACCCACTTGGTTTCTTGAACTTTATGCTTGTGGTTAGGTTCAGAGTAAGACCATACTACAGTAGACAACCCCTGGCAGATTCTTGACCTTCCATTTTCCTTCCATAATAATTTCTATTCTATATTTTTCATTCTCATACAGTTGTTCTAAGTTTCTAACTTTGTCTTTTTTTTTTTCTGCCCCACAACCAGTGGTGAACTGAACCTTGCAGAAGTACAATTGATATCATTATTTACATACCACTGAAAGCCACAAATATATAGTTTACCTTCAAGTTCCAAGGTTAATTCTTTAGCCACATGATAGCAACAATGTGCAAGTTACAAGCAGTTTCATCTAAACAAAATTATCTGTGAAGAATGTTTCAAATATTAGCCTCTTGTCTAAAACTTTGACAATAATTCAAAGTGGACTTATGAATATGATATCAGACATAATATATAAACTTATCAGGAACAGAATGGAAGGTCAATTATCCCCAGTCATCTATGGTCCTTCTATCTATGGTCCTTTCAGTCATCTATGGTCCTTTTATCCCCAACACAAATTCAACAAGTTGACCTAAACTTATCAGGAACAGAATAGTCAATTAGCATAAACAAGTTGACCTAAACCAGGACCCTTGCATCAGTTGATGACTCACTGCAATGTAGGTGATGCATCTATGGAAACGTGAAAAATGTCCCGTAGAGGACAAGGTGCTCACCGCGAATCCGTTTTTGCGATCGGAGGGCGAGGAGGGAGGGGTCGACGGTGGGGGCCGGAGCTTCAGGCACCGCAGCAATGGCGCGAGGTCACCGAGCAGTGGCGCGAGGTCCTCGAGGCGGCAGGGGCAGCCGGGCGGCCGGGCTGCGCGGAACGGGCCACGCGCGAGGACGACGAGGTGCGCCGCGGCCGGAGCTTCGGGCGGCGGCAGCAATGGGGCGCGGGGACGCAGAGCAGTGCCGCGAGGACCCCGAGGCGGCAGGGGCAGCCGGGCGGCCGGGCTGCGCGGAACGGGCCGCGCGCGAGGACGACGACGTGCGTGGCGGCCGGAGCTTCGGGCGGCGGCAGCAATGGCGCGAGGACGTCGGGGCGGCGGGTAAGTTGGGGGCGACGTCGATCTGAAAGGGCGAAGGGGCTAATTTGTTGGGGGGATGGCACGGTTAGTGCCGGCTGACATTACCAGCCGGCACTAACGTGCCCATGTGACGTCAGATGGGCAAGTTAGTGCCGGCTGGTATTACCAGCCGGCACTAACTTGCCCACGTGACGTCAGAAGAACAAGTTAGTGCCGGCTAGTGGTACTAGCCGGCACTAACATGCTCAAGTTAGTGCCGGCTGGTATTACCAGCCGGCACTAACGTGTACCATCCGCGAGGGAATTGGCGCGCGGGAACTGGCCACGCTAGTTCCCATTTACACTAAATTTGTAGTATTCATAAATTTGTGATGGCATAGGCTTAATAATTAGAATAATATAACAAAAATTTATATCTTATTTTTAGCTACACAATAATTATAGTAATTATATGTACACAATAATAATAGTAATTGAAGTAAATTAACGAATATGCAACCATTATCAATTATGTGTAGTGTAAAGGGTTTATATGTGTATATGTTTCTGTTATTGATAATAAATCGAAAACATTTCATTTTGATCCATGCAAAATTCTTCAAAAAACTTTTCAATAGTAGCCTATACAATGATATAATCAATTCGCATATTACTTGATTATTTGTTTGTAATTGAATGTTTCAATGCTTCTAGTAATGCAAAATTAGTGAATGTAAATAATATTTATACCATGCAAAAATATAATATTATCTGAAGATGATATTATGTCATCATTGGAGAAATAGTATCAAGAATTGAGATAAATACGATGCGGTGCGTTACATTACATCACTGATTGAGAGAATTCAATACATAATTTATATAAAACTACTACTCATTATCATTATCTACTGGAACATTGATAATCTTCCTTTTGATGAAAGTGCCTTGAGCGTGATCACAGCGTAAGTAAGGTGTGTCCTCTTTGGATAAGAGGATGCTAGGGTCAACATCAACTGAGAATGGAGGAAGGTCATCAATCTGGTCATAATCTTCCGAATTGTCCGAAATATCCTCAACTCCAACAACTTTTCTTTTTCCTGGAAGAACTATGTGCCGTTTCGGCTCATTTCCAGCCTTGTCTGCTTCAGGCGTCTTATCTGACATCTTCTTCGGTTTGCTTGACATGTCCTTCACATAGAACACTTGTGTCACATCCTTGGCTAGAACAAATGGTTCATCTTTATATCCAATCTTTTTAAAGTCAACTATGGTCATCCCATACCGGTCCTTCGTTACGCCTCCTCCAGCCACCCATTCGCAACGAAATAAAGGGACAACTATGGGTCCATATTTAAGTTCCCATATCTCCTCTATGACATCATAGTAGTTGTTCTTTTCTCCATTACTGTTTACTATACACATACGGACACCACTATTTTGGTTGGTGCTTTTTTTTGTCTTGAGCTCTCATATAAAATGTATACCCATTGATTTCGTACCCTTGGTATTGCTGGACAGTGATTGATGGTCCCCTAGCCAGCCATTGAAGTTCTTGATCAACTGTGTTGTTGCCCAATAATTTTCGTCTGAACCAGCCGTCAAAAGTTTTTATATGTTGGCGTGTAATCCAAGAAAGATTCTTTTGTGGATTTTCAGACTGTATAATATTCATGTGCTCATCAATATATGGAGCCACCTTGGATGAATTCTGAAGAACCTTGAAGTTTGCTTGGCTGAATTCACTACAAGGGATGTGCACATTACATTTCTTTCCTAGTGTGCCTTTTCCCTTTAGTCGCCCCTCATGGTGTGACACGGGGAGCCCAATCGAATTGAGATCAGGAAGATAGTCAACGCAAAACTCAATGACCTCCTCGGTTCCATAGCCCTTAGCAATGCATCCTTCTGGGCGAGAATGTTTACGCACGTACTTCTTCAATACTGCCATGAACCTCTCGAAAGGGAACATATTGTGTAGAAAAACAGGACCCAGAATAGTTATTTCTGTCACAATATGAACTAGAAAGTGTGTCATAATATTGAAGAAGGAAGGTGGGAAGACCATCTCAAAGCTGACAAGACATTCGACAATGTCTTTCTGCAGCTTTATTAGATTATTTGGATTAATTGCTTTCTGTGAAATTTCATTCATGAATGCACAAAGCTTTACAACTGCCAATCTCACATTTTTCGGTAGAACACCCCTCAGTATAATCGGAAGTAATTGTGTCATCAGAACGTGGCAGTCATGGGACTTCAAGTTTTGAATTTTCTTCTCTTTCACATTTATTATGCCCTGTATATTTGAGGAGTACCCAGACGGGACCTTGATACTGTTCAAGCAATCGAACATGCTTTCCTTCTCCTCTTTACTCAGATTATAGCTGGCAGGTTTTAAATAGTGGCGTCCTTTGTCTCTCTTCTTGGGTTGCAAGCCTTGTCGTCCAGCTAGCATCCACATGACGCGCCTTGCTTCCAATGTGTCTTTTGACTTACCATACACTCCCAGAAAGCCTAGTAGGTTGACGCAAAGATTCTTCAACAGATGCATCACATCAATTGTGTTGCGAACCTGTAAGACTTGCCAATATGGTA
The DNA here is from genome assembly GCF_002211085.1 of Panicum hallii. NCBI lineage: Eukaryota > Viridiplantae > Streptophyta > Magnoliopsida > Poales > Poaceae > Panicum > Panicum hallii. The sequence goes on from NC_038049.1 coordinate 17,508,128, forward strand.
GGTTCCACAATATAGACTTCTTCTTCCATATTGGAACATGTCCCTGGTCATCCTTCGGAACAGGTTGGCTACCGAGACCCTTTCCAAATACTACCTTCACATCCTTGATCATCGAGAATACACGCTTTCCATTACGGAACAGAGGCTTACGACGAGTTTCGGGCTCTCCTTTGAAATGCTTCCCTTCGGTTCTTAGGGGGTGATCGGTAGGAAGGAATCGGCGATGGCCCATGTATACGTACTTCTTACAGTGTTTCAAATAAATGCTATCGGTTTCATCATAACAGTGGGTGCAGGCCATGTATCCCATGTTCGACTGTCCCGAAAGTTTTGCAAGTGCAGGCCAATCATTGATGCATACAAAAAGCAAAGCTCGGAGGTTGAAAGACTCCTGTTTATACTCATCCCACACATGTACACCTTCTTCTTTCCAGAGCAGTAAGAGATCATCCATCAAGGGTTGCAGGAACACATCAATATCGTTGCTAGGTTCTTTTGGCCCTTCTATAAGCACCGGCATCATGATGAACTTACGCTTCAGGCATAACCAAGGAGGAAGGTTGAACATACATAGGGTCACGGGCCATGTACTATGAGCGCTGCCAAACTCACCGTACGGATTCATTCCATCCGCACTTAGAGCAAATCTTATATTCCTTGGGTCGTTGTCAAATTGAGGATACTCTCGGTTAAGGTTTCTCCACTGGGACCCATCTGCTGGGTGTCTGATCATGTGATCCTCCTTACGGTCTTCTTTGTGCCACCGTATCAACTTAGCGTTGTCCTTATTTTTGAAAAAGCGCTTCAGACGTGGTATTATAGGGAAGTACCACACCAACTTTGCGGGAACTCTCTTCTTTACCGGCTCCCCATCAACATCACCTGGATCATCTCGCCTGATCTTATACCGCAATGCGCTGCAAACAGGACAAGCTTCCAAGTTCTCGTATTCGCCGCGATACAGGATGCAGTCGTTAAGACATGCGTGAATCTTCTGCACGTCCAATCCAAGAGGGCAAACCATCTTTTTAGCTTCGTATGTTGTTGACGGCAGTTCATTACCCTCAGGAAGCATGTTCTTTACAATCTTTAATAGCTCACCAAATCCCTTATCGGTGACACCATTAGTTGCCTTCCATTTCAGCATCTCTAGCGTGGTACCCAACTTCTTCTGCTCCGGTTTGCAACTAGGGAACAACGGCCTTTTGTGATCCTCCGACATCTTCTCAAACTTTAATGCCTCCTTCACAGCGTCACTGTCTTTCCGTGCATCAAGCAACGCCTGACCTAGCTCGTCAGGTGGCTCCTCTTGTTCAACATTTGCTTCACCCTCGTCTATTGGTTCATCTTGAAAGCTACCTGTTTCATGAACCCATGCCCAATCTGGAAGATTGTTATCACCATCGTCATCTTCTTCATTATCTTCCATCATAACTCCAACTTCGCCGTGCTTAGTCCAAAGGCTATAGTTACTCATGAAACCATTCAAGGCCAGGTGATTCCATAGAGTTTCTCTTTTTCGGAATTCCTTTTTATTTTCGCAAACACTGCATGGACAACACATTAAACCCTTTGGCGACCTATTTGCCATTGCTGCCTTGAGAAAAGAATCTAAACCCTGAATCCACGCCGAGGTGCTCCGGCTTCCGTGCATCCATTGCCGGTCCATCTGTACAAATTAAAAAAAAAAATCATGCTCATTATCCCTAAAAATAGGTTACTATGAAGTAATTCAAAAAAATGTAAATGTGTCATAGGCCACCTATCTAGTAAATTTAAACTAAATAGAAAAATAAATTGGCACAATAACATATACACATGTCACCATGAAATAATTCAGAAAAATCATTCTAAATGTGTGATGGTCAAACTATATAATAATCATTCTCTGAAAAGCAACTAATCAATTCTACCTTGCTCAAATTAATGAACAAATTAATGAATCATGCTCATTGTCCCTCATCCTTAAAATCCCTAAAATTTTGCATAGTAACATATACACATGTCACCCCTCTAAACTTTATGCCCCAGAAAACGAACACACCCTAAATCATGGCGAGTACTGCGAGTTCTAATTTGCGGTTGTTCTGGGTCATTTTATGTGATTTTACAAGTGCCCTGTTGCTTTGTTGATGACTTGTGTTTTTGCGAGTTTGTTGGTGGTTTTTGTTCGTGGTCGCGGTTGTTCCGGGTCGTTTCTGTTATTTTACAACTGCCCTGTTGCTTTCTCGTGACGACTTGCGTTTTTGGATGTCATTTTCAAAACCTCTAAATATGGTTTTGGGAAGGATTTTGATGATTCTTAAAAAATTTATAATACAATCATGTGCCCACTTCACACCCTCCCATTCTTATGTATTAAGTACATAAATCTCCTTGCATTATGATAATAATATCCATATATATCGTTTTGAGAAAGTTTTATTTGCAGCCATTTGGATTTATTCAGTGTAGTGACATCTAAGGTTATTGTGCAATTTTTCATAATATATGCCATACCATTGCTTTGATTTGAGTTCGAATTGATTGGGACTTGGGAGCAATATGAACCCAATAAGATATGGCATCATTCCTTTTGTTGGATAGGAAGAAATACATCTAGGACATGTATATTGAGTGGAAATACACGAAATCTTTATCAACTTGCATTCAATAGTAGCCGTACAGTTCGAAAAGTTCTACAGTGAATTGCCTCTATAGTTTTACTCAAGATTTATTTGCAAAGCTTCGAATTATACATATATCGGGATATTTATAATTTGCAGAAATTTTTCTAGAGATTATTATATGGCTTGTGCATTTATTGTGTGCGGGTTGTCCAATAGATCACGACCCCCTTTTTGTACATCTTGCTATGGTGCATTTGCTTTGTCGGGATTGATTTCAGTTTGTTGGGCTTGTGCATGTAATAACTAGTGGGTGTCCTGATTTGTTTCGTATTGTGGCCATGAACCCCACAACACCAAGTCTATTTGTCATGTTTTCATGAATTAAAGGAAAAGGTATTTCTTCATACTTGATATGAGATGGTATACATGGTTTTGTTTCTTTTTCATAACATTAAAAGTCCCTCATCCTTAAAATTCCTAAAATTTTGCACATTAACATATACACATGTCCCCGTGAAATAATTCAAAAAAATTATTCTAAATGTGTGATGGTCAAACTATCTAGAAAACCTTCTCTAAAAAGTAACAAATTGATTCTATTTTGCTCAAATTAATGAACAAATTGGAAAATTATGCTCATTTTTCCTCAACCTTAAAATCACTATTTTCTTTATCTAGAAAGCATGAAACAAAGAATAAACACCGTGGAAGAAGAGTGGAAGAAGCTACTAACCTTTGGTGCACTTGAATGGGTGAAATCCTCACAAATTTGGGGAAAAATGGGCAGCACCTCCCCTGTAACACGCATGAGAGTGAAGGAGGGCTCGGGAAGAAGAAGAGTGGCAAATGAAATGGAGGGAGGGCTGGGATGTGGTGGCCGGTATATATGGGGCAAGTTAGTGCCGGCTGGTGGCTTTAGCCGGCACTAACTGTCTACGTTTAGTGCCGGCTAGAGCTTACAGCCGGCACTAATTTGTAATTGACCAAGTTAGTGCCGGCTAGATATGCCGACCGGCACTAACGTGCGTTTCGACCGTTGTGGCAGCCGTGTGACAGTTGGGGGGATGGCACGTTAGTGCCGGCTGGTATTTCTAGCCGGCACTAACGTGCCCGCCTTACACTGTTGGGGCACGTTAGTGCCGGCTCGTTCTTGACCGGCACTAACGTGCTGGTACCGATAGACCGTTTTCTAGTAGTGTCAAGACAACATCATCTATGGATGGACCTTCAACGACAACTTGTCTATATTTTCAAGACCCTACTATATTTTCAAGACCCTACTACTATTGTCGGTCAAAACCCACCAACGAGCAGCGACAGGCAACACGAGGAGCCGGGAGGCTCCCGCAACTGCTAGCGGACCCCGGTCCCTCGGTTAACGGCCCAGGATCCAGCACACGACCTGGCGTCTGGGTCGCTAGGCGTGCCACCTGACCTTGTACCTGATCAGGAAGGTGTAGAAGTGATTTATGTTAGTTTTCTGCATGCACAGACACATGTAAAGATTAGTCCGAGCCGTGATCGGCTCATCAGATGATTCCCGATATCGGCTATAAAGAGCCGATTGTGTCCAGTATCAGATCGTATCTATGTATTTGAACAATGCGCACATATCCGATGGTAACATAAAACTTGGTCTGTAATCAATAAGCTGATTCAATCCTCCCATGACGGTTAAAGCTGTCACCGCTTAATCGGAACATCCCGCGCTTAATTGAGCCTAATAAATACATAAAATACAAGATAGCAACCTAAACAGAGGCCTAAAAACCAACAGATAGCCGATTCCCGGAACAATCCCTCTTTAGATTAATAAAAAGCATCAAACGTATTGCCGGAATATTCAACCCATTTGAAGGGCCTAATTATGCGGATGTCAAGCTAAATCTTTGATGAACAAGGACTAACCATAACGGATTGGATCTACTAATTGAAACAGAGCAAGGCGCTGCCCTCGCATCCGAGATCGGGTACAAGGATAGCTAAACGTTCACAGTAAACAAACGATGCATGAATGCAGCATAAAAGAGCCGATGCTACTCTGTAAACGTCAAGATAACTAGTGTTACTCACCATCAACAACGCTTCAGCATGAGAAACACAAAGATAAATAGATAGGCACGACGCTGGCCCGATCACGCGAGGCGTGATCGGGGTTGCATGGCACTTACCCGAGAGAAACCCTAGAACAGGGGCGGCGATACGCCGAGAATTGTTTGTGAATGATTGTTCGTATATTTCCAATACCCCAGGATACATATTTATAGTCCGGAGACTTACCTCTTTTAACTAATCCTAACTGACTACAATACGAATCCTGGCTATCTCTATCTTAACTAATTTAAACGCACACACCTATCTAGATATACGGCCAATCTCGGCCTTAAACCGCCCGCGCAGGAGCCGATTCGCAAGCCCATCACAATTATCCTTTGAACCCATATTGCTCGCGGCCCACCTTCCGGCCCAGCCAAATTATGGCGATAACAACTACCCACTCAAATATCAAATTCTAATTAAACATCATGAACATTTATCCAACATTAAGAAAGGAGATATAATAGCATTGGTGTTGATTAGCCTACAAACTCCATTCCCTTTCCAAGTTATAAATCTAGAGTTAAGCATGGCTAAGCAATTAATCAAATTAAGTTATCATTAACCCAAGATACTCGAGTGACAAGGCATAATATAACATGGCAAGGAAGGTAATTGCATGAACAAGATAGGTTCTACCAATGCGATACATAAATAGCCCACATGCATCCCATAGTTGTAAACATAATTTAAAATTCACTTTGCAAAGTTGGATAAACATGCTTAGATGCTTGCTTGGTTTTCTTACTGCTCAAGATCCACGCTCATGTCCGCCTCGGGCTCAGGCTCAATGGTCTCGCACTACGGTGTGTCGTTGTAGAACAGATGAATGAATGCATGCATTAGAAATGATGCCAATAATGAAAATAAGCATGAGGATGCATGAAATACGAGTGGCATAAATATAAAAATTAATGAATAGGACCAACAAGAATACAAAGTTCTTGCATTTTTATTGTTGAACTAAAATTAAATGACTATTCATAAGCATCAAATTAAAAGATTAATTAAAATTAACAAGCAACAAATACAAGTTAATTGGTATTACCATAGGGTAACCTAACAAGGTCAGGGAAGTTATATCTATACCAAAATTTTTTTCAATATTAAGTTATAAATAAAATAATTTTAAGCACCTGGGCTGATGTTAAATCACAAAAGGTATGCAAATAACCTCAAATATTCCAAGAATAATTTCCACTGAAACTAGACAGAGAAAAAAATGCTAATGGAAGTTGTTTCACATTTTTATCAGTATTCTCCATTTATTATGTATTAAACAAATTTCAGCCAGCTAGCAAGATATAAAGCTAAAACTACATAAAAAACTTGAGTTCCAAGATTTCAAGCTACAGATCAAGAAAGTAAAAGTGACAAGGAAGCTAACAATATTTGTTTCATGATTTTTAGAGCAACACATGATTTATTAAGCCTTTAATCATTCCAGCACAAATAAAATCACAAGCAAATGTACAGAACAGTAGCATGCTTGCATACATTTTTATAAGGTATAGCACTCAGTAAGGAATTTAACAAAATAAGTTTCATCTAAAATGGAGCTCTAAACTATTTACTACAATTTTTACAATTTGAGCCATTTTCCTAGAGCACACAAAATACATTTTAATTCTTTTTCCCGAGAACACCCAGGCTAAACTTTTCCTACATAACCCACTCGACCCATTGCCACCAATGAGTGGGGCCTAGGGTGTGAGTCCGGTGGCGCCTGGCAGTTTTAGCCGTGGTGTCCAACAGCCTCCTTTCGATCCAAGAGTCACTTGAGAGGGAAGCTTCTGATTAGCTCCGGTTAGTGTTAGTTAAATAGAACCTCATAACTATGCCAAGTCCACGACACACCTCGTGTAGTTGTGCTGATAATGCCATGCAGCTCCTGCCATCGGCACTGCTCTGCCGAAGTTCAAAGTTGCACCGCGGGAAGGGTGGCGGCAAAGAGGGCTCTCCACAGGCGGCGGCGGCAGTGGGAAGAGGGCTGATAAAGGAAGAGGAGGTGGAGGGGATGCTGTGGGCATGTGGGAAGGGTGCGATGCTCACCATAGATGACAACCGGCAAGGGCCAACAGGCAGAGCGTAAGAGGCTATGGTGTGAATGAGCTCGGGTTTGGGCGGGGATAGTTGGATATTTGAATTGGAGGAGGTAGACAGGCAGGGTGATATTTCGTGTGGGCTCAGCCACGCTGGCAAAGTCAGTGCCGGTGGTGAGGCAACCGTGGGCGGGCAGCTATCCGGCGTGTGAGGAGGGAGAGGGGGGGGGGGGGGGGCAATGACAGGTGGGCCTGAAATGTTTTCATTAAATTTAAATATTTTCCCTTTAAAGCAGTTGCTACAGGCGCTCAAAAATTCTCCAAAAATACTCATTGGAAAGATAAAATTAAAAGCAACACAATGAGACGTGAATCACGTCCAGAGCTGCTCAGATTTGATCACAATAATTAACAAAACAAAACATCTACTTTAGAAGTTTGCTTGAATTTTAAGCAGCAGCAAATAACCTCAAAAAATTCGGTACAATTATCTTAAATTCATCATTTGGCATCTAGTATTTGATTATATTAAGTGGGTAAAGTAGCATAACAAAAGTTGAAGTTTCTTCACAATATTGCATCCAAACAATATTAAAAATAAAGAACTCATGCTAAAGCTCTTGATATGACGCTCATTTATGCACTAATGATGCTCATGGTTACCTTTTAGTCTACTTTCAAAAGTTTGGGTCGTGAAAAACTTCTTTGACTTTAATTGAGTTTTACATTGCATCTGACTTCAATGGCGGACACTTTGTTCCCTAGCCATATTCTAGATGATGCCTCCACTCGTAGCAAAAGGAACCAAGCGCCAGCATTTTTTTTAAGAAAATGGAACAGCATGATCAGTGACAAAAGAAACCAAACAGTATGAACGATATTATTAGCCAACCAAATGGATTACAGAAAGGTGAAAAATGCCAGATAAATGTGTTAGGGGAGTATACCTATATAAAAGCTGATCTCAATATATAGGCCCTAAAGGGAAGATGCCATACAAAATTTTATTATTAGTATCCCCAATAGTTTACATCTGAACGATGATGTAGATGCATGTGATACCCAAAAACTTTCCTGACTTGCAGCAAAATGATGTCATGACCGGAACGATGTCATTCATGAAGAGTATCGGCCTCCATAATTTCTTTGTTTGCCAAAAGCTTCTTTATTCACTACGTGTATACATCTACGCTGCATATTAATTAAGATCACAAACATTTTGCAAAAAAAAAAATGAATGTGCCACCCATGTGCTCACTATAGTGGGTGGGCATAAAGTGCATGCATGTACTAACTAATTAGTAGGCCCCTTTCAAACACACTACTAGAAAAATGCTCATATTAGATGCCACATCACTCATGGGTTTCTTGAAACTGTCAAATATTGTGGTCTCTTTTTGCTCAACTTAAAACCATATAAGGTATAAATGTAAACCGTTGTATTTAAAACTGTGAGAGATAAGGCATGCATATCTCCCATGGCTCCCAATAACATCTGCGAGGGATACATGATATATGAAATGATTAAGTAGCATAAACTCTATTTGTAGTAACAACATAGTGAGATGGTGATATATACATTTCTTAGGTTAGAGTTCAAATCTAACTACAAGATGAAATAGTATCATATGCAATAATTACGTGGTCTACTATGAAGATTTATAAAATATTCATAGCTGGTTGGTGAAAACCTTTTGTTGTTAAATTTTAAGTCGCGATGAGATCTACAACTATGTAGTTGATGGCTTCTTTAATATCTTAGTGATGGGCCAAAATGGCTGTCAGGTTATCAGTATGATTGGTGCGATGAGCGCCACTTTTACAGACCTTCGTCTGCCACTATTGAAATTTCCCATGTAGTGACTAAAAGTTAGAAGTCCTGAAAACGTCATATCTGCTAGTAAACAAAGAACTAAATACACCTTGAGCTTACTACTAAACCAATGATCTCATCAGATAATCGACGCTTCCTGTGTGTTACTTGTTCTCTGTAATGTATTACAGTCTTATGCCCATGGATCCATTGGTATGAAACAGTTACAAGGAGCTAAGGTCCTTTCCAGTGAACCAGTTCACAATGCACACAGAGCCTGTCGATTCCACCATGAACACTACAAAGCTTTCGTGCCGCTTGTTTGCCATATGCCATAGCTTCCTAGATAATGTCAAGAACATTTCAAATAATAAGACAATAAGACACCGTGACATGTCAATACCTTTTCTCTTTTTTTTTCAAAAAGTATCATGATACAGCAACGACAGAGAAGATCATATAAATTTTCGTTAACTGTCTTTCGTATTTGAATTTGGCTCAGGGACGACATTGGTCGGGCCATATCAGAAGCAATATAAGCCAATTACAGCACCTCACCGCATCAATCCTGATACATATATATCAATATATATATAAGACAATAATGGTAGAGTAGAGAACGTTTTCTGTTTGTTACACAAGGGTGTGACGTTATAGTTACGCTTCCCTGGGGTTCACTCGCATTATTGGACGTTCCTCCGTGCATCATCACTTTCTCTTTTTCGGTTTTGCTGTATAATGTCACGCCCTTCATATATGTTTGTGTGAGATTGTGAGATTGCGTTGAAGGAGCACAACTTTACGATCAGATCTCTGGCCTTCACAGGAAGGATGCCCCTACGAGCAACTAGGAGACATTGAGTCATAGTGACATGGCAGTGATGGTCCTTCATGCAGCTCATGTTGAATTTCAACTCTTTCATGTTCGCAAGCCTTATTATGTTTGATGAGTAACCAGTTGCCACTTTAATTTCTTGGAAGAAACTACAAATCTTCCTTTTCTCATTATTATCCAAGGTCTAGGATGCAACTGGAATCTTCTTCTTCCCATCAGCTTGAATAATTGGATGCAGCTTGCTTCTGACATTCATCGTTTCTAGGTCCCGTTGAGTTTCCAGTGAGTCTTTCCCTTTGCCGTTCATGGCCATTAACATTCTGAGCATGCTCTTGGTAATATTTTTAGTTAGATGCATGCCATCAAGTGCATAACAAACAATCAAGTCCTGCCAATAAGGTGTTCGGGATGCTACATCCGGATCCGCCCGAAGGCCACGAGCCGAAGGTCAAGACAACTTCCAGCCGAGCAACCCAAGGGGCGTGGGGCTTTGGATGTGCCCTGAAGGGATCCCGTCCGAAGAAGTCCCGAAGGGTCAAAGTGATGTAGCCCATGCGAGGTGACCTGGCTTTAATTGACCGCCCGAGACCCAACGAAGCTTGGAGGTTGAAGGCTAGGCGTCGAAGGGGGCCTTGTAGAAGAAGACTGGGCCGGTTGGCGTGATGAGCTGTAAAGTAGGGTTAGAGAGGAAATTGCTGTATATCCTGGAATATTCAGAGAATATAGTTGTTGAGGGGTGGAAAGATGTAATTACGGAGGGGTAGGTGAACTACCCCCTATAAATACACCTGTAAGTGTAACTGATGGGATGGTTGATCCTTGTTGAATAGAAAACTGGTTTCTACTCTGAAGGGTCTCTCTACTTGTGGTGTTAGCGATCCACGAGTTCACTCCAAAGGGTACTCTCCACCAATAGTTTTGGCGCCCACCATGGTTAGTCCTAAAACACTGCATGGCACCAAAGAAGAAGGGAGCCAGCTCTTTGGTGAGGCAGACAGATGACACTCAAGCCCTTGTTGTTGTGCCGGGGTAGAACCAGGCGAACAACAAGGACGTGGAGGTAGAGGACATGGCGAATGGACAGTTCCAGGCCCAGTTGGAAGGCATGGGAGTGCCCGTAGAGAACATCACGGCATACCGAAGAATTAAAGCTAGGTTGGCCAAAGTGGCCACAAGAGCGCGTCAGGCCGCTCGAGCGGCACAGCCGTCAACATCCCAGACGCAGACAGGATCGAAGGGGAAAGCGCCCGAAGGGGCTGACACCGAAGCCATGAACCAATACTGACAATTGCAAGAAGATGAACTACGCTGTCAGCTGTTACAACAACAAATACAAGAAAAGAGGAGGCTGTTGAACATGTGTATTATCCAAAGGATGAACACCTAGCAGAAACAGAGAACAAACACCGAAGGCACCCTCAGGAACACATGCGGTCTGAGGTGGTAAGACCAAGGGAGAGGACCATACACATCGAAGATGGTCCTAACAAAGATTCTGAAGAAGAATATAGGCACCAAAGAGAGCATCACCGAAGGTCAAGGCGGTGCGAGGAACCATGGAAACCGCTAGCCATCAAGCTTGAACAAGTGCCATGGCCTTCTCCTTTCAATGTGTTGATCTTACCGCAATATGATGGGGCATCTAACCCTAGGGAGTTCTTACTCAAGTACGAAGTTGTTGTGGAGTCTAACGGAGGGGAGTGCGCAATCAAGGCAAAGGCCTTCGTTATGGCGGTTAAGGGCTCAACGCAGCACTGGTACGCCAACATCCTGAAGGGGCACATTTACTTGTGGAGCCAGCTGTGATCTAAGCTATTAACCAGCTTCCGAGGGCTAAAGACAGAGGAGTTGACATCTTGTGATTTCCACAACTGCAAGCAAGGGAAGAAGGAGACCCTACAAGAGTACATGCAATGCATCATCAAGATGCGAGCCAAAGCTCTTAATAGGTGTTATCGCCATAATTTGGCTGGGCCAGAAGGTGGGCTGTGAGCAAGATGGGCTCAAAGGATAATTGTAATGGGCCTACGAATCGGCTCTTGCGCGGGCAGTATAAGGCCAGAGTGGCCATGTATTTAGTTTAAATTAGTTTAGATATAGATAAGTCAGGATTCGTATCGTATTCGATCAGGATTGGTTAAGACAGGTAAGTCTCTCCAGACTATAAATATGTATCCTAGGTTATTGGAAAAACAACAACCATTCACAAACAAGATCTCGGCGCATCGCCACCCCTATTTCAGGGTTTCCTCCAGGTAATCGCCATGTTGTCCCGATCACGCTTGAGTGATCAGGGCAGCATTGTTCTTGCCTATTATCTTTGTGTTTCTCGTGCTGAAGCGTTGTTGATGGCGAGTAACACTAGTTATCTTAGCGTTTACAGGTTTGCATCGGCTCTTATGTCCTATTCATGCATTGTTTGCCGCCTGTAAACATCCGCTATCTTTGTGCCAATCTTGGGTGCGAGGGCAGCGTCTTGCTCTGTTTTGATTAGTAGATCCAATCTATTATGGTTAGTCTTTATTCACTAAAGATTTGATTTAAGATCTACATGATTAGGCTCTTCAAACGAGTTAAAAGATCCGGTAGTACGTTTTATGCTTTATATTAATTTAAAGAGGGATTGTTCCGGGAATCGGCTTTCTGTTGGTTTTTAGGCCTCTGTTTAGGTTGCTATTCTGTTATCTTTCATATTTGTTAGGATTAACTACGCGTAGGATGTTCTGGTTATATGGTGAAAGTTTTAACCGTTATAGATTGAATCAGCTTATTGATTACAGAGCAAGTTTATATTAGTATCAGATATATACACTTTGTTTAGATATACACACCCGATCCGATACTGGGAGACAATCGGTTCTTTACAGCCGATAACAGGGATCACTCGATGAGCCGATCGTGGCTCGGATTAATGTTTAAACATGTCTGTGCATGCAGGAAACCAATTGAAAACACATATACACCTTCCTGATTAGGTATAGGTCAGGTGGCACGCCTAGCGAATCCTGAAGCTAGGTCGTGTGCCAGATCTTGGGCCATTGACCGAGGGACCCGGGCCCACCAGCAGTTCTGGGAGCCTCCCAACTCCTCGTGTTGCCTGTTGCTGCTCGCCGGTGGGTTTCGACCGACAACACATTCTGGCACGCCTAGTGGGACCATCTTCATCGACTACATCAACTTCCACCATCGGGATGTTGAGGGAGGATCCAATCACGTATGAGGAGCTATCTGCTGAGCACAAGCAGAAGTATGATAAGATCAAGGCTCTCTTTGACGTTAGGTGGAAGGGGTTCTCACCTGAAGGCGCTCTTTATGACGTGGACCTATCTACCCCTTCAGAGGATCGTACCAGAGCTCTGCGCCAGGAGGTGAACTACATGGTGGCTCATTCACTGCATCGGCACTCTGAGAGCCTAGTGAACGCTCTTGAACGTGCCGTGCTGCGTGTGGTCCAAGAAATCATGAAGAATCAGTACTCTCCATCGGGACCTGCCCTGGGGAGTCACAAAGGAGAATTGCTGTTCCAGGCCAAGCCACCACTGCCCTATACATTCACGGCTCCAGAATCGCAAGGTTCACCGGCATACGTCGTCTACAAGATGGGAGATGATCCTGTGGACCATTAGTTCTTCAGTGAGCCGCCTAAGGAAATTCCATATGGGTACATCTGTGCATATATACCGGACAGCAACAACCTGGTATATTCGGCGCAGCAGGCGGTTGGAGGAATGTCTGGAATAGATGCCGATAAGCAAGCATGGCTAGTTAAATATGCCATTGGGCCGAGTCATGATAGCACACACTCGGCCCTAGGAGTTCAAACTGTGGACCAGATTAGTGCCATCTTGAGAGATCAATTTGGTATTTTACCGAAAAGGCGAGCGATCGGCTATACTAAGCCGTATCCAAGTGAATATGACTTGATCCCTCTGCCACCCAAGTATCGGCTCCCTGAGTTCACCAGTTCTGTGGGTCAGAAGGGTCCAGCTCTATCGAGCATGTGAGCCGATACTTGGCACAATTGGGGACAGGAGGTGTGACAGGAGGTGCCGGCTGCTCATGAAGCATACCGATATGGGCGATGGCGTCGCCAAGCTAAAGGGTAAAGTCATGGACTTGCTCTTGGACAAACTCGATGACAGTGCTGAATGATTAATGTATCACTCTCAATGATCTGATCCTCTCGGTGAGTGATGGTTTCGTCCCGCTGTGCGATACTGGAGCTCTTCAATCTGGGAAATCTGCCGGTTAATGTTTCTGCGGTAACCTTGGGCTATACTGGTCATCTGGCTCATGCCACAGCGCTGAATTATCTGATGATGGTATTGTGCATTCATAAACCTGACTATAGCACGTAGCGTCTCTTCTGTGAAATCTCCCAATAAGTGTCCAAAGTGTGGCAATCGGAAAGTCCACTCGGGGTCATGAAAATCTGCTGTAGGGAACAAACCAATAGGATACCTGACAACTTCATCTGAATGCTGGTCACAGAAAATGTTGATGGCTTCAAGAGCCACTGCTTCAAAAGTGTTTGCTAGACGGTGATCAACCACATCAATCTCGATGGGCTGCCACAGGGATCGAGAGGGATGCTGGGGAATAGTAATCTTCACTCTGCACCGAGGAACACCTTCTTCACTATACTCCACTCCATCATATTGCGGTGGCTCGGTGTAGCTAAACAACTGAAGTGACTCCCACAAGAGACATGGAAAACCCTCCCAATGCAAGGCATTGGTGTGAGCATGTCCCTCGTGGTCCCAAAAGATCTTCAAAAAATCCACCATCTGAAGCAAAGATTCAAATGGTAAGATTACAAGTTTTCAACAAAAATGCTTTGAGAAGACTGCGGGAAAAATGTGAGTCAGACTCATGGAATAGCTGGAATTCAGCTACCCTGCTGAGAACTCACAAGGTAAAAGGAACGAGACAACCGATTCTGGTAATAGCAAAGGCTGGAAATCAGATGGATGATATAGATCTTGAGGATGAAACAATAGATGCCGAGATACTAAACCTTAAGGCTGTCTGTATGACCATTTCAAGACTGCACTTGTGATAAGCAACACTCTAGATATCCTTAAAACAATAAGCCATTTAATTCATTCACTTTGTTTAATCATGAAGTATGCATGCACGTACTACTCGTCCTCACAACCAAAAACAATTGCCAAATATTTTTGGACTTACGTGGTTAATTTCGGAATCATAGTATATATACGTCTCTCCCTATAATAGCTAGTCGAGAGATCCTATTCATTCAGAACCTATCGAGTCAGGGTTAGCATACCTGCAGAAAAATCACAATTATATATCATGAACCTTTCATGCCAGCACGTCATAGAAGTGTTCCCAAACATTACTGTTCGCTTATAGAAACAGCATCCATACAATTCCCGCCGTACAGACGACGTTAACATACGTTACTTTTGCAACGTATTCATGGGGATACCGTATAAAATGGGGGTATGAACAGTGATCACCATACCCTGTGCCTAACCATATACTCCCAATATAATAAACTTATCGTTGGTACATTGGTAGCATCTCAAGTAAGCCACTGCTTGAGAAACAGCGTTCGGTTCGCATCACCGACGGAAAGGCCAAGCTCTCTCAGTTGGCTGAGGATCCTTACCCTCTTACCTCATCGTCGAATGCGTCGTTACAGAATATAAAGTTGATTGTGCTCGAAAGTAAATTTTTACAGAAATGTAGTGCTGGAAGTTAGAGTAGTACTATAAGCGTACTGTATGTATATATATGTATGTGTATATATATATATATGTTAGTAGCCACCTGATAACTCCCATATAAACCCCTAGGGCTTTACGTACTAAGCACAATCCTTAACGAAACCAATGCAGTTTTACAAAATACCTTGTTGTCCAGTTTTATACTAAAAACATTTTTAAGGTCAATCATATCTCTGGTGTACATTTGTTAGCTCTGATATCAGTCTATGGCAGAACCGCTTGAATTATTCTGGCTCAAGTGCGCAAACCATCGCTATACAGGCGATATGACCTCAAACACACTTCAAAATGAACAACCCAATGGTCTGTCAGGTAGCGTCCTGATGAAACCATCAGATTCCGGATCGAACAAACATACCTCACACGAAGGCGAGTCCAGAGATACAATCACCGTCACATTTTTACAACATAGGCACAAGTAGTTATTACAAACCGGGTTCTGATAGAGTACTGCAAATCTAACTAAAACAAATTTATACAGGTATTTTTTGAAAACTTTAAGTTTTAACGGACATTATTCAGAGATGGTAGTGGAAAGGAAACAACAACACGACTACACGTCGCAAAAGCAGGCACCATACTTAGCCCAAAGCATGGCGTCATTCCGGAGGGTCATTGCCGACCGGGGACGGATCCCATTCCACGGACTAGCTAGGGGGTAAAGTGCAGGGCCAAGGGGAACTAGCAACTGAGTCCTCGAATGACATACCTGAAAACCACATTACTAGCAAGACTGAGTATTCTAATACTCAGCAAGGCTTACCCGTCAATTGGGTATACTTAGCCCATAACTAGAACATGAGAGGTTGGAAGGCTCTAGGTTTCTTTTGCTGAAAAACAACAAAGAGTATGTCCTTATTTCCATATTTTAGCTTTCAGATTCTAGTTCAATTAACCATTCTAAGTGAGCATCTATACTAGACAAGCAAGGTAGGTATTAAAGCATACATCAATATTGTTCCATCAGCTGTTGCTCTTGTTACTCTATGTGGCAGAAGTATCAAGCAGTCTCAATCACTGCGAGCAACGGACAATTCCTTAATCGAATTTCATAACCTTGCAAGGGATCCTAACTCACACGCTCGGAAACTTTCCTTTCCGGGCAACCATTCTCCTCATATTCCGGGTCGTGGATCAGCGCCACCACAAGCGACTGCAGGACCATACGCACATCCAATATGCAGGACGTACGTCTACAGTGCGACTGTATGACCGTACTCCCATCTACTATACTGAATGTACTCCCACACGTCGGTGCGTGTGAACATAAACTAAAATTCAAGTGGTGGGGGATATGTCCACTTGCCGGGCCAATCAGGTACTAGACTTACTGTGTACCATATTTATGGTATGTGGCTAGTACATTCAAACGCTTGACCACCACTACCACACACTGTGGCCTTATCAAATTAATCAACACAGACGGGGTACCATTCCAAGCCATGATACTGCACATAACCCCGTCCGTGATCCTTATAGTGATTGCAGAAAAGTAAACAATCAACTCCTATATCGCGCGAGTGACAGGAAATCTCTCGACTTCTGCCGGACCTATTAGCAGAGCATTTACTCAATAAGGACTCGGAAACATTACATAGGTTCCTAGGTTTCATGCAACTAGGGTTTTATAACAACTCCTAGAACTTAATGCACAATAGATATATAACAATATAAGTGCATAATTTAAAATACTGGGTTATGCACCGGGGCTTGCCTTTACTGGTGAGGCTGGGGTCAGTGATGTCAGTATCTTCCGAACCTTGGTTCAGGGCTTCTGAAAGATCCTCGCCTTCACTTCAGCTTCAGAAATACCCTCGTCGGGTTCCGGGATTAGCTCGTAGGTACCATCGGCGAGTGTCGTCAAATCCACATGATATGCAATGATTTGAAGCAAATGGTTATTATTTTAATATTTTGTTTTCACGATAAAGTTGCAATCCAATAAGAATACATTCAATACATCACTACAAGACTTAATTAATTTGTACAAACAACAAAAAGATTTTAAAAAAATAAACTTAAGTAGAGTTTCTGGTGTAGAAACTTTGTTCAAAATGGCTATTTGGTGAAGGTTACTACAGAGCCGATCGGATCTACTTCATAGCGTGTCTTTCAGATAGCTTGTCTAGCTGATTGGGGTGTGCATTGGTTCACCTTAGCCAATCTGTGCATCGGTGTGACTAGTCGATCGTGTGTGCATCAGAATTGTCCGATCTATCGATTCTGCAGTGGTTGTGTTTAGCCGATGCTTGAGGTGTTAACCTAGGTAACTACTGGTGCGCGCATTGGCCTGATTTTTCTTCGGCAAAAATAGCCGATAGAAGTGTAGCCGATCGACTTGTAGCCGATTGGCGTGTGGCCGATGGGTGTGTAGCTGACGTACAGATGTGTAGCCGATTGATTCCTGGTATTTTACAAAAAAGACCCTAGAAAGAAATAGAGGCTTGCAATTGGGTCCCTAATCAACTTGAACAGAAGAAGTCGAGCGGCCGTGATCTAAAATCCAGCGAGGAGGCTCACTGGCGGCGAGGGGAAGGTGGGGAAAAAGGTTTAGGAGCTCACGGCGGACTTGGGGGTGGCTGGAATCGTAGAAGGGAAGCTCGGAGGCGGCTGTTCGACTAAGGACAGAGCCGGCGCGGCGAGGTTCCGAGGGCGGTGGCGGTGTTCCGACGATTGGAGTGCAGGAAGGTGAAGGGGAATTGGTCAGGGAACTTCGGCGTGGAGAGGTGGTGCTGATTGTGCTCTTGGCAAGGGAGGAGAAGGGGTGGAACTTCGGTTCGACTAGAAACAGGACGGCGGCGGGGGGTGAGATCACCGGCGCGGCGTTCTGGGCTGCGCGCACGCAGGAGGAGGAAGAAGAGTGGATCAGGAAGGGGTAGTGAGATGCAGCGGCGCTGTGGAGCATGAAATTGGAGAGGAGGAGCAGCAGAGGTGGCTGACGGTGGTGGACAGAGGAGCTCCGGCGAGGTAGTCGAGCGGAGAAGGAAAAAGAACAGGAATGCGGGTGCGCGCAAGAGAATAGAAGAAGGGTGAAGTTCACTGGGCGCGTTCCAAAGCCAAAAAGAGGCACGCGGGCGGGTTGCAAGTAGCTGCTGGCAATCGATGGCGCGCGTGGCGGCTCGGGCGGGTAGCAGCGCGACGCGTCCGCGCGAGGAGCCAGCGGGGTCGGGCTAGCGCCGGGCGGGCGAGCTGGGGGCTAGGTGGCGCAGGAAGAGCGACGAGGGGGCAGCTAGCGGCCAGGGGAAATGCCGGTGATGGGCAGCGGGCAGCGCTGCAGAGAAACAGAGAGGGGGAAGCAGGAGGAAGAAGATGAGGACCTGTTCGTAAATTTTGCAAAAGTTCAAGGAGTTCACTGTAAAGTAAAATTTTCTTCCAAACTATAGCTCTAATGAAAATATGCCCAAAATCAAAAGTGTAGGGCTTAAAAAGATCTACCACTTTGCTTTAGGGTCCCACTTCAAAAGAGTTAGGGTTTTGAAATTATTTTTAAAAGCCAACAAATCATTCAATTTCAAATAAATCCAAAATAAAATTTACCTTTTCAATGAAGCCTTGGAGTATTTACAGTTCTTATAGTGGTTAAAGAGTAAAAACTTACGTTTACAAATCAACCCTTCATACATTTTTAAAATTACCTCCCCTTTACACAATTTACAAAAAGAACCCTAATTTTTTTCCAATATTATAGAAATATCCTTTAACGTGTATTTAAGTTTTTAAAGGTATTCATCAAAACAAACACAAACTTCACACTAACAAGCACAACTTCATACTAGAAATTAGTGTGCCTAGCTCCTAAGTACCTAAAATGTCACAGCAAGCAATAGCGAGCACAGAAAAGCGAGGGAGAGGGAGAGAAGCGGCGGGTGAGCATCCTCATGGCAATGCGAAGCTCCAGGAGTGCTTACACGATGGCGGGGAGCGGCGACGCGGCAAGCGGCCGAAGCATGGGGGCAATGGCGGCGGCAGAAGCTTTGGGCGCTTAGGGTTTCTCGAGTGGGAGGCGGCTGCGTCTTGGGGGAAAAGCTAGGGTACGGGGCGCTTTAAATGGGGCGGTCGCGAGCCTCGGTGTGCGGGTCTGAGACGGCGCGCGGACGTGGCGGCACCGGATCGCGGTCGGACTCGGCCTTGAGTCTGAGCCGGTCGCGGGGAAAGGGACGGTCCTGATAGGCGGGACCCACCCTGAGCGGTTGATAGGGGGAGAGAGGAAGAAGGGGGCCGGCGTGCGAGTGACCTGGGCTAGGGGGAGTTGGGCCGTGCGTGGGGAGAAGAGAAGGAAAGGAAAAGCAGGCCGCGTGGGGGAGAGAGGGGAAGGGCCAGCGGCTGCTGAGCCGCTCGGAGGAGAAAGGAGAGATGGGCTGGGCTAGGCCACACTGGAAAAAGAGAAGGGGAAGAAAGGCCGGCTTGGGCTAGGCTACAATGGAAAAAAAGAGAGAAAAAGAAAAGAGAGAGTGGGCCAGGCCCAATTAGAAAAAGGGGGAGAAAAAGAATTGCATTCAGATGCATTTGAATTTGAATTTGAAATTTAAATTCAAATGGAAGATAAACAATAAAACAATGCAATACGGCATGAAATGCACAAAACCTATAGTTCCTTATATTTCTTTTTATGGTTTAGTAAATTGCTACTAATCACGGTAAATGCTCTAAAATAAAAAAATGATGGAATAAAATCTTATGGATTCTAAAAGGAATTCTAGCAAAATTTATTTAGGTTTCTAAATTAAAAATTAGGGTGTTACAAACCTACCCCCTTTAAAAGGAATCTCGTCCTCGAGATTCGGCTGGGCTTGCAAAGAGCTGGGGAAATTCTGCCTGTAACTCGTCCTCTCGTTCCCAAGTAGCCTCATCCTCTGCATGGTGACTCCACTGAACCCTACACATCCGCATCCTCTTACTCCGGGTGATTCTCTCTGCTGTGTCCAGGATTTTGAACGGGTGCTCTATGTAAGTCAAATCATCCTGTACATTCAACTCCTCCAGTGGCAACTGTTCCTCTAGTACCCTCAAACACTTCTTCAGCTGTGATATTTGAAACACGTTGTGCATGTCTGACAGTCGCGCAGGTAGCTCTAGCTGGTAAGTTACCTCGCCTTTCTATTCCAAGATCTTGAATGGGCCAATGTAACAAGGTGAAAACTTTCCTTTGACCTTGTATCTGTGCAAACCTCTGATAGGTGACACTTTCAGATACACAAAGTCTCCTTCCTCAAAACTCAACTCTCGTCGTCGAGTATCTGCATAGCTTTTCTGCCTCGACTGAGCCACTTTCAAATTCTGATGGACAACCTGTACCTATCTTTCAGCCTCTTTAATGATCTTAGGCCCGAACAATTGACTTTCACCTGTCTCACTCCAATACAATGGAGTTCTGCACTTCCTGCCATACAATGCCTCAAATGGTGCCATCTTCAAACTGGCCTGATAACTGTTATTGTAGGAAAACTCTGCAAATGGCAAACTCTTATCCCAACTGCCTCCATGTTTTAGGGCACAAGCCCTAAGCATATCCTCCAACACCTGGTTTGTCCTTTCTGTCTACCCATCAGTCTTCAGATGATAAGCGGAGCTGAAATTCAACTTCGTGTCCATCGACTCATGCAACTTCTGCCAAAACCGAGATGTGAACTGAGTACCTCTGTCTCACACTATCTTCTTAGGTACCCCATGCAAGAACATAATTCAGGAGATATATAACTCTGCTAATCGTGCCCCTATGTAGGTAGTCTTCACCGGTATGAAGTGAGCTACTTTTCTCAAACGATCCACTATGACCCATATGGAATCATAACCATCTCGTGTGCGTGGTAATCCCATAATGAAATCCATACCAATTTCTTCCCATTTCCATTCTAGCACCTTCAATGGCTATAACAAACCGGCTGGTCTGTGATGTTATGCCTTGACCCTCTGACACACATCATATAGTGCCACATGAGCTGCAACATCACGCTTCATGCCATATCACCAATATCTCTCCTTCAGATCCTGATACATCTTGGTACTGCCCGGATGGATCGAATAAGCTGAGTCATGAGCTTCCTGCAAAATTTTCTCACGTAGATGATCCACATCGGGCACACATATCCGCTTGCGGAACCACACAGTTCCATGTTCATCCTCTGTGAAGTCAGGTGCCTTGCCTGCTACTATCATCTCCTTTATCTCCTGAGTCTGAGGATCCTCAGCTGACCCTTCCGTATCTCTTGCTCGAGAGTTGGCTCTACCTCTATAGTGATCCCTTCCGTATGAGCAATGAACCCAAGATTGAGTCGCTCAAACTCTTTATATAACTCCTGAGGCATCTGGCTCACCATCGTTGCATTTACATAACTCTTGCAACTCAAAGCATCGGCAACCACATTTGCCTTCCCTGGATAATAGTGTATCTCTAGGTCATAATCCTTTATGAGCTTTAACCATCTTCGCTGTCTTAAGTTGAGGTCATTCTGAGTGAAAATGTACTTCAGACACTTGTGATCGGTGTATATCTGACATTTGTGACCTAACAAATAGTGCCTCCATATTTTCAGAGCATGTACCACTGCTGCTAACTCCAAGTCGTGTGTAGGATAGTTCTGCACATGCTTCCTCAACTAACGGGACGCATATGCAATCACATGCCCCTCCTGCATCAATACACAGCCAAGACCCTGTTTAGAAGCATCACAGTAGATGTCAAAACTCTAGTGAATATCAGGCATAGCCAATACTGGCGCGGTAGTCAACCTTTTTCTCAACTCATCAAAGCTGTTCTGACATGCCTCTAACCATATAAACTTCTTGTCTTTCTCCAGTAGTGATGTAAGGGGTTTCACTATCTTAGAGAAGCCTTCTATAAATCTCCTGTAATATCCCGCGAGTCCTAAGAAACTCCGGATCTCGGACACTATCATTGGCGGCTCCCAATTCAACACATCTCTGACCTTTCCTGGATCCACTGCAATACCTCCGCCTGTGATAACATGACCAAGGAACGAGACCTCTTTCAACCAGAATTCACATTTGCTGAACTTAGCATACAACTGATTATTCTGAGTTTCAACAGAACAAGCCTCAAATGTTCCTCGTGTTCCTCCACATTCCTGGAGTACACCAAAATATCATCAATGAACACCACCACGAACTTGTCAAGATACTCCATGAACACTTTATTCATCAGATACATGAAGTAAGCTGGAGCATTAATCAATCCAAATGACATGACTGTATATTCATATAGCCCGTATCTCGTAGTGAAAGTTGTCTTGGCAATATCTAAGGGTCGTATCCTTAGCTGATGATACCCTGACCTCAAATCAATCTTGGAGAATACTCTGGCTCCCTTCAACTGATCAAACAGGTCTTCTATGCAAGGCAGTGGATACTTGTTCTTCATGGTAATCTCATTCAAAGCTCCATAATCAACACACATCCTCTAGGTACCATCTTTCTTTTCAATGAATATTACGGGTCCTTTGCAAGGTGAAGAACTAGGATGAATGAACTGTTTATCAAACAATTCTTTTAGCTGTTTCTTAAGTTCTTCTAGTTCACCAACTGACATTCTATATGGCCTTTTAGCAATAGGTGCAGTACCAGGTAAAAGATCTATGATGAACTCAATGTCGCATTCAGGTGGCATACCTGGCAAATCATCAGGGAAGACATCCAGGTACTCACAGACGACTCTGATGTCCTCAATCGAATCTGCCTTCAACCGATTCACTACACAGTCTACTGCCGACGGGAGTGTTGCAATGAACTCAAACCGTTCACCTTCTAGGCTTGTGAGGAGCATTGACCTTTCAGCACACTGAATAACTGCATCAACCTTGCTCAGCCATCCCATCCCGAGTATGATATCTATTCCCTTGGAATCCAGCACCACAAAATTTGCACGAAATTTCCTGCCCACAATCTTGAAACTGATGCCTAGGCACTGATACATGGCCTTCATATTTCCCCCAGGCGAACTAACTAGCATGTGGTTGGGCATGGAATGCACGGGAATGCCATGTTTTGCGACAAACTGAGCAGAAATAAAAGAATGCGATGCTCTAGAGTCAAATAAAACTGATGCAGGGGCTGAGTTGATGAGGAACATACTGAACACAACGTCCTGAGCCTCCTAAGTGGTCTCCGCGGCCACATGGTTCACACACCCGTGGATGAAGTTCTGCTGACCCTTATTGTTTTGCGGCATCTGGTTGTTGTTACTAGGCTGTTGCTGCTGTGGAGTCTGCCTCTGTCCACTGTTGTTGAACTGGCCTGGAGTATTCTGGGCATTTCCCTGAGACAACGACTGGCATAGTGTCCCGCTTCACCACATGTGAAGCACATATTACCACCGATGGGAGCAGGGGCATTGTTCCTCATAGGTGTTCCAGTAGGGGTGCCCTGGCAATTCTGCAGAAAGTTGGGACACTGCACTGACTGACCGGCACGCTGAGCTTGCTGCTGCTGACCCTGTTGGTTGGGGCGCGGGTAATGGTTCTGCCATAAGTTGACACCCTGTCCTCCGGTGCGAAAAGGTGTTCCTTGTGAGGGCGTGAAACAAGGGCGGGAGTTGCTACTGAACTACCCTGATGACTCAAACTTTCTCTTCTGGTCACCCATCTCCTTGCGAGCATGCTCCACCATGATGGCATTGTCCACCATCTTCTGGAAATTCTCGAAAGTGTGCACCATCAGCTGATACTTGATAGGACCAATTAGACCATCCCTGAAGTGGTCCTGCTTCTCTGCATCTTTGGCTACATCCGCGGGAGCATAGCGAGACAACTGGATGAACTTGTCCCGGTACTCACTCACAGACATTGATCCCTGTTTCAGCACGAGGAATTCTTGCTTTTTGAGCTTCATCAGACCTTTGGGTGTGTGTTGCTCCCTGAATTTGTTCCTGAACTCCTGCCAGGTGATTGTGTTGGGGGTGTCATGAGCTGCGGTGTAAGCATCCCACCAATCTGTAGCGATTCCTTCCAATCTGCCTGAAGCATAAAGGACCTTCTCCCGGTCAGTGCACTGGACGATGTTCAGCATTTTCTCCACCATCTTGATCCAGTCATCAGCTTGCAGAGGATCAGGTGAGTGAGAAAATGAGGGAGGTTTGTGGCTCATGAACTCCCTGTGCCTATCTCTAGCTGGCGGTGGTGGCGGTGGTGGAGCTTGGTTCATTTGAGCCTGCATGTTGGTGATAGTGTTCGCCATGTTGGTAAGCAGCGGAGTCTGGGCAGCGAGAAACTGCTCCATCCCTGCAGGTGGTGCCTGGTGCTGTTGACTCTGCTGAGGATCGGGGTTGGTACTGTTGCTCATTTTCTATCATGACACTGCAGGCTGATCAACTCCTGACCTGGACCTGGTGTTCACCATCTGATCAGTTAGAAAAGTGAGACTCATGAAATTAATCATGGAAAAAGGATAGAAGCAAGGATAAGATAAGGATAGTAAAGAGAATAGACAACCCTAAGCTTTACTAAACTATCTATCTTTATTATAAACTTGATATAATTGTGGTCACACTCCACAATTTATCACAATCATTACAAAGATCCAAATCATATTGTTCTCACAAAACCAAGCACACAAGCACAATAACTAAATTAAGCAAACTATAAAGACCGTTCGAACTAGCGTTTACAAAAGACTCTTAGAAAAACTCCTATCTTAGAAATACTCCTTAACCTAACTCCTAGATCTATCATCTGTAATGATAGCGGGTGCGGTAGCTGGGGTCTCTGTAGTGGACGCGCTTGTGAGGAGGTGACTCTGGCAGGTACTCAATGGACTCATCGCTGTCGTACTCCGGGGGTAACTCTGGATCTCCCCTCAGCTGAGCCTCCAGAATTGCCTTCTCCCTGATGGTCTTCCTCAGCTTCCTCTTGACCTCCTGGATCTCTGCTCCGGTAGCATCCAAGTCTGTGCTGAGAGTGGCGACCAACTCCTAGGTGGTATCCATGAGCAACCTTCCTTCCCCAGGAGGCGTGGCAGGAATCTGCGCACAAGTGGCACCCTTCATGCGCCGTGGGAACTGCTGAAACTCAGTGCCCTGAAGCTCATCCCTGTACGCGTGGTAGAGATAGTAGAGCGCTCTCCTAGCAGCTTCACTAGTCTCTGCGTCCAAAGTCCTCCTAGGCACGTCATCGAAGTGCTTGTAGTGCTCCATCTGGCTGCCATACCTCTCATCCAGAACACTGATCACCACTGCCACCAACCATTCCTCCTCCTGCTGGGCATTCTTGTACAAGTGAGCTTCATAGCGTGGCATCAGTGGGAAGCCGATTCTCTACATGGCCCTCCAGAGAAGTGCTAGGAATGGACCTTCAGCAAAGTCTAGGCGATGTATCTGCATCTCGTAGTGGGGCTTAGGTGGCGGTGGACTTGCTGCAACGACTGGCTCTGGATCATCATCTGGGTCCTCATCACCACCATTGGGTGTGGCTGGGTCATCATCACCATCTTCATCATCATCTCCGCCTGCGGCTTCTGGATCAGCACCGTCTCCTCCTGCTGCATCCTCATTCTGCCACTTGAGGCATCAGGGTGGTCCTCAGGTAGCTCCATGGGCTCCTCCTCATTGTCAGTGTCCACCCAGCCTCTTTCATGGTAGCCGTAGTAGTCGTCATCGTCGTCTTTGAGTATCATGAACTCGGGCTCTAGCTACTCGGGCTCCTCCTGGTTGGGCACTTCCTAAGGATGATGGATCGAATGCGGCGGTCCACGGGTGCTCTTGCGGGCGGTCTGCCTGGTTTTGTCCATCTGTAGCGAAAGTGAGGGTAGCGCAAGATAGAGGATATTTAGAAAATGCTATAGGTGACCTTAAAGCAAGAATGAGTTTGGAAAACACCAACACACTTGAGAGGCAAGCATGAAGTCAAGGATTAGATAATAGTGATATAATCGAGAAATAAGCAGTTTTCAAAAGCAAGCAAGCAGAAGCTATGTTACTAAGCAAGATGAGCCTTAAAATTCAACCATTACTAACTAGGCTAACGTCCTAGAGTCAATACTGCTCTAATACCACCTCTATCATACCCGATGTTGAAAAGGTAACCGAATGTATCTCATATGTGTGCCAGGATCAAGCTTTGCACATATGATAGACGTCACAAGTGTATACCCGAAACGATGCATTAACGAAATAGAGTATAATTGTACTTTATTACATGACCGACAGTCTTAATCTTAAGCGAATAAATAAACGTTAATAACTAGCAGCAGACTTCAACTTCACAGGCAGATGACTGGAAGACATACGCCTAGTGGTTTTAATAAAGCAAGCGTGAGTACACTTATGGTTGGTACTCAGCAAGTGGAGTAAATTATATGACATGCAAGGCTATAATCAAGGAAAAGCTGACATGGTTTGACCGCGATAAGCATTTTTAGTTGGTCAAGTTTTATTAAGTAAGCATTAGCTAAATGTAAGTATATATCAACCCTTAAACAAATATCAGAGGTAAATAATCCACAACATAAATAAATAAATAAATAAGGAACATCGATTTAGTTTATCTTTAAGTTCAATTATCATGTGAGGGTCCAAGCCGCTCTTAACCATGAGCACGGCTGATATATCAGTTTTCACTCTACAGAGATTGTGCACTTTACCCACAATTCATGTTTCCCTTGATGCCCGGGTTTGCAAGGCCCTTAAACACTTCTGAGGTGAGACGAGGCCTTTACAAAGATTCCCTAACTTATGACAATCTGCTATGGTTTCAAGTCAAAGTGGTCATAACTCTCCCTAATGAGGCAGACGCCTTAACCAGAACCATATCACACCCTCAAGAGGACCGAGCTATATCTTGACAATGCAACCCCTCTTTCCCTTTCGGTAAGATTATCATAAGCTAAAGTTTTTAATTAATTAGCCAAGACCAGAGCCATATAGTATTGTGGTTGCACTATTTTCCTAGGTGGTTCTCCATGTTCCAATTAATGCAATGATCTTAATTATCATTAATAAAGTATTCCAGAACATGAGTAAACCAGTGTATCATGATTTCCGGTTATCTAACCAAGGTCTAAGTAAGAGCAACTAGCGTAGCTACAACATAAATGTAATAACTTAGGTTTAATCAAGGAAGTTCAAAGAAAACTAGGCACATCCTTAGTTTGGGATCCATCATAATCTAGACACATGCATGCATATAAAGTAAATGTGTGTGTTTATAAAGTTGTTGGGACTGAAGTATGATCAAGAACTACTTGCCTTCATCAAAGATCTGCTGCTGCTCGGGAATGTCTTCAAAGCTCGGCTCTTGCGGACCCTCGAACTGCGAACCGTCTATCGTAACACACAAGTACATACAAGCAAACAAATATAATAAATAAGAAACAGTACACCAAACAATATAAATAGAGCAAAATAAAATGATAAAGCTACTGCATATGTCGTGAGGATCGCTTGAGAGCAAGAATCGATGAAAACGGAGTTAAAACGGAGAAGTTATGGCTAAAACATGATTCTAGGGGCTTATTATGGAAGATTTGAAACTAAAAGGGCTCTGACCAAAAAAACCGAGGGCTAGAACATAATTAAAGCTTAGATCTAGGGTCTAGATTGTAAAATAAAAGGGTTTAGGACTGCGGGTTCTATTTCTGGAAATGACAGGAAACTAAACAGAAGAAAAAGGATCTATTCGTGAATATGTTTGAACTACCATGGACTGCAGGTTGATTTCTATGAAACTCAGGGGCTAAAATGCAAAACTACCTCGGGTTGACCGGTATCTGGTTCTATTGACTCGGGTTAGATCTAATCTAACCTGTTGGATCGAGATCCTATGGCTGTGATGTGGCTGGAGGCGCGGAGCGGCGGTGCTGGGAAGCGGCGGTGGACGGCGGCGGCTCGCCGGGGTAAACGCGTAAACGCGCTCGCGACCTCTGTTTTTAGCGCGGGTCACACTAGGAGGTTATGAGCACCATGAGGAACCCATCTAGAGTCTCGGGAGGTGGCGAAAGTGGCTGGAGACGGCGGCCTATGATGAGGGGCGGCTCGGGAACGACGGTAAGCAATAGCGAGCACAGGAAAGCGAGGGAGAGGGAGAGAAGCGGCGGGCGAGCATCCTCACCGCAATGCGAAGCTCCAGGAGTGCTTGCTCAATGGCAGGGAGCGGCAGAAGCTTCGGGCACTTAGGGTTTCTCGGGCGGGAGGCGTCTGCAGCTTGGGGGAAAAGCTAGGGTACGGGGCACTTTAAATAGGGCGGCCGCGAGCCTCGGCATGCGGGCCTGAGATGGTGCGCGGGCGGGGCGGCGCCGGATCGCGGTCAGACTCGGGCTCGAGTCCGAGCCGGTCGCGGGGAAGGGGACGGTCCCGCCAGGTGGGACCCACCCGTCAGCGGGAGAAAGGGGGAGAGAGGAAGAAGGGGGCCGGCCGCGCGGGGGAGAGAGGGGAAAGGGCCAGCGGCTGCTGGGCCGCGCAGAGGAGAAAGGAGAGATGGGCTGGGCTGGGCCGCACGGGAAAAAGAGAAGGGGAAGAAAGGCCAGCTTAGGCTGGGCTGCAAGGGAAAAAAAAGAGAGAAAAAGAAAAGAGAGAGTGGGCCGGGCCCAATTAGAAAACGAGAGAGAAAAACAATTGCATTCAAATGCATTTGAATTTGAATTTGGAATTTAAATTCAAATAAAAGACAAACAATAAAACAATGCAATGCGGCATGAAATGCACAAAACCTATAGTTCCTTATATTTCTTTTTATGGTTTAGTAAATTGCTATTAATTCACGGTAAATTTCGCCCACAAAATCACCGAGTCCCTCCCGGTTGTAGAACTCTCAAGCCATGAGGTAGTCCCGATGATTGAGTCGGCACCCTTAACCTTTACCTACCTAGACTCATCCCTGGAGCCTTCCCTCGAACCAGAAACCATGAAGGAAGAAGAAATTCAACCTCCTGAGTTTCTTTTGAATTCGAGGAAGATTTGTTTAAAGACTTCAGAAATATCTCGAATTACTTTCATCAAAAGAGACCCTCAGTTCCACTAGGATGTACAGAGCCTCTTGATAAGGATTTCCTTAAAGAGACTATTAGCAACCTAACGCTGTCTTCTAAAGCAATTTAGATATGCACTCCTTCCTTAACCATTCAGTGCCATATCCAGGGAGCTTTAGGAAAAGTCTTACACAATCCCATGGTTGTAGTGAACATCATGTCTGGCTCCTATGCGTTTTTGCATCTGGGAGAGCGACCTTCTATTCCAACTAATAGAACCTTCAGGGATGCGCCAGGTTTCATCCTTGAAGGGATTGGGATTTTGCATGACGTGTGGTTACTCCACTACAACGCCGAGGTCACCCTTGATTTTCATGTGTTCGATGTCCATGACTTTGACATTTTAATCGGGCACCCTGTCAAATAAGTGTTCCTCGAAGTACCCACACTAGGGACCCTCAATGTAAGACTGGGGAGATAAACATTTTCAATCCCGATTTGTCAAACAAAGAATTCTCCAACAGAACTTCCCCCAGTCACAACCATTTGAGGAACTGAAGGCCTTTTCACCCTTCGGGTCCTCTAAGTCATCCTTAGAATGTTGAACTCTTCATCCAAGAAGAGTATGATTTAGAAGAAACTCTTGATCTCCTAACTCACAAACGGCCAGCACAACCTCCAATCGAGTTGAAACCCCTTCCTTCTGGCCTTCACTATGCTTTCCTGAATGGTGACACGGAATCTCCCATCATAATTAGCGATAGAATTTCTAGTAAGGAGACAACCAAGCTGTTAGCCATCTTAGAGAAGCATAGGCCTATTTTCGGTTACTCACTCCAGGACCTCAAGGGAATCTGCCCTACACTCTGCACTAATCGCATCCCTCAAGGCTGAATAATGCGATGAGAGAGGTCGTCATGAAGGAGGTTCTCAAGCTTTTCCACGGTGGGATAATCTATCTCGTGCCTCATAGCAAGTTGGTGAGCCCCGTTCAGGTAGTGCCAAGGAAGGGAGGAATGACAGTCGTTGAGAATAGTACAAACGAGCTGATCCCACAACAAACTATCACGAGGTGGAGAATGTGCATAGATTACCTTGAGCTCAACTCATCAACAAAGAAAGATCACTTCTTGCTGCCCTTCATTGATGAAATGTTAGAGCGGCTAGCGAAGCACTCTTTCTTTTATTTCCTTGATGGGTATTCGGGTTATCACCAAATCCCCATTGTAACACCCTAATTTCTAATTTAGAAATCTAAATAAATTTTGCTTGAAATCCTTCTAGGATCCATAAGGTTTTTATTCCATTATTTTGATTTTAGAGCATTTACCGTGAATTAAATAGTAATTACTTAACCCTAAAAAAGAAATATAAGGAAATATAGGTTTTGTGCATTTCATGCCGTATTGCATTATTTTATTGTTTGTCTTCCATTTAAATTTAAATTTCAAATTCAAATTCAAATGCATTAAAATGCGTTTCTTTTTCTCCCTTTTATTCTCTTTGGGCCCGGCCCATCTTTTTTTTTCTCTTTTTCCTTTTTCATTTCCCCTTGCAGCCCGGCCCAGGCCGGCCTTTTCCTCACCCTCCCGCACGGCCCAGTTGGCCCGGCTCACCCCCTCTATTTCTCCCTACATAGCCTAGTCCGTGACCTCCCTTCTTCTTCTCTTTTCTGTCACACCCGATTTATAAGAACATAAATCGAGCAATCATATATGCGCCAGGATCAAGTCACGCATATATACAACAGATTATCAAGATATCACAACACATGTCAGGAATAACATTAATATAAATCGTAAATGAATCATAAATGAATTACTTTATTACAACCGAATCAAGAATCGGTTCAAGAGTTGCGGAAGCGTAAAAGAGATACATGAGGAGCTGGGCGCCACAGGGACGTCGACTGGGAGACAAACACCTAGAAGTCGTCGAAGCCGCTGACGTAATCCTCCACGTTGCTGGGCACTGAGCAGCAGTCGAAGATATCCAAAATAGAACAGAAGAGTAGAGAGGCAAGTGTGAGTACAAACTCGTACTCAACAAGTATAACACGAGTATGAGGCTCTAAGGTTAGCTGACTCAACTGCATTAACTTTTAATCTTGGCAAGTTTTATTAAAGCTAATTACTACAAGTGGATGAGTTACCATAACCCAAATTGCATAAGAATTAATCAGTATTAATTAAGAACTACTGAGAACCATCCAAACCAAAACCACCCGGGGAATCGCCCTCGTCAAAGGTTGATAACCCCACTAATCAGACGGAGGATCTGGGCCGCTCATGACTGTGAGCACAGCTGACATATCAGTTTTACACTCTCGAGAGGTTGCACAACTTTACCCACAAGTCGTGAGCTACGCTAGTTGTTCATCACACTTCCTTAGGTGAGATGGCTAGCAAGCACACTACGAGACCGTTACAAAGAATCATGTTGGTAAGGTGTAACCGCTAAGGATTCTGGATCAGCAACAATGGGGCCCACCTCCGGGGGTACAAGACACACAGCACAGACCAAGCCGGAGGAGCAGGGACCATTGAAGCTTACCACCCCTCTTGCCCACGCAGGTAAGTTACTCCCGAACCAAAATGACCTAATTAATAAGTCAAGACCGTCCCATTCCAGTCTTGTGGTTGCGCGGTTGTCCCAGGTTGTCGCTCTATGAACCGGTCCTTATGGAGAGTGGCCAACCAAGCACTAAGCACCGTGCTGGCCCCCTAAACCATGTTTCTAACAAAACATCTTTTAAGGACGCACAAACCACTCAAGCACACAGCACAGAGGGTCGGCTCCAGAATTAAGTTGCATAAGACCATTATTCAAATTAATTAAAAAGGACCAAGATATGTTATAGCGCAGCAACCTAGCACAACTAACCAAAATGCAACCCAAAGAATATATATAAAGGATATAAAGGTAAATAAGTGGCTAGGAAGTCCTTATAGGTATACAGTATTAAAATGCAGTATGAAAATGTATTTAAAAGTGATAGGAGGTTCATGTTATACTTGCCTTCGTCGTACTCTCCCGGCTGCTGCTCAAACTGCTCGGAAGACGGCTGCTCCTGGTACTGGTCCAAAGGCTCCGCGTCTACTCACGATCATCAAGCATAGTCCACACATACACACATGCACAAACAATAGCAAACTATAAGAAAACAGTACACCAATACAATAAAACAGCACATGAAACTAGCCTAGAACTAATCTACGCGTTACAACGATCGCGTGGATATAAAGAACACCTAAAACGGAGCTAAAACGCGAAAACTACGCTTAAAACAGGATCCAGGGACCTATTTGTAAGAAAAACATGACTTACAGGGGGTTCTGCACAAAACCTGAGGACTTAAACGTAATTAAACCCTAGACCTAGGGGCTGGCGCGAGAAAAACCCAAGATGTGGACCGCGGGTTCAATTTTCAGAGAAGCCAGGGGGGTCAACGTGAAGAAAAGGACTTGTTTGCAAATGCTTTTGACTCACGGGATGGACTGCGGGTTGATTTCCCCTAAACCCGAGGGCTCTTTAGCAAAATTGCTGGCGCTGACCGGTATGCCTCCCATTTGACTCGCGCACAGGTAGGATCTAGGC
Organism: Panicum hallii; assembly: GCF_002211085.1. Classification (NCBI taxonomy): domain Eukaryota; kingdom Viridiplantae; phylum Streptophyta; class Magnoliopsida; order Poales; family Poaceae; genus Panicum; species Panicum hallii. The sequence continues at coordinate 17,540,785 of NC_038049.1, forward strand.
CACTGGATCAGCATCGGACGGCTCAGGGAGATAAGGGAAAGGAGGGGGGCGGCGCTGTGACGCCGGCGGCTCAGATCCGCGGCGGCGCAGCTCGGGACTCGCCGGAGCTCGGCGTTCCCGCCGCTCTGGGGGCCAAATATTCACGACTTCTAGCCAGGGAGGACCACCGGGGCACGGGGAGACGACCTAGGGCTACGGCTGGGCCTAGAGAGGCTCGGGCTTAGCGCGCGATGGTGAGAGGCGGTGGCTGTCGCCGGCGAGCGGCGTTCCAGGGGCTACGGCCTGCCAAAGACCACGGGGCCTAGCGCAAAACGGACAGGGGGTTGATGTGTTGCTCACCGAGGCGTCGGGAGGGTCGGAGACGCTACGGAGGCAGACTTCGACGATGACCGTGCGGCGAGGGCGGGCGGCGCTCGCGGGGGAAGGTGCTGCAGGGGGCCTCGAGGTCTCTGGGATGCGCGGATCGGTCGGGGAAGCTCCTGCGGAGGTAACCAGAGGGTTAAGAAAGGCCGGGACACAACGACGGCGGGCAATTGAGGCGGCGGAGCAGATCACCGGCGGCGGCGTCGAGGCTCGATTCCGGTGATGCCGAGGTCCAGAGCTCCAACGCACAGCTCGGGAAGCTTCTAGGGGCGAGGCGGAGCTTCTACGGGTGATGTGGTGGTCCGGGGTGCAGCGGAGTGGCCGATCGACGGTGAGGCCGAGGCGCCTGCGCGGCGGAGGGAAGAAGGAGACGGCGGCGCTAGCGATGCAGGGCTAGGGTTCAGAGGGGTTTGGGCGACTACTTGTAGGGCGGCGGCGCTACTTTGGCGTGCAGGCCCGGGAGGAGGGAGCTCGCCGGGGATATCGGGGGGAAGTTGGGCGCCGGAGAAGAACGGGGAGGGAAGAGGAAGGCGCTGACGCGCGGGGCCGTGCTGCCAGAGAGAGAAAGGGGGAAGTGCGGGCGGCCGATGGGCTGAGCCGGCCGATGGGCTGGGGCGCGGCCCACGCGGGGAAAGAGAGGGAGAGGAGTGCTGGGCCTCGGGTGGCCCATGCGGGGAAGAGGGGAAAGAAAGGCTGGGCTGGGCCAAGGCTGCTGGGCTGGGCTGCTGCTCTCTTTTCCTCTTTTCTTTTCTTTTCTACACTCAAACCACTCAACAACTCCACTTGAATTCAAATAAATTTGAATTCAAACCCAACACAAATAAAACAATGCACCAGCATGAATGCACAAGCAAGTTGACCTTATAATTAATTTTATTTTCTTGTGTTATCAATTGCTTTAAATGCCCAAAAAATTAAAGAAAAGCCTGGAAAATTTATTTAAGCCCAAATAAATTCATTAAAATTAGGGAAAATTACATTAGGGTGTTACAAACCTACCCCCCTTACAGGAATCTCGTCCCGAGATTTGAACAGGCTAGTTAGCAAAAAGATCGGGATATGTCTTTCTCAACTCATCCTCTCGCTCCCAAGTAGCCTCATCCTCCGTGTGATGACTCCACTGAACACGGCACATCTTGATCTTCTTGTTTCTAGTAACTCTCTCGGATGTCTCCAGAATCTTTACCGGATGCTCGATATAGGTCAGATCTTCCTGCACATCCAACCCTTCTATCGGTGCTTGCTCCTCTGGCACTCTCAAGCACTTCTTCAGCTGAGACACGTGAAACACATCGTGCACCCCTGAGAGATTGAGTGGCAACTCCAAACGATATGCCACCTCACCTTTCCGTCCTAACACCTTGAACGGACCAATGTATCGAGGGGCTAGCTTCCCTCGTACATTAAACCTGCGGATTCCTCTCATCGGCGAGACCTTCAGATATACATGATCCCCCACTGCGAAGGTCAAATCTCGGCGACGCACATCCGCGTAGCTCTTCTGACGAGTCTGAGCGACCCTCAGATCCTCTCGCACCTGCTGTACCAACTGTTCTGCCTCTTCAACAATATCTGGACCAAATACCTGCCTCTCACCAATCTGATCCCAATACAGCGGAGTCCTGCACTTTCGACCATACAAGGCCTCGAAAGGGGATTTCTTCAGACTGGCCTGATAACTGTTGTTATAAGAAAACTCTGCATATGGCAGGCATTTATCCCAGCTGGCACCATACTGAATGGCGCAGGCTCGAAGCATATCCTCCAACACTTGGTTGGTTCTCTCTGTCTGCCCATCTGTCTGAGGATGATAAGCAGTACTGAAACGCAGCTTCGTATCCAACGAGTCATGCAACTGCTCCCAGAACCGTGAAGTGAACTGAGATCCTCGATCAGATATAATCTTCTTTGGAACACCATGCAGACAGACTATCCGAGAGATGTACAACTCTGCAAGTCTAGCACCGGAGTAAGTAGTGTTCACCGGAATGAAATGAGCAACCTTCGTCAACCGATCCACTACTACCCATATGGAGTTGTACCCTTTCTGAGTACGAGGCAAGCCAACGATGAAGTCCATAGTGATCTCCTCCCATTTCCACTCTAGAATCCTCAACGGCTGCAATAACCCTGCTGGCCTCTGATGTTCTGCCTTGACACGCTGACAAGTGTCACAGATAGCCACGTACTCCGCAACGGAACGCTTCATTCCATACCACCAGAATCGTTCCTTCAGGTCGTAATACATCTTCGTGCTGCCTGGATGGATAGAATATGCTGTATCATGAGCCTCACTCAGAATCAACTTCCTGAGATCTGCTACATCCGGCACACATATACGACCCTTGTACCACAAGGTACCCTGATCATCCTCTCTGAAATGAGGAGCCTTGCCAATCTTGAGCAACTCACGAATCTCCTGCAGCTTCTGATCTTCCTTCTGATGCTGCCTGATCTCAGCCTCTAGAGTGGGTTCCACCTCGAACGACGTACCCGAGGTGTGATGCAAGAAACCCAGACTCAACTGCTCAAACTCCTCGCATAACTCTTGGGGCATCTGAAAAGCCACGGCCATGTTAACATAGCTCTTCCTGCTCAGAGCATCTGCTACAACATTGGCCTTGCCCGGATGATAGTGAATCTCCAGGTCATAATCCTTGACCAACTCTAGCCATCTTCTCTGCCGCATATTCAGCTCACTCTGAGTGAAAATATACTTGAGGCTCTTGTGATCAGTGTAAATATCACACCTCTGCCCAAACAAGTAATGCCTCCATACCTTCAGGGCATGCACAACTGCGGCTAACTCCAGATCATGAGTGGGTTAATTCAGCTCGTGCCGGCGTAACTGCCGTGAGGCATAAGCTATCACTCTGCCTTCCTGCATCAGAACGCAACCAAGACCATCTCTCGAAGCATCACAATACACTGTGAACCTCTTGCTCTGGTCTGGCAGAGTAAGGACTAGCGCCGTAGTCAATCTCTTCTTCAGCTCCTCAAAGGCACTCTGACGCTCATCAGTCCAAGAGAAATCCACACCCTTCTCCAGCAAGGAAGTCAAAGGCTTCGCAATCTTGGAGAAATTCTCAATGAACCTCCGATAATAACCTGCTAAGCCCAGGAAAGAGCGGACTTCCTTCACCGTCTGTGGTACAACCCAGTCAAGCACATCCTTCACCTTCCCGGGGTCCACAGCAATACCTCCCTTGGAGATAACATGACCGAGAAATGGAACCTCGTCGATCCAGAACTTGCACTTGCTGAGCTTGGCATACAGCTTGTGCTCTCTGAGCCTCTGCAACACAAGCCTCAGATGCTTCTCATGCTCCGCTTCTGACTTGGAATATATCAGGATATCATCAATAAATATCACCACAAAGGTGTCCAGATAATCCATGAAAACCTTGTTCATCAGATGCATGAAGAAAGCCGGAGCATTAGTCAAGCCGAAGGACATGACCGTATACTCGTATAGCCCGTACTTGCAGGTGAATGCCGTCTTCGGAATATCCTCAGGACGAATCTTCAGCTGGTGATAACCCGAACGCAGATCAATCTTCGAGAATACACAAGCACCCTGAAGCTGATCAAAGAGATCCTCAATACGGGGCAATGGATGCTTGTTCTTGATAGTGACTGCATTCAGATCCCGATAATCGACGCACATTCTCTTCGCACTATCCTTCTTCTCTACAAGCAATACAGGAAAAGCCCAAGGAGAGAAACTGCGACGGATATAACCCTTAGCTAGCAACTCGTCGACAGTCTTCTTAACCTCCTCATGCTCGACAGGAGCCATACGATAGGGCCTCTTAGCAATAGGAGCTGTGCCAGGCAAGAGATCAATAGAAAACTCAATGTTGCGATCAGGTGGCATACCTGGCAGATCATCCGGAAAGACATCCGGGAATTCAGACACCACGCGAATACCATCCGTGGGCCTAGCCTCCATCTGATGAAGAAATCCAGAAGGCTCCGTAGCTCCAACAGTAACCTCCTGATCATCCGGTGCTGACAGAAGAACCGTCCTCTGAGCACAATCTATCCGGACTCCCCATTTAGCAAGAGTCTCCATCCCGAGGATCACATCAATGCCCTTGGAGTCAAGCACCATCAGATTCGCACTGAAATCTACCCCCCTTATAACCACACTGACTCGGGGACAGAAGACATGAGACCTCAACTGCCCTCCCGGTGAAGATACTAACATGCACCTCTTTAATGTGCTAGTAGGAATGCCATGATGCTCAACAAAAGACTGGGTGATGAAAGAATGTGTAGCACCAGTATCAAAAAGCACTGTAGCAGGATGGGCATTAACCATGAACGTACCAATAACCACGTTGGGAGCCTCGGCCGCTGACTCGGCCGTCACGTGGTTCACCCTGCCCTGAGCTGGGGCCTTGGGCGGTGCTGCACGCCCCTGCTGTCCCGTCTGCGCCTTCCGAGGGCAGACGTTGGCGTAGTGCCCTGGCGCGCCGCAGTGGAAGCACACTCGAGGAAGTGCCGGAGCCTGCTACCCAGGAGGAGGAGTGGGCGCTCCCTGCCTCTGAGCTGGTGGAGCCGGAGGCGCCGGAAGCCTCTGACCCGGTCCCGCCTGCTGCTGCTGCTGAGGACGAGGCGGGAACTGCTGCCGCTGCTGGTACTGCTGAGGCGGCCTCTGGTTCTGCTGCTGTGGAGGATACTGGTAGCGGGGACGGGTGTTGCTGCCCGAAGAGGATGGAGCCATCTTCCTCTTCTTATCCTCAATCTCCCGACGCTTACGCTCGGTGTTGAGGGCCGCATCAACCAGCTGGTTGAAGTTGTCGAAGCGGTGGTTCAGTAGCGCATACTGGATGTGATCATCCAGTCTCTCCTTGAAGTACTCCTGCTTGTCGCTATCACGAGCGACGTCAGCAGGGGCGTAGCGGGCAAGCTGAAGGAAACGGTCACGGTACTCCGTCACCGTCATAGATCCCTGAAATAACGGACACAGATGACAAGGATAGCAATCGCTCAATTGGTCAGGTTTACGGAAGAAATCAAGGATAGATCAAGCTCCAAAGAAATTGTAGAGAATTCCATTCAAATTTACCTGCTTAAGGGCACGGAACTCCTTCTGCTTCATCTTCATAATGCCCTCAGGAATGTGATGGTTCCTGAAACGCTCACGGAACTGGTCCCACGTGAGAGCATCACGATCCCGAGCTGGGTAGGACTCCCACCAGTCAAGAGCAGATCCTCGTAGCTGCCCTGCTGCATAAAGGACTCGCTCTCGGTCGTCGCACTGCGCAACAACCAACTGGCGCTCCACCGAACAAAGCCAGTCGTCCGCCTGGAGTGGGTCTGTGGCGTGAGAGAAGGTCGGAGGATGATCTCTCAGGAAATCCGCATGCCTGTCACGGGGCTAAGGCGGCGGAGGAGGCGGTGGCTGAGCATGGATCTGCTGCAGAGCCTGAACGGTGTTGTTCAGGGTAGCCATCATCTGCATCTGGAGCTGGAAGAACTGCTCCGGGGTCAGTGGTGGCGGCATCGGCAGCGGCTGACCAGTACCTTGGTTGTTCTGCTCCTGCTGGTTAGAACCGGAACCGGTGCGCTTGGTGTTCACCATCTGATTGCAACAAACGAAATTTATGAGAATAAGATATCGTGCAGCTGCGGAAATGAAACTTCGGAAAGATATGACAGAAAGAAAGGAATATAGGTTTTTTTTTTACCCCCAACGTTCTAACTAAATTTTTATTATTTAGCTCAAGTTGGGTTAGGGTCGATTTGCATGAACAAGTTTAACTACTAGCCTATGCAATCAACCAAAAATCCAAATCAAACATTTGCACAATAGCAAACATTCAATATTCACCACTTAGTCGAGTTTATCACACTACTCGACTAACACATTCGTTCTAGCGTATTTTTATCGGGACAACTTAAACTTATAAATTATAGGGTTAGGCGACTCAGGCCAACGTCTACGGAGAGCTCAAACTATTTCTCGGAAAAGACAGGAGAGATAGCAAATCTAGAGCTTAAGACTCAAGGAATAGGAGCAGAAAAAAATGATGGTTGAGGATTTGCGGAGGCAGGCAAGAGAAAAGAAGTCCTAAACTCGACCAATTCTACCTAGGCTTCGTCCTACAGTCAACGCGGCTCTGATACCAATCTGTCACACCCGATTTATAAGAACATAAATCGAGCAATCATATATGCGCCAGGATCAAGTCAGGCATATATACAACAGATTATCAAGATATCACAACACATGTCAGGAATAACATTAATATAAATCGTAAATGAATCATAAATGAATTACTTTATTACAACCGAATCAAGAATCGGTTCAAGAGTTGCGGAAGCGTCAAAGAGATACATGAGGAGCTGGGCGCCACAGGGACGTCGACTGGGAGACAAACACCTAGAAGTCGTCGAAGCCGCTGACGTAATCCTCCACGTTGCCGGGCACTGAGCAGCAGTCGAAGATATCCAAAATAGAACAGAAGAGTAGAGAGGCAAGTGTGAGTACAAACTCGTACTCAACAAGTATAACACGAGTATGAGGCTCTAAGGTTAGCTGACTCAACTGCATTAACTTTTAATCTTGGCAAGTTTTATTAAAGCTAATTACTACAAGTGGATGAGTTACCATAACCCAAATTGCATAAGAATTAATCAGTATTAATTAAGAACTACTGAGAACCATCCAAACCAAAACCACCCGGGGAATCGCCCTCGTCAAAGGTTGATAACCCCACTAATCAGACGGAGGATCTGGGCCGCTCATGACTGTGAGCACAGCTGACATATCAGTTTTACACTCTCGAGAGGTTGCACAACTTTACCCACAAGTCATGAGCTACGCTAGTTGTTCATCACACTTCCTTAGGTGAGATGGCTAGCAAGCACACTACGAGACCATTACAAAGAATCATGTTGGTAAGGTGTAACCGCTAAGGATTCTGGATCAGCAACAATGGGGCCCACCTCCGGGAGTACAAGACACACAGCACAGACCAAGCCGGAGGAGCAGGGACCATTGAAGCTTACCACCCCTCTTGCCCACGCAGGTAAGTTACTCCCGAACCAAAATGACCTAATTAATAAGTCAAGACCGTCCCATTCCAGTCTTGTGGTTGTGCGGTTGTCCCAGGTTGTCGCTCTATGAACCGGTCCTTATGGAGAGTGGCCAACCAAGCACTAAGCACCGTGCTGGCCCCCTAAACCATGTTTCTAACAAAACATCTTTTAAGGACGCACAAACCACTCAAGCACACAGCACAGAGGGTCGGCTCCAGAATTAAGTTGCATAAGACCATTATTCAAATTAATTAAAAAGGACCAAGATATGTTATAGCGCAGCAACCTAGCACAACTAACCAAAATGCAACCCAAAGAATATATATAAAGGATATAAAGGTAAATAAGTGGCTAGGAAGTCCTTATAGGTATACAGTATTAAAATGCAGTATGAAAATGTATTTATAAGTGATAGGAGGTTCATGTTATACTTGCCTTCCTCATACTCTCCCGGCTGCTGCTCAAACTGCTCGGAAGACGGCTGCTCCTGGTACTGGTCCAAAGGCTCCGCGTCTACTCACGATCATCAAGCATAGTCCACACATACACACATGCACAAACAATAGCAAACTATAAGAAAACAGTACACCAATACAATAAAACAGCACATGAAACTAGCCTAGAACTAATCTACGCGTTACAACGATCGCGTGGATATAAAGAACACCTAAAACGGAGCTAAAACGCGAAAACTACGCTTAAAACAGGATCCAGGGACCTATTTGTAAGAAAAACATGACTTACAGGGGGTTCTGCACAAAACCTGAGGACTTAAACGTAATTAAACCCTAGACCTAGGGGCTAGCGCGAGAAAAACCCAAGATGTGGACCGCGGGTTCAATTTCCAGAGAAGCCAGGAGGGGTCAACGTGAAGAAAAGGACTTGTTTGCAAATGCTTTTGACTCACGGGATGGACTGCGGGTTGATTTCCCCTAAACCCGAGGGCTCTTTAGCAAAACTGCTGGCGCTGACCGGTATGCCTCCCATTTGACTCGCGCACGGGTAGGATCTAGGCCACTGGATCAGCATCGGACGGCTCAGGGAGATAAGGGAAAGGAGGGGGGCGGCGCTGTGACGCCGGCGGCTCAGATCCGCGGCGGCGCAGCTCGGGACTCGCCGGAGCTCGGCGTTCCCGCCGCTCTGGGGGCCAAATCTTCACGACTTCTAGCCAGGGAGGACCATCGGGGCACGGGGAGACGACCTAGGGCTACGGCTGGGCCTAGAGAGGCTCGGGCTTAGCGCGCGATGGTGAGAGGCGGTGGCTGTCGCCGGCGAGCGGCGTTCCAGGGGCTACGGCCTGCCAAAGACCACGGGGCCTAGCGCAAAACGGACAGGGGGTTGATGTGTTGCTCACCGAGGCGTCGGGAGGGTCGGAGACGCTACGGAGGCAGACTTCGACGATGACCGTGCGGCGAGGGCGGGCGGCGCTCGCGGGGGAAGGTGCTGCAGGGGGCCTCGAGGTCTCTGGGATGCGCGGATCGGTCGGGGAAGCTCCTGCGGAGGTAACCAGAGGGTTAAGAAAGGCCGGGACACAACGACGGCGGGCAATTGAGGCGGCGGAGCAGATCACCGGCGGCGGCGTCGAGGCTCGATTCCGGTGATGCCGAGGTCCAGAGCTCCAACGCACAGCTCGGGAAGCTTCTAGGGGCGAGGTGGAGCTTCTACGGGTGATGTGGTGGTCCGGGGTGCAGCGGAGCGGCCGATCGACGGTGAGGCCGAGGCGCCTGCGCGGCGGAGGGAAGAAGGAGACGGCGGCGCTAGCGATGCAGGGCTAGGGTTCAGAGGGGTTTGGGCGACTAATTGTAGGGCGGCGGCGCTACTTTGGCGTGCGGGCCCGGGAGGAGGGAGCTCGCCGGGGATATCGGGGGGGAAGTTGGGCGCCGGAGAAGAACGGGGAGGGAAGAGGAAGGCGCTGACGCGCGGGGCCGTGCTGCCAGAGAGAGAAAGGGGGAAGTGCGGGCGGCCGATGGGCTGAGCCGGCCGATGGGCTGGGGCGCGGCCCACGCGGGGAAAGAGAGGGAGAGGAGTGCTGGGCCTCGGGTGGCCCATGCGGGGAAGAGGGGAAAGAAAGGCTGGGCTGGGCCAAGGCTGCTGGGCTGGGCTGCTGCTCTCTTTTCCTCTTTTCTTTTCTTTTCTACACTCAAACCACTCAACAACTCCATTTGAATTCAAATAAACTTGAATTCAAACCCAACACAAATAAAACAATGCACCAGCATGAATGCACAAGCAAGTTGACCTTATAATTAATTTTATTTTCTTGTGTTATCAATTGCTTTAAATGCCCAAAAAATTAAAGAAAAGCCTGGAAAATTTATTTAAGCCCAAATAAATTTATTAAAATTAGGGAAAATTACATTAGGGTGTTACATTTTCCTCCCTGCGCGCGGCCCAGTTTCCTTTCTCCCAGCCCAGTCCGCCCGCACGCCGGCCCTTCCTTCTCTCCCCCTCCTACTCTCACTGACAAGCGGGGCCCACCCGTCAGGGTCGTCCCCGACCTTGAGCCGCCCCGGAACGCCTTCCCCCGCCGCGCGAGGAGCCTCGGGCCCGCATGCTAAGGCTTGCGGCTGCCCCTATTTAAGCGCCCCCCGTGCCCTAGCTCCTCATCCCCAAGCCGCAGCCATCGCCTTCCGCCGTAAAACCCTAGTGCACCGTGCCTCGCTGCCTCCCGCCATCACCGAGATTCGGCCGCTCGTCGCGCCGCCGCTCCGCCACTTCTTTCCCTCCGCAAGCCACCGCGGGAGCACCGCCATGGGGTAAGGATGCTCGCCAGCCATTTCCCCTCTTCCCACCTGCCTTCTTGCGCTCACGCGACCTCGTCGTCTCTGCCGTGCCGCACGCTGCTGTTGTACGCCTTCCTCGGTCACACGCGCTTCGTCTTAACCCCACAAACGCGTTCCCCATCTCGTTCTCGTTCTCCCCGTCCAAACCCGGGTTGAATCCGCACCCGAAAATGCATTTACGCGTCCGCCCCGGTGAGCCGCCACCTTCCACCGCTGCTCCCCCTCGCCGCCGGCGCCCCACGCCGCCGCTCCATGCCCCCAGCTGTGGCAGAACGAACCTAAATTACACCGGCTCAAGTATGCGAGTCCACTTTGGAGGGCTCCAACATGCTTCAAATGGTATAATCCCTTGGCCTGTCGGGTAACGTCCCGATAAAACACCGAATGCAGGATCAAATAAGGTACCTCGCACGAAGGCGAGTTCAGAGATACAATTGCCATCACATTTTACATCACAGGCAGAAATATTACATAAGTGTTTGAAAGTAACATCAGTTCTCAACTGATGGAAATTATTACAAACAGTTTAAGGTTTCAAGTCATGGCAGCGGAGTTTAAAACACGATCACTGTACACATGCTTGGAACATCCAACGATTGTTCCGAAGCAACCGTTTGTCTTTCATTCCGACTCGTGGATCAGAGCCACCACAAGCGACTGCAGGACCATACGCACATCCAATGTGCAGGACGTACGTCTGTAGCGCGACTACATGACCATACTCCTGGTTGCCCGGCAACACGTACTCCCACACGTCGAATCAAGTAACCGGAAAAACCAAATACGAGTGGTGGGAGGTATGTCCACTCCTCGGGCCGATTGGTTACTAGGCTTACCGCTTACCATATTTCGCGGCATGTGGCTAGTACTTTCAAACGCTTAACCACCGCTACCACACACTGCGGCCTTAGCCAAATTCATCAACACAGATGGGGTATCATTTCACCCATGATATTTCACATCAATCCCGTCCGTCATCCTTATAGTGAATACAGGAATGTAAACATAGCAATTCCTATATCGCGCGAGTGACAGGAAATCACTCGACTTCTACCGGTCCTATTAGCATAGCAGCTATTCGTGTCAGGGATAGATCCCCTGGGTACCACAAGGAAGCTACCCGTGAGGAAAAAGAAGTCTGATTCCTACTAGGATTCCACTGTAATCCTATTAGAACTCATACCTTGTAATCCTACTAGGACTCCTGCCTTGTAATCCTACTAGGAACCCCGTCCCCTAGGATATATAAAGGAGGGCACGGTACCTAGATAGGCAGAGAACCAACATAGAGAACCAACATAGAGCAGCCAACAGGCAACTCAACACCCAAGCGCAGGGCGCAATATACAACACCCCAAAACAGGACGTAGGGTATTACGCTACTCTAGCAGCCCGAACCTGTCTAAATTTGTGTCTTGTGTCCTTGCGTTCACCTTCAAGTTCCGGATCCGGCGATCCCTCACCAAATAATCACCTACCTTAGGGTATCCCTAGGTAGGCTGACGGTGAAAACACCGACAGCTGGCGCCCACCGTGGGGCCGATCGTCGCGATCATTGGGCGAATTTGAAGGACCTCTTCATCAACATCAATCCACTCAAGGTGGTGGATTGTTACTTTGTACATATGCATCGGCGGATCGATTCATCGAGTTCGAGATCGGATCCTTCAGCGAACGGCTACATTGAACTCGACTACTCGGCTCGACATCACCTCGCGCTGCAGCGTCGATGCGCTGCGGCGACCGACATCGACGACCCAGTTCAACTTCGGCTTGTGCCGCAATGTCCGCGCGCAGCAGCGACGAGTTCGACTACTTCAACTTCGCGAGGACGATCAGCGGCCCGCTGACGACTACTTCGACTACTCGTCTCGACTAGAAACTAGTCGAGGGCAAGCCTCACAGCAACGACTACATCAACCACTCATCTTGACTTGAAAACTAGTCGGAATCGACTCCGACTAGTCGAGCTTCATCAACAAACCGTCGTAGCTCCATCAACGAGCTCCACGGCTTCGTCGACATTCGTCCACGAATCAAGCTAAGTGACTTATACCTTTTCCGACTTGTTCTTCACAGGATCGACTACTTATCTGTGTACGTCTCTCGACGGGCATTGAAACCCTCCGGAGCTACACATCACCGACTACTTTATGCGCACCGCGCATCCTATTTGTCGCATGACGACTTCTTTGTCTTCTCTTAACGGTTGCTAAAGTACTCGGGTAGCACACGCCTTAATCCGTGAAACCTCGACTCTTTTGTAAGCCTATGCTCCTACGTGTGCATGCGGCTAAGCTCCCTACGCTATGGTCTATGGCCATCAGGGATCAGGTGCTTAAACGTAACAGGCTAACTGCCCGGGGAAATTACATGGCCTAGCAAGAGCAAGACGCGAAATTTTTACACCGAATAAATTTTGGTTCCTTCACGTTATTACTGAGTACTACTCGGTATCTTTGCATTATGCTACATAACGTATGCATTGTCTTTTTTCAGATCATGCTTCGGCAACAACTCTCCAGGCAGCACGGCGTGCCACCATGGTTCTGCTAGTTCCCAGGCTCAGGGGCTGGGCGATATACACTACTCGACATGGCTTCCTCATCTCTCCTGGCTCATAAGCTTGGGGGCTGGACGCCGTAAAACTACTCGAAGATGACTCATATGAAGATTAAGAGTGCAGAAGAAATCCTAAGTCACCGCACGGTTAAATAAACCAGCGGGAGGCTCAATTTCACTGTGCAGAAGGCAAAGAGTTTTTCTCAGGATTTCAGAGTAACACCAATGCCACGATTCTTGGACCCTTTCTCCAAACCTAAGGGTTTTGGATTCAAGGCTCGGGGGCTGCGGGGTACATGGCATCAATTACTTATTTTTCAAACATATTCGAAGAGTAAGCAAGGAAGCTTCAAGACTAATGTGACCCTTAGTCTGATTCTTCGATTCAACCTAAGGCTCGGGGGCTACTCCATATGGAGTGGGATTTTCCATCGCACCCCAAAAGAAGACTTGAAGCTATTCGGGGCATGAGCACCTCATAGCCTCGATGCAACCAAGGAAGTACTCGCAGAAGACTTTCAAGAAGGAGTTTCAGAAGAGGCTGTAGAACTACTTCAGAAGTACTCGAAATGCCTGTAGTACTCGGCTATGAAGAGCTCGGGGGCTTGTCAGGGATAGATCCCCTGGGTACCACAAGGAAGCTACCCGTGAGGAAAAAGAAGTCTGATTCCTACTAGGATTCCACTGTAATCCTATTAGGACTCATACCTTGTAATCCTACTAGGACTCCTGCCTTGTAATTCTACTAGGAACCCCGTCCCCTAGGATATATAAAGGAGGGCAGGGTACCTAGATAGGCAGAGAACCAACATAGAGCAGCCAACAGGCAACTCAACACCCAAGCGCAGGGTGCAATATACAACACCCCAAAACAGGACGTAGGGTATTACGCTACTCTAGCGGCCTGAACCTGTCTAAATTTGTGTCTTGTGTCCTTGCGTTCACCTTCAAGTTCCGGATCCGGCGATCCCTCACCAAATAATCACCTACCTTAGGGTATCCCTAGGTAGGCTGACGGTGAAAACACCGACAATTCGGACTCAAATTCTAGTATTCAATACATTGGTTCCTAGGAAAATGAAACTAGGGTTTCCAAACAACTCCTAAGAACTTAATGCATAGAGATATATATAAATAGATATAGATTGCAGTGTAAATAAAGTACTGGGTTATGTCCGGGGCTTGCCTTCTTGCGTGGGGTTGGGGGCAAGAGTGTCAAAGTTTTCCGAACTTTGGTTCGGAGCTTCAGTTAGATCTCCAACGGCGTTCCCGGGGTCTTCAGCTGATTCCACTCCTTGTTCCGGGATTAGTTCGTAGTCACCGTCGCCGAGAGTAGTCGAGTCTACATGATATGCAAAGTTATAAGTTAAGGGATGCACATTCTTTTATTTTATTTCACGATAAAGTTGCAATTCGAAGAAAGTATAATTTACTCTTTACACATATCATTTATTTCCCTACTGGGCAGTCATTTATCGGGTGTTAACCATTTTATTTAGTTACATTAAGTAACAGGGTTGGTTACCCTAAATATTTAACTACTAGCATATGGTAACAGGTTGAGTTGGTTCTAAATATTTAAACTAATTATTAATAACTTTATCTATTTGCTATGCTAATTATTTATACTAACCCTAGGTCATTATTGAACCATGGACTTATTTTATTTAGGTAGTATCTAGGTCTATACACATATGTAAGACTTTATCCTAGCTTTTTGGTGTGTGGGTTACACTACTCAATTATAATATTTCAAAATAATTTCATGATTTTTGAGCATTTAGAACTACACACATTAAATGTATTAAATCATTTAAGCTCTATTTAGGTTTAAACCTAAACATTACAAAAGTATTATATAAACAATAGGTTATATATTTTTCCTAAGTACTACATGTCAAAACAACATTAACACAATTGGTTTCACATCTTTACCCTTTTTCTACTATTTACTATGTATTTTCTTAGCCTACAACTAATTAAACTTAGCATTTAAATTAAAGCTCAAACCACTGAGAAACTGAAAGTTAACTTATAAAGAAAGTTGTAGATCTTAAAATGAGGAGTCCAACAAATTTTAGTTTGCATTTTTCTGATTTTCCCTTGAATTGATATAGAATTTCAAAGTCTGCAATAAAAATTACACAAGGGGGGTCCTTAGGGCACTATTCCTATGAGTCGCACTCTTTGCAGACAGGCCCTCAGGCTTATGGTTCTTCCCACCCGTGATCCTTGGCTGTGGTCAGAGAGAGGGCAGGAGTTTGACCGGCCGGTTCCAGCGACAGCGATCGCCGGCGGCGAGGGTGGAGGGGTGGGGAAGCATCACTAAGTTCTCGCGCATCTGGTGGCGGTCGGGATCGGGTTAGGGTAGCTGGTAACGGCGGCGTGGTGAGTACAGTGCGGCCGGCGGCGGAGGTGAACGATGGGAACGGCGCTCCGGTGGCCGGGGGTGGTGAGGAAGAAGTCGAGGAGCTTCAGGGTGGTGTAGAGAAGCTCGGGGTAGAGGCACTCGTCGGGGAGTCGGTGTGGTGCACTAGGGGACCAATTGGGGGGTGGTAGAGCTTTACGGGGTCGAGAGGAGTCCACCTGAGGTGTTGTCATGGTGCGGGAGGGCTCTGAGTGGGCTGCCCACGGTGAGCAGAAGGCGGCGGCAGAACTCGAACTAGCCGGAGCTATGGAAGACGAGGCTTGGGTGCGGGAGGATGAAATTGGACGGGCTGTAGAGCACCAGTGGGTCACTGTGGTGCTGTGGGAGCACTGGATTGGGGCGGAGCTGTGGCAGAACCAACCTGAATTATACCGGCTCAAGCACGTGAGTCCACTCCAGAGGGCTCCAACGTACTTCAAACGGTATAATCCTTGGTCTGTCGGGTAGCGTCCCGATAAACCACCGATACAGGATCAAATAAGGTTACCTCACACGAAGGTGAGTCCAGAGATACAGTCACCATCATATTTTACATCATAGGGAAATTATTTTACAAAAGTTTCCACAAGTAGTACAAAGTTCCACACTTAGCAAAGTTATTACAAAGTTTGCAGAAACAGAAAAGGTTCAAACTAGGAGTCATTATTACAAACTAGATTTAAAGTTCAAGTTCTAGCAGCGGAATTTAAAGTACGATAACTATACACGTCGCCAGTAAGGATGTCATGCTAAGCCATGGCATAACATCACTCGTTATGATCAGGGTTGGCCGGGGACGGGTCCCACTCCACGGACCAACCATCAGGCAAAGCATAAGGCCAGGGCATGGGGTAAGTAGGGTCTTCAGAGACATTACCTGAAATAAACACATATAGCAAGGCTGAGTATTCTAATACTCAGCAAGGCTTACCCGGAGATTTGGGTATACTTGGCCCATAACTAGACTATGAGGGCTTTATTAAGGGTTTTGGTTTTGTTTCAGCCGAAAAGCAACAAAGAGTAGGTCCTTACTTTCATATTTTAGCTTTCAGCTTCTAGTTTCTTTAACCATTCTAAGTAAGCACCTGTAACTACTCAAGCAAGGTAGAGTTTTTTTAAACATACACCAGTGTTTCTCATCAACAGCATTACTCTATGTGGCAAAAGAGTTAAGCAGTCTCAATCTTCGTGAGAAACGGATGATTCTGAATCGAATTTCAACCCTTGCAAGGTAAACCTAACTCACACGCTTGGAACACCAACAGGTCGTTCCGAAGCAACCGTTTGCCTTTCTTTCCGGATCGTGGAACAAAGCCACCACAAGCGACTGCTGGACCGTACGCACATCCAATGTGCAGGACATATGTCTACAGCGCGACTACATGACCGTATTCCCGTCTGCTTTACAGAACATACTCCCACAGTCGGTGCGTGTACACATAAAATAAAAGTCGAGTGGTGGGGGACGAGTCCACTTGCCGGGCCGATTGGTTACTAGGCTTACCGCTTACCATATTTCGCGGCATGTGGCTAGTACTTTCAAACGCTTAACTACCACTACCACACACTGTGACCTTAACCAAATTCATCAACACAGACGGGGTATCCTTTCTTTCCAAGATGCTACTTATAACCCCGTCCGTCATCCTTATAGTGATTGCAGAATTGTAATCAATCAATTCCTATATCGCGCGTGATAGGAAATCACTCGACTTCTACTGGTCCTATTAGCATAGCACTAGTCGGACTCAGTTTCTAATATTCAGTACATTGGTTCCTAGGGAGATGCATCTATGGTTTCCAGACAACTCCTAAGAACTTAATGCACAAGTATATAAATATATATAGAGGTAAATTGCAGTGTAAATAAGATACTGGGTTTATGTCCGGGGCTTGCCATCCCTGGCGGGGTTGGGGTCAGAAATGTTAATAATTTCTTCCGAACTCGGGTTCGGGGCTTCGATTGATTCCCCGACGATGTTCCCAGCGTCTTCAGAGACTTCTCTTTTGGATTCCGGAAAGATCTGATAATCTCCGTCGGCAAGAAACGTCGAGTCTACATGTGATGAAAAAGATGCAATTAAGAAAATGCGTAGATTGTCATTCTACTTCACGACAAAATTACAAGCCAAAGAACATAACATCATATATTAGCAAACCACACAATTGCCCCTTACTGGGCAGTCATTTATCGAGTATTAAATAAATTACTGAGTTACATTAAGTAACAGGGTCATCTACCCCAAACATTTAGCTAACTACAAGAAGCAACATGGTTGACTACTAAACTAATTACACTTAACATTTTTATTTAATTAACCAGCTAATCACCTTGAAAAACCCTAAGTTATTCTTTAATATAGATCTACTAATCAAGTTCTATTTATTTTAGTTATTTTACACCTAATCATAGGTTGAAATTTTGTAGTTATGCTACACTACTAAGGAACAACATCTTAGAATATTTTCATAATTTTCCATGAATAGAAGCTAACATAAATGACTCATTTTTGTAATTAACCCAAAATTTCATAACTTGAAATATGACCTACTATTAATCCTAATATTTTTACCATGGATTACACATTCAAAAAGGAAGTTATGATAAAAATCTCAAATACAAACATCAACAGAAACACCCTTAATTAAAAATTTAAGCATTTCATCAACATATAACAAAAAGTACTCGAAATTGGGGGGGCTCTGGAAATTTACAGGGACACCCTTAACATTTTTGAAATCCTTGCACTTATACCCTTGGCTCGTCGGGGAAGAAGGGCAGAGGAGGTGCCGGCCAAATTCCGGCAAGGGGACGGTGAGGGGTTGGAGGAGAAGTGGTCAGCGAGCACTAGGAGGTCAAGCCACACCTGCTAGGGGTCTTGGGAAGGGGAGGGGGTGACCGGAGGGGGCTTTCCCACGGTGGCCGAGGCGGCGGCGGAGGGGTGCTCGTCGGCGAGGAGGTCCCTAGCGAGGAGGAGGAGGGCAAAGCTTGGGCTCAACAGCTGCAGGAAGATGTGGGGCAGCTATTGGAGCAGTTGAATTGGGCGGAGGAGGGGCGGAGGCAAGAGCTCGATGGTAACAGAAGCTTACCGGCGGAGGGGAGAACGGCGGCGAGGTAGCTCCGGTGGAGGTCCGGCCTCGGTAAGTGACTAGTGAGCGTCAGTGAGGTACGGGGAAGCTTTCTAGGGAGTTGTGGTGGTGCGGGGAGGATTGGAGCGGGCTGCCAATGGTGGACAGGAGGGCGTCGGAGTTGGAGGGGATGGCGGCGGTGGTGCTCGGGGTTCCGGGCAATCAGAGAGCAGGAACAGGAATGGAATGGGAAGGGAGGGAAGCAGTGCTGCTCTTCAACCAGAAGAGATGATGCGAGGGGGCGCGCACGGGCAATGCCACGGCAACGGCAAGGTGGCGGCAGCAGAGCTGCGGGACGGCGTGGCACGCGCGCGAGAGGGCCACGGAGGAGAAGCTAGAGCGGCGCTCGGGTTGGGGTCGACGCGTGGAATAGCTAGGAGCTGGAGGTGGCGCCGGGGAGCGACCGAGGTGCAGCATATGGCCGGGGAAGCGGTGCTGACACCGGCGGCAGAGGTGCAGCGGCAGAGAAGAGGAGTTGCCAAAGGAGGAAGAAGATAGGAAGAGGTCCGACGGACTTTGTTGGAAAATTGCAAAAATCTCAGGGACTCCATTGTAAATAGAAATTTCCCATTGATCCAAAGCTCTGATGAGAAAATGGTCAAAAAGGAAGTTGTAGAACTTTTCAAAACCTATAAGTTTTCTTTAAGGCTCAAGTTCAGAAACCTAAAGTACAAAGTTTTATTTCACCATTTTGCACTCAAATCAAACTTTATATAAGTTTGTCCTAATAAAGTAATTTTTATGAACTCTTGGGCTTATTTGCAAGCATTTAAGGCTGGTCATGATGACATTCACCTTTTTCACTTTGACCCTTGGTAATTTTTGGAAAGTTACTTTATACTCCAACTAAATTACATAAAAGGGTTTGTATTTTCATAAATTTACACAAATACCCGCATTCTCATAACTTTATTAGATTTTCACACAATTTCACGCACACCAAACATTATTTCTACTGGTTTGATCTATTTGACACCTAGGGTGTCACAGAAGCGACGGCAGCGGTGGCTGTCGACGGTAGCTAGGAGGGGCGGTGGAGGTCCGGTGAGGGAGTTGAGCTCGGGAAAGGGAAATGCTGTGGAAAAGAAGGACAGCAGCAAGTAAACAAGATCACAGAGTGGTCGTTGAGCACGTATTAAGGCCAGGAGCAGTGTTGGGGGTATCGGCAGGAGCTGGCAACGACGGCGAAAGTGCGGCGGCCGGCGGTGGCTCGGGAATGCATGGCGCGCGCGCGAGAGGGCAGCAGGGGAGGGGAACAAGGCCGGTGGTAGGGAGAGGACGACACGTGGGGGTCATCCCAGTAGGAGGTGGTGCTGCGGCGGCGGCAGAGCGGCGGCCAAGGGTGACGCACTGCACCGGCGGCAGGAGAACAGAGCAGGGCAGCACGTGCCCGAGGAAGAAGAAGAGAGGGGACGGGTCCGGGGGGCCTATTTGGAAATCTCAGAAATCTCAGGGACCTCTCGGTAAAGAAAGATTTCCCACTGATCTAGAGATTCAATGAGAAAATGCCTAAAATGAAAGTTGTAGAATGTTTCAAGCCCTATAATATTGTTTTAAGGTTCAAGTTCAAAAAGCTAAAGGTTACAGCTTTTCATGTTAAATTTTGAACAAAAGTAGAATTTGAATTGTTTTTTGTCCTTACCAAGGTGGATTTGATGTAATTTTGGATATGTTTACAAGTTTCCATGTGATGTCATGATGACTTGTATTCTTACATTTTGATCCTAAGTAAATTTGAAAGTTACTTTTGTATTTCAACTATTTTGCATAAAAGGACCCATGATTTTTGTTTTAACCACATCTAGGTCCTTATTTTTACATAAAGAGCCACTTTTCTCATGATTTAACAAATCTATTGCACTTTCTTTCCAATAGTGATATAAATTTGACACCTAGTGTCATATTTTTCCTAGGTTTTTGATGCTACTTCCCATTTTACCCAATTAACACTAAAGAACCTACCTTTTATAGAATTACAATTATACCCCTATTCCTTTGTACTAGACACGTATACCATAACTAGCACACACTTTTCACCTTAAAATCCAGTGTCTATATCCCTAATTACCTAAATGTCACAGCCTTCCCCCTTAAAAAGAATCTCATCCCGAGATTCCGAAGTAGAATGGATTTGGATGATTAGATTTGGGAATTGGCTTGAAGGAAGTTTGGGAAATTTCGTTGAAGATAGGATTCTGTTTCCCAAGTTGCTTCTTCTTCGGTGTGATGATTCCATAGGATCTTATACATTTTGATCTTTTTCCTTCTGGTGACTCTCTCCTTGGTATCCAAGATTTGGATGGGTTGTTCGGTGTAAGATAAATCAGGTTCAATCTCAATGGCATGGGTTTCCACGATCTCCGTAGGTATTTTGATACACTTCTTAAGTTGAGAGATATGAAAAACATCGTGAATGGCAGCCAACTGAGATGGAAGGTGAATTTTGTAAGCCATTGGACCACAGACTTTAAGGATCTCAAAGGGTCTGACATACCGGGGTGCTAACTTCCCTTTTATGCCGAAGCGTTGAATACCCTTGGTAGGAGATACTCGGAGATAGACAAAATCTCCTACTTGAAACTGCAGAGGTTTCCTTCTTTTATCTGCATAGCTCTTTTGTCTAGACTGGGCGGTTTTGAGATTGCCTTGAATAACCTTGACCTTATCTTCGGCTTCGATAACTATGTCTGGTCCAAAGATTTTGCGTTCGCCGGTCTTAGACCAACTCAAAGGAGTTCGGCATCTTCGACCATATAACACTTCAAAGGGAGCCATCTGAAGACTAGACTGATAGCTGTTATTGTCAGAAAATTCAGCCAAGGCAAGACACTTGTCCCAGCTTGTACCATAGTGAATAATACAAGCTCGGAGCATGTCTTCAAGAATTTGGTTGACTCGCTCAGTCTGTCCATCAGTCTGGGGATGATATGCAGAGCTTTGAATTAGTTTGGTTCCAAGAGCAGACTGCAATTGTTCCCAGAAACGTGCAATGAATTGGGCCCCTCGATCAGAAATGATAGTCTTAGGGACGCCATGCAACCGAACAATTTGATCAAGATAGACTTCGGCATGCTTTTTGGCAGAATAAGTGGTATGTACCGGAAGAAAATGAGCAGTTTTGGTAAGTCTATCAATGATCACCCATATCGAATCATGTGTTTTGGGATGTGTTGGGAAGACCAACAATGAAATCCATACTAATGTCTTCCCACTTCCATGATGGAATGGGTAATGGTTGGAGTGTACCAGATGCTCTTAGATGACTGGCTTTGACTCTCTGGCACATATCACACTCGGATACATATTTAGCAATTTCTCTTTTTATTTTGGTCCACCAAAAATTTTGTCGAAGATCTTGATACATTTTTGTACTACCAGGATGAATAGAGAATTTAGATAGATGTGCTTCATCAAGGATTTGTTTGCGAAGTTGATGATCTTTAGGTACAACAATACGATTGTTGAACCATAGAGCTCCCTGATGATCAGTGTGGAAACACTTATATTTGGCTTCTCCCTGAGATAGTTTCAACTTGATAATTCTAACACCTTCATCATGTAATTGTGACATGATGATCTTATCTCGAAGAGCAGACTTGATAGATAATAGATTCAGACTACCTTGAGGAATGATTTCTAGATTGAGTTTTCTCATCTGATTGCAGAGAGTATCATTGAAAGTTTCTATAGATAAGCAATGACAATGTGCCTTGCGGCTAAGTGCATCCGCAACCACATTGGCCTTGCCAGGATGGTAGTGTACCTCAAGATCATAGTCTTTGATCAAGTCTAACCAACTCCTTTGCCTCATATTAAGGTTAGCTTGAGTAAAGATATATTTGAGGCTCTTATGGTCAGTGTAGATATTACACTTAGCACCCATAAGATGATGTCTCCAGATCTTGAGAGCATGGATAACTGCTGCCAATTCAAGATCATGTGTTGGATAGTTTTGCTCATGAGTCCGAAGTGCTCGGGATGCATAAGCAATGACCCAGTTGTTTTGCATAAGAACACAAACAAGTCCAGTTCCGGAAGCATCACAATAGACATCAAAAGGCTGGGTATTATCTGGCTGAGCTAGCACCGGAGCGGTTGTTAGAAGTTTTCTCAGTGTGTGAAAGGCTTTTTCACACTTGTCGTCCCAACGGAACTTAGCCTCTTTCTTAAGTAGCTCAGTCATGGGTTTAGCTATCTTGGAGAAATCTGAAATGAATCGGTGATAATATCCCGCCAATCCAAGGAAACTTCGGATTTGATGGACTGAAGTCGGAGGTTTCCAGTCCATGACTTCCTAGACTTTGGTTGGATCAACCGATATGCCTTCACTGGAGATAGTATGTCCCAAAAATTTCACACTATCCAGCCAGAATTCACATTTCGAGAGTTTGGCGTAAAGGCTATGATCACGTAGTCATTGAAGAACGAGACGTTTATGATTAGCATGATCTTCTTTAGTCTTGGAATATATTAGAATATCATCGATGAAGACCACGACAAATTTGTCAAGTTCCGGCATAAAGACTGAATTCATGAGATACATGAAATATGCCGGCGCGTTAGTAAGTCCAAATGACATAACCAGATATTCATATGATCCATATTTGGTCGAGAAAGCCATTTTTGGAATATCACAAGGCCTGATTTTTATCTGATGATAACCGGAGCGTAAGTCGATCTTGGAAAAGACTTTAGCTCCAGCTAATTGATCGAATAAGATGTCAATGCGGGGGAGAGGGTAATTATTTTTGATAGTGACCCCATTGAGTGGACGATAATCAACACATAGCCTTAAGCTATTGTCCTTTTTCTTTACGGAGGGAGCTGGACAGCCCCATGGTGAAGCACTTGGACGTATGAAACCTTTATCAAGAAGATCTTGGAGTTGGATTTTTAGTTCGGCCAACTCATTTGGAGGCATACGATATGGTCTCTTTGAAATAGGAGCGGTGCCAGGTTGAAGTTCAATAATGAACTTGATGTCTCTGTCTGGTGGCATTCCAGGCAAGTTATCTGGAAAGACATCGGGGTACTCACAGACTACAGGAATATCTTTTACTTTGATGTCTATGATGGCATAGGTGCAAGAGTGCAGATACTCCTGCTGAGGTAGATAGAGGGTAATGACTCCTTGATGTGGTGAGTTAATCTCAATAACTCGGGAAGAGATGTCTAGCAGTACTCCATGTTCAGACATCCAATTTGTCCCAAGAATAACATCAATACCCTCTAAGTTTAGCAAAACCAAATCAGTTTTGATTACTTTGCTACCTAACTGAATTGGCACACTTCTAACCATTTGGTTGGAAGTGATCTTTCCTCCGGGGGTAGAAATCATATATGACCCCTGGGTAGGACAAAGATCAAGTCCTATTCGGGTACCACAGTTGTTACTAATGAAACTATGAGTTGCTCCTGAATCAAATAATGTAACAACTGGTTTGTGGTGAATAGAGAATCTACCCGACATGACGGGGGCTCCATCCAGAAGTTCCGCAAGGGTGGTGAAGTTAATTCGCCCTTGCCGGACTTGCATCATCAGCCTCTTACCTTTGTTCTGGTTATTTTGATTGGAATTCTGCCCTTGATTCAGCTTCTTGGGCTGCGAACAATCTCTGATGAAGTGATCCGCACTTCCGCAATTGAAACAGCGATAGGTGCTGCTTCTCTGTTGGACTTGTTGAGCATTTGGCCATGGGCCAGGTTGTTGTGGCTGTTGCGGAGGTACGGGAGGTCTACACCCTCCTTGTTGTTGAGGCGGCCTGAAAAGCAGTCTGCCAAATGGGGCATTTCGCTATGGCGCTCTAGGCGGTGCATTCTGAACAAATCGATACCGCGAGGGTTGAACGCCCGCGGATCCAGTGGAAATCCTTCGCTTCTTTTCAGCACGGTGTGCCGTAATGCAATCCTCCTGGGTCAGGGCCATGTTAACCAGCTCGCTGAAGGTACTTGCCTTTACAAGGTTCAGACGCTCTTTGAGCTTAGTGCTCAAACCCCGACGGAAATGATCTTGCTTCTTAGTATCACTATCAGCGTGATATCCCGCATACTGACACAGATGATTAAAAGCTTGTGCATACTGCAGTACGGTGCGGGTGTCTTGGGTAAGTGCCAAGAACTCATTCAGTTTTCACTCCATCAGTCCTTCAGGTATATGATGTGCCCTGAAGGCATTCCAAAATTCTTCCCAGGAGATAACATGGCTATCAGCTTGCATGGCACAATAGTTATCCCACCAGATACAGGCAGCTCCACGTAGTTGTTGGGCAGCAAAGTGAGCCTTGCTAGAGTCCACACATGGAATCGTAAGAAGAGCAAACTTGGACTCGATGGTGCGGAGCCAAGCATCGGCATCAAGAGGGTCCTCAGCTTTGCTGAATAGCAGGGGCTGAGTACTGAAGAAATCTTAGTAGGTTGCCACCTGAGGTTCATCACGACCTCCTCATGATCGTTGGCGCTGTTGGTTCTGCTGTGCTTGTACGAGTAGATTGAGAAGTTCGGTTTGCCGAGCCATAACCTCGGCTAGATTTGGAGGTGGCGGTGGCGGTTGCTGGGAACCGCTGGCCTAGTCTGGCCTGAATCCTTTAGGAGTTCCACGCGTGGCTCCAACCATCTGAAGCAAAAATTCAGATGATGGGGTTCACCTACCCTGCTGAGAACTTACAAGGTAGATGGAATGAGACAACTGATTCTGATAACAGCTAAGGCTGGAAATCAGATGGATGTTTAAGGTACTCAACTAAAACTACCACAAGAACCCTATTAACCCATACTAGAGATGGACAACACTTTACCTATTCTTAAAGAGTATTACATTGTAACATTCATTTGTTTAACAATGGATTATGCATGCACGTACTATTCGACCTCACAACCAAAAACAACTGCCGAATACCTTCGGACTTACATGGTTACTTTCGGTGGCATAACACATACGTCTCTCACTATTAACTAGTCAATAAGCCCTATCCATCTTAATTTCGTAATCGTGGTTAGTGTACCTGCAAAAAACCACAATATATTTTCAATGAACCTTTCATGCCAGCATGTCATGAAAGCGTCCACAATCATTACTGTTCACTATAGAAACAGCATTTGTACTATTACCGCCGTACAGACAACGTTAACATACGTTATCAAGACAAGTATTCACGGGGGTACCGCAAAATGTGGGCGTATGAACAGCGATCGCCATACCCTGCGCCGAACCTTATACTCCCAATATATTCAACCTAAGTTGATATATTGGCAGCATCTCAAGTAGGCCACTGCTTGAGAAACAGCGTTCGGTTCGCATCACCAATGGAAAGGCTAACTCCCCAGTTAGCTCAGGATCCTTACCTTCTTACCTTACCAACGAAGGTGTCGTTACAGACTGTAAAGTTAGGTTGTGCATAAATTTAAGTTTTGATAGAAAAATAATGCTGGGAGTTAGAGTTATATATATATATATACATACTATAGCCACCTCTACTTCCCTTAAGTATCACCCTAGGGCTTTACGTACTAAGCACAATCCTTAACGAAACCAACGTAGTTTTGCAAAATACTTTATTGGCCAAATTTTATACTAAAAGTATTTTTAAGACACTTCATATCTCTAATGTACACTTGTTAGCTCTGATACCAGCTGTGGCAGAATCAACCTGAATTACACCGGCTCAAATACGCGAGTCCACTCTGGAGGGCTCCAACGTGCTTCAAACGGTATAATCCCTTCGCCTGTTGGGTAACGTCCTGATAAACCACCGAATGCAGGATCAAACAAGGTACCTCACACGAAGGCGAGTTCAGATATACAATTGCCATCACATTTTACAACACAGGCAGAAATATTACATAAGTGTTTGAAAGTAACATCAGTTCTCAACTGATGGAAATTATTACAAATAGTTTAAGGTTTCAAGTCATGGCAGCGGAGTTTAAAACACGATCACTGTACACGTCGTCGGTACGGGTATCATGCTAGCCCTCGCATGATATCACTCGGTAGTATCAGTGTTGGCCGGGGATGAATCCCATTCCACGGACCAACCATCACGTAAAGCATAGGGCCACGGCATATGCAGAGCAGGGTCATCAGGGGGATTACCTGAACAAAAAGTCACAATGCAAGACTGAGTATTCTAATACTCAGCAAGGCTTACCCGTTCATGGTATACTTAGCCATGTAACTAGACTTATGATGGCTCTAATGGTTATGGGTAAAGTTTTTAGCTGAAAAGCAACAAAGAGTAGGTCCTTAATTTCAAATTTTAGCTTTCAGATTCTATGTGAATATCCATTCTAGATAAGCACCTATAACTAATCAAGCATGGTAGAATCTTTGGCCAAACATCACTTTTGATAATCATAACATTGCTCTTGTTACTCCATGTGGTAAAGGGATCAAGCAGTCTCAATCTTCGCGAGAAATGAACGATTCCTGAATCGAATTTCAGCCTTGCAAGATAAACCTAACTCACACGCTTGGAACATCCAACGATTGTTCCGAAGCAACCGTTTGCCTTTCATTCCGACTCAGGGATCAGAGCCACCACAAGTGACTGCAGGACCATACGCACATCCAATGTGCAGGACATACGTCTATAGCGTGACTACATGACCGTACTCCTGGTTGCCCGGCAACACATACTCCCACACGTCGAATCAAGTAACCGAAAAAACCAAATACGAGTGGTGGGAGGTATGTCCACTCCTCGGGCCGATTGGTTATTAGGCTTACCGCTTACCATATTTCGCGGCATGTGGCTAGTACTTTCAAACACTTAACCACCGCTACCACACACTGCGGCCTTAGCCAAATTCATCGACACAAACGGGGTATCATTTCACCCATGATATTTCACATCAATCCCGTCCGTCATCCTTATAGTGAATACAGGAATGTAAACATAGCAATTCTTATATCGCGCGAGTGACAGGAAATCACTCAACTTCTACCAGTCCTATTAGCATAGCAGCTATTCAGACTCAAATTCTAGTATTCAATACATTGGTTCCTAGAAAAATGCAACTAGGGTTTCCAAACAACTCCTAAGAACTTAATGCATAGAGATATATATAAATAGATATAGATTGCAGTGTAAATAAAGTACTGGGTTATGTCCGGGGCTTGCCTTCTTGCGTGGGGTTGGGGGCAAGAGTGTCAAAGTTTTTCGAACTTTGGTTTGGAGCTTCAGTTAGATCTCCAACGGCGTTCCCGGGGTCTTCAGCTGATTCCACTCCTTGTTTCGGGACTAGTTCATAGTCACCGTCGGCGAGAGTAGTCGAGTCTACATGATATGCAAAGTTATAAGTTAAGGGATGCACATTCTTTTATTTTACTTCATGATAAAGTTGCAATTCGATGAAAGTATAATTTACTCTTTACACATATCATTTATTTCCCTACTGGGCAGTCATTTATCGGGTGTTAACCATTTTATTTAGTTACATTAAGTAACAGGGTTGGTTACCCTAAATATTTAATTACTAGCATATGGTAACAGGTTTGAGTTGGTTCTAAATATTTAAACTAATTATTAATAACTTTATCTATTTGCTATGCTAATTATTTATACTAACCCTAGGTTATTATTGAACCATGGACTTATTTTATTTAGGTAGTATCTAGGTCTATACACATATGTAAGACTTTATCCTAGCTTTTTGGTGTGTGGGTTACACTACTCAATTATAATATTTCAAAATAATTTCATGATTTTTGAGCATTTAGAACTACACACATTAAATGTATTAAATCATTTAAGCTCTATTTAGGTTTAAACCTAAACATTACAAAAGTATTATATAAACAATAGGTTAAATATTTTTCCTAAGTACTACATGTCAAAACAACATTAACACAATTGGTTTCACATCTTTACCATTTTTCTACTATTTACTATGTATTTTCTTAGCCTACAACTAATTAAACTTAGCATTTAAATTAAAGCTCAAACCACTGAGAAACTGAAAGTTAACTTATAAGGAAAGTTGTAGATCTTAAAATGAGGAGTCCAACAAATTTTAGTTTGCATTTTTATGATTTTTTCTTGAATTGATATAGAATTTCAAAGTCTGCAATAAAAATTACACAAGGGGTCCTTAGGGCACTATTCCTATGAGTCACACTCTTTGCAGACAGGCCCTCGGGCTTATGGTTCTTCCCACCCGTGGTCCTTGGCTGTGGTCAGAGAGAGGGCAGGAGTTTGACCGGCCGGTTCCGGCGACGGCGATCACCGACGGCGAGGGTGGAGGGGTGGGGAAGCATCACTAAGTTCTCGCGCATCTGGTGGCGGTCGGGATTGGGTCGGGGTAGCTGGTAACGGCGGCGCGGTGAGGACAGTGCGGCCGGCGGCGGAGGTGAACGGTGGGAACGGTGCTCCGGTGGCTGGGGGTGGTGAGGAAGAAGTCGAGGAGCTTCAGGGTGGTGTGGAGAAGCTCAGGGTAGAGGCAATTGGGGTCGAGGAAGAGTGGAGAGAGGTGTCCCACGGAGAACAGAAAGCGGCGGCGGGTGGAGATCACTGGCACTCATCGGGGAGTCGGTGTGGTGCACTAGGGGACCAATTGGGGGGTCGTAGAGCTTTACGGGGTCGAGAGGAGTCTACCTGAGGTGTTGTCGTGGTGCAGGAGGGCTCGGAGTGGGCTGCCCACGGTGAGCAGATGGCGGCGGCGGAACTCGAACTAGCCGGAGCTGTGGAAGACGAGGCTTGGGTGCGGGAGGATGAAATTGGATGGGCTGTAGAGAACCAGAGGGTCACTGCGGTGCTGTGGGAGCACTGGATTGGGGCGGAGCGACGGCAGCGGCGGCTGTCGATGGTAGCTAGGAGGGGCGGCGGAGGTCCAATTGAGGGAGTTGAGCTCGGGAAAGGGAAATGCTGTGGAAAAGAAGGACGACAGCTAGTAAACAAGATCACAGAGTGGTCGTTGAGCGCGTATTAAGGCCAGAAGCGGTGCTGAGGGTACCAGCAGGAGCTGGCAACAACGGCAAGAGCGTGGCGGCCGGCGGTGGCTCGGGAATGCATGGCGCGCGCGAGAGGGCAGCAGGGGAGGGGAACAGGGCCGGTGGGAGGGAGAGGACGACACGTGGGGGTCATCCCAGCAGGAGGTGCCGCGGCGGTGGCGGTAGAGCGGCAGCCAGGGGCGACGCACTGCACCGGCGGCAGGAGAATAGAGCAGGGCAGCACGTGCCCGAGGAAGAAGAAGAGAGGGGAGGGTTCCGGGGGGCCTATTTGGAAATCTCAGAAATCTCAGGGACCTCTCGGTAAAGAAAGATTTCCCACTGATCTAGAGGTTCAATGAGAAAATGCCCAAAATAAAAGTTGCAGAGTTTTTCAAGCCCTACAATATTGTTTTAAGGTTCAAGTTCAAAAAGCCAAAGTTTACAGCTTTTCATGTTAAATTTTGTATAAAAGTAGAATTTGAATTGTTTTTTGTCCTTACCAAGGTGGATTTGATGTAATTTTGGATATGTTTACAAGTTTCCATGTGATGTCATGATGACTTGTATTCTTACATTTTGATCCTAAGTAAATTTGAAAGTTACTTTTGTATTTCAACTATTTTGCATAAAAGGACCCATGATTTTTGTTTTAACAACATCTAGGTCCTTATTTTTACATAAAGAGCCACTTTTCTCATGATTTAACATATCTATTGCACTTTCTTTCCAATTAACACAAAAGAACCTACCTTTTATAGAATTACAATTATACCCCTATTCCTTTGTACTACACACATATACCATAACTAGCACACACTTTTCACCTTAAAATCCAGTGTCTATATCCCTAATTACCTGAATGTCACACCAGCCACCCCTGACCGTTAGATCCAGATCCAACGGGTTTGATTAGATCTAACCCGATCCAATAGATCCAAGTACCAGTCAACCGAGGTAGATTTGCACTTTAGCTTCTGAGTTTTGTAGAAATCAACCTGCAGTCCACAGTAGTTTAAAAGTATTCACGCATAGATCCTTTTTCTTCTGTTTAGGCGGCTGTCTTTTCCAAAAATAGAAGCCGCAGTCCTAAACCCTACTGTTTTGCAATCTAGACCCTAGATCTAAGGTTTAATTTTGAACTAACCCTCGGTTTCTTTGGTCTGAGCCCTTTTAGTTTCAAATCTTCTACAATAAGCCCCTAGAATCATGTTTTAGCCCTAAGTTCTCCGTTTTAACTTCGTTTTCAACGATTCTCACGCTCACGCGATCCTTGCGACATATGTAGTAGCTTGATAACATTATTTTGCTCTATTTATATTGATTGGTGTACTATTTCTTATTTATTGTATTTATTTGCTTGTATGTACTTGTGTGTTACAATAGACGGTACGCAGTTCGAGGGTCCGCAAGAGTCGAGCTTTGAAGATGTTCCCGAGCAACAGCAGTTCTTTGACGAAGGCAAGTGGTTCTTGATCATACTCCACTCCCAATAATATTATAAATACACACATTTACTTTATATGCATGCATGTGTCTAGAATACGATGGATCCCAAATTACGGATATGCCTAGTTTCTTTTAACTTCCTTGATTAAACCTAGGGTTATTATATTTATGTTGTAGCTACGCTAGTTGCTTTTACTTAGATTTTGGTTGGATAACTTGGAAATCATGTTACACTGGTTTACACATGTTATGGAATACTTTATTGACAATAATTAAGATCATTGCCTTAGTTGGAACATGAAGAACCACCCAGGAAAATAGTGCAACCACAATACTATATGGCTCTGGTCTTGGCTAATTAATTAGAAACTTTAGCTTATAATAATCTTACCAAAAGGGTAAGAGGGGTTGCATTGTCGGGGTATAGCCCGGTCCTCTTGAGGCGTATATATGATCCTGGGTAAGGCGTCTTCCTCATTAGGAAGGGTTATGACTACTGCGGCCTGAAAGCTTAGCGGACCGTTGCAAGTTAGGGAATCTTTGTAAAGGCCTCATAGTGAATCCCTGCCAGTCACCTTCCAAGTGTTTAAGGGCTTTGCAAACCTGGGTATCAAGGGAAACACGAATTGTGGATAAAGTGTACAACCTCTGCAGAGTGAAAACTAATATATCAGTCCTGCTTACGGTTAAGAGCGTCTTGGACACTCACATGATAATTGAACTTAAAGATGATCTAAATTGATGTTCTTTATTTGTTTATATTGTTGATTATCTATTACTGATATTTGTTTAAGGGATTGGTATATACTTACACTTAGTTAATGCTTGCTTAATGAAACTTGACCAACTAAAAATGCTTATCGCAGTCAAACCATGTCAGCTTTTCCTTGATTATAGTCTTGCATGTCATATAATTTACTCCACTTGCTGAGTACCAACCATAAGTGTACCCACGCTTGCTTTATTAAAACCAATGCTGCTTAGAACAAGATAATTGTCTGGAGTTCCCTGAAGATTTCGAGGAATACTAGGCGTATGTCTCCCAGTCATCTGCCTATGAAGTTGAAGTCCGCTGCGAGTTATTAGCACTTATTTATTTGCTTAAGATTAAGACTGTCGGTCATGTAATAAAGTACTATATTACTCTATTTTGTCAATGCATTGTTTTGGGTATACTCTTGTGACGTCTACTATATGTGTGGAACTTGATCCTAGCGCACATATGGGATGCATTCGGTTACCTTTTCTAAACCGGGTGCGACACCCATCCACCCCGACGATCAAAGCAAAACCACTTTCACTTGCCCTTATGGAATGTATGCTTATCGAAGGATGCCGTTCGGGCTTTGCAACGCACCCTCATCATTCCAAAGGTGCATGATGTCAATTTTCCTTGACATGGTCGAAGAAATTGTGGAGGTCTTCATGGACGATTTCTCCATTTACGGGAAAACCTTCAATCATTGTCTTGAGAACTTTGACAAGGTTTTGCAGAGATGCCAAGAAAAGGACCTGGTGTTAAACTGGGAGAAGTGCCAGTTCATAGTCTGAGAAGGCATCGTGCTCGGGTACCTTGTGTCTGAGAAAGGAATTGAGGTGGACAGAGCAAAGATTGAAGTCAAAGAAAAGCTTCCACCTCCGGTAAACATAAAAGGGGTCCGTAGCTTCCTAGGTCACGTGGAGTTCTATCAACAGTTCATTAAGGATTTTTCTCAGGTTGCTAGACCTCTCACGAATCTTCTAGCTAAGGACGCGCCTTTTGAGTTTAGCATTGAGTGTTTAAAATCTTTTCAAATTTTAAAAGAAGCACTCATTTCAGCTCCAATCATTCAACCCCCTGATTGGACGCTCCCCTTCGGAATAATGTGTGATGCAAGTGATTATGTTGTTGGGGCGGTCCCTGGCCAAATCAAAGATAAAAGGCATCACGCAATTTCTTATGCGAGTAAAAGTTTGACCGAAGGTCAATTAAATTATGGAACCACTGAATAAGAGCTCCTGGCTGTCATTTATGCAACTGATAAGTTTAGATATTACTTGGTTGGTGCAAAAGTTATCATTTTTACCGATCATGCTGCTTTGAAATACTTGCTTACCAAGAAAGATGCTAAGTCCTTCTTGCTAAGATGGATCTTGCTACTCCAAGAATCAAAGATAAGAAAGGAGTAGAAAATATTGTTGCCGATCATTTCTCGCATATGCCTATCTCTAACATGTAGGATCTTCCCATCAACGATTTCCTACGCGATGACATGCTGCTAAAGGTAACAGACTACAACCCATGGTACGCAAACATTGTGAATTTCATGGTTTCAGGATACGTACCACCTAGAAAAAACAAGAAGAAGTTGTTGTACAAGAGCAGGCGCCACCTATGGAATGATCCATACCTTTACAGGGTATGCACCGATGGCCTGCTCCGAAGATGCGTCCCGACAGCTGAAGGGTTCCGAATCATTGAGAAGTGCCACACCGCACCATATGGAGGCCACTTTGGTGTATTTTGCACTCAGGCGAAAATATGGTAAAGTGGATTCTATTGGCCGTCGATGTATGAGGATACCCGACAGTTCATCCGATGATGCTGTTGTTGGTCCTTAAGTCACAAAATCAACTATCAACCTCTGCATCTTTTAATATAAAAATAATCACTAAACTTAGCTATAGGGTTTGATTATAATTAGTTCCGCAAGTTTTGGTGATATATGTCTTGCAGGCACTTACAAGTGAAATACTAGAGAAAACACAAGTGAACGCAGAAGAAATACACAAAAGGTCCCATCCCACGTTTCACTTACAAGAAGGGCCTACAAATTAGACTAAACCATCTTGCCAAAGCGTGAATCATCAAGGATCATCAGCGGGGCCCGCTTGTCAACTATCTAGAGGAAGGCGGTGCCAGGGAGGCACCACCTGGGGTTGGCTGAACCCCATGTTCGGCCGAACCTGGATGCCTTCCTGGCTGCCCAATCTTTGGCAGGAAGATCATCCTTATCTCCTCAAAGGCGGTGGCCAAGGTTTCCATACATATTGATGGCGGGAACTAACCTTGAAGGGTATAAAAAGAGGAGAGCCTATCACCCACAACAAACAACACATTTTGTAGAAGAAGAAGTAGAGGGACTCCTTCCACTTGTATCATTAGGATAGGAAGTGTGTGAGGAGGAAGTGTGGAGAAGAGCTGGACTTGTCGGCCTCTCTCCAACCTTGTACCTCGATGGATACGATCCATTTGAGTAAGCATCCGGGTTCGTCTATTGGTAAGCACTTGGTAAAGTTATACTCTTGTTGTTATTCATTTG
Source organism: Panicum hallii (assembly GCF_002211085.1). NCBI lineage: Eukaryota > Viridiplantae > Streptophyta > Magnoliopsida > Poales > Poaceae > Panicum > Panicum hallii. The sequence goes on from NC_038049.1 coordinate 17,574,754, forward strand.
CGGGATCACCGTTCGTTCTTATAGCGGATGCTCTAGTAGAGGGCCCCTAATAAAGACGGGATAACCCTGCACGATGCTAGAGTATTAGTTGATGGCATAAACATGGTGTTTAGGCCTTAGATTACCTTTGTTTGCCTCGAGCCCCACGGTGTTGTAGGGGTAGACGGCAGCTGGTGACAACCTTGTCCGTTCGTCATGTTCTATCATGGTTTGTGTATTCCCCCATGTTCGGGTTTGCTGTCAGACCAGGATCAAACCGGTGTCCGAAGTAAATGAATAGCAACACAGTTTATCCTTCCTTGACCTTTCCCTTAGATAGAACCACGCTACCCAAAGCCATTCTATCTCTTGTTCTCCCACATAAACTAGTTAGAAGACCGTTACACCTCTGTTCCCTGAGAAAATAGGATACCCTGAATACTCTCTGGGTGAAGTGCTACAGCGGTATATCCGTGCACTTGCGGATTTATTCATGAATGTTAAGAAATACCAACAAGTATTTCTGGCCCCTTTGCTTTGCAATGGTTGCTATATTTGTCTTTGAACCTAGTTTTCCCATGTATCCTTTCTTTTACCTTTCTCTTTCTTTTATCCTTATACCTTGGAAAACCTTTCTATCCATCAATTCTCTGCTCCAAAGCCTATCATAGATTCTGGCTATGAACTCCATCCTAGCATCATTGCCATGGTTTGGGGACAAACCTTCTCTGGATTAGAAAATGACGATCCCCACCGTCATTTGCATGAGTTTGAGGAGCTTTGTAATCCCAGGCATGACATAGAAAATCTTGAGGTGGAAGTTGTTTCCTTTCTCTCTCGTGGAGAACGGGGGACAATGGTACACTCATAACGTGAGGAGTGTGAATGGTGATTGGTAAGAGCTTCGAAATGACTTTTGTCACTCATTCTCTTCTTTATCCCATGTAGCCTCTCTCCGAAGTGATATCCTTGCATTTGAACAATTAGAGGAGTCCATAGGTTCCGCATGGGCTAGATTTTCACACCTTTAGGCATCAAGCCCGGACTAGTCTATACCCGATGATATATCTTTACACATCTTTTACATGGGTTTAGACATGGACTCTGCCGAAGATCTCGATGTTGCCACCAGAGGTTCGTTTGCACATAAAACACCAATGGAAGGAAAAGAAATCCTAGATCACATCTTAGGAATCTCTTCTTTTCCCACCTATCCTTGCGAGCCCCAACAAGAGTCAAAGTCGAGCCTTGAGAGCCCCTCAATAGCCAAATCCAACCCTTTACCTTCCACATCTCAAGATTCATGTGTTGAGCCTTCTCCTGAACCACGAGCATTGAAGGAAGAAGAAGTTCAACCTTCGAATTTCTCTTTCGCATTCGAGGATGATCCTTATGAAATCCTTATACACACCTCGAATTACTTCTATGAGAGGAGACCTATGGCACCCCTTCTTCTCCTAGCAAATCTTTTCTCAAGAAGGCCATGAAGGAGGAAAGTTCAGAGGAAGTGAGACGTTCTTCCAAAGCAATTCGATTTAGCTCACCTTCCCTGACCATCTATTGTTCTATAGGAGAAACTACCATAGAAGCCCTTCACGATCCCACTGCTGAGGCTTGCATCATGTCCGAATTCCTCATGGACACGTTCATAGGAAGCATGCCTCCAGTCCCGACTGACAAACTCTTCAAAAGTCCCTCGGGACTTACCTTTGAATGTCGAGGGATCACAAGGGCAGTGCCGAACAAGATAGACAAAATTGAGGTTAACCTAGACTTCCACATCTATCCTATCCTTGATTTGGATCTTCTCTTAGGCAACCCTTCTGAAAGACTTCACGTAGAAGATTTGTCTCAAGGGAGCCTTGATAAAAAGCTTAGAGAATCCCCTTCCACCACCACTAGCTCCTATTTAGAAAATCCTATGATGAAGCCTTTTCCCGAACAAAACCCACTCGAGGAGGTGATGCATATACCTCCATTCACATCATCCGAGCCTGTTCCAAATAAGGGCACAGAACCCTCCACCTCCAAAGAGGAGAGCTCATGGGCAATGAAATTTCTTGAGGCACTAACTCTGGAGTCCGAGCAGGGAAGCTTCATTCTTGAAACACGGCAAGAACCAAGCTCGCAAAACATATCTCCAGAGTCAGCCACACTTTGTGCCACAAGCACATTTAGGGACTACAACCACACTTTAGTCCTTATTTGCAAAATGTTTGGGAGGTTGGTTGTAGATACTTTTGTTTACCATAAGCATTGCAAATTTCGTGGATGCTCTGTGGCACTAAGCTTGCAGCTTAGACAACAATAATAAATCAACAAATGGTGGTGAAGCAGAAAGCTATATCACCATTAATAGCTGCAGGATGAATACCCCATGGTCGAGCTTGTGACCATAAATGAAGCACTACCAGGACATAGCCCGGATCATAAAAACAAATCATTTTCAATAAAAGCAAGAACATGCTTTCAGGATAGTATGCACCTTCGGATATTCTTGGTCCTAACCATTTCAGGTTAAGATTAAGAAGAGTAGGGGACATACGATACCCGAGAATATGGGAGCTCCATCAATTGTACACCTTGATGCTCTTTGGTGATGGAACATACTCAAAAGGAGACCCCGACATTGTACACTTTACTTTCGCACAGAAGTCCAAGTATGGGGAAGGATGGTGAGAGTCTCGCTAAAAGTTCCACTCATACAGAAGCCTATCCTGGTTTAAAGATGGTGCCAGTTCTGCCTTGCTAAAAAAAGGAGGGAAGATCAAAAGAAAAGAGAGAGAAAAAAGAGAGATGAAAAAAAGGGTGAGACAAAAAGGAGAAAAAAATAAAAAAAGATAAAGGAAGAAAAAGAGAGAGAGAGAAAATGAAAAAGAAAAAAGAAATGAGAAAGGAAGAAAAAGAGAGAGGGAGAGAGAGAAAATAAAAAGAAAAAAAGAGGAGGAAGAAGAAGAGAGTGAGAGTGTGTGGCAGAACCACCCGAATTAATCCGGCTTAAGTGCACTAACCATCACCATAGAGGCAATTCAGGCTAACACACACTTAAAACGGAGTAAAATGAAAGTCTGTCGGGTAACATCCCGATGCAACCACTGGAACTTCGATCGAAACAATGCATACATACAACCCACACAAAGGTGAGCCCAGAGATTACAACAATCCATAAATTTTACATCATAGAGCTCAATATAAATTATTATTACAAACCAAGCTCGAATTCATGCATAAACAAGCACTTTCCAAGTTTAGTACTACAGCAGAAAATAAACGATAGTTCTAACGACAATACAAGATATCATGATAAAGCCCGTACATGATATCATTCAGTGTTATCATCATTGGCCGGGGATGTATCCTATTCCACCGACCAACCAGAAGGAAGAGCACACGGCCAAGTCAAACTAGCAACCATGTCCTTGAATGTCTCACCTGAAAACAAAGCCACAAGCAAGGCTGAGTATACTAATACTCAGCAAGGTTTATCTGACTAGTGGTATATACTTAGCCGACTCCTAGACATGCAAGGCTTTTGGCTGAGGGTAGTTTTTGCCAAAAAGTGTCTAAGAGTGAGACCTTGCTTTCAAGTTTTAGCATCAAGTTCTAGTTGATTAACCATTCTAGGTAAGCAACTATCCAAATCACACATGGTGGAAAATAATTAACTAAGCATCCAACTAGATTAATCATCATCATTCTTCCTCTTCTTACTCTATGTGGTAAAAGTGTTAAGCAGTCTCAATGGCCATGAGAAACGGACGATTCAAATCGAATTTCTTAACCTTGCAAGGGAAACCTAAACACACGTCACGTGGTTACTCATAGAGTCACACGTGCAACTTTTCCCCTTTCTTCCCGGGTTGTGGATCAGGGCCACCCCCCTCGAGTAGAGAGGTCCACGAACCACGGAATGATGTTGGGCCATGGCTGCTCTTGCAGTCACCATGTGCCCATGGGAACGAAGTCAAGAGGGTGAGGATTTTGTCCACTCGTCGGCCCGATCAGGTACTTAAGCTTACCGATTACCATATTCTCGACATGTGGTTAGTACATTCAAAAACTTAACCACCACTACCACACACAGCGACCTTAGCATTTTCGCTAAATAGACGGGGCCTCAATCATCAACAGGAATATCATAACATAGCCCCTTCCGTCGACCTTATGATTCCGACATAAGTAAAACAAGCAACTCCTATGTGATATCCAGGTAGTTAATTAAATAGATACTAAGTTTAGGTGTAGAATATGTAAGCAGGATATAGTGTATATGAGTGTACAAAGCAATAAGGGTACATTTGTAAATTTCAAGTCTTATAAATTTTCATGTGCAAGTATGTGGAAATGGTCCTAAGTGTCAAATTTCAGATGGTTATAGAAAAGAAAAGAGCAAAAGATAAATAAACACTAAGGGAAATAGGCTTAATATGAAATTAAGGACCTTTATGTAATTATTACAAACATATAAGGATTTACATGTGAAATGGTAAAAGATAAAAGTAAAAGTCAATTTTACCTAAGGACTAAAGTGTAAAAAGAACTAGTAATGATGACTGCAGGAAAACTTGCAAAAAGACCCTAAGCATTAAAGCAAATTATTGGAATTACAAGACAAAATGTATAAATTGAATGACACTCTAAAGTTTTGAATAAAACTTTATTCTTTGAGATTTGGAACTTGAACCTTAAAGCAATCTTGTAGGATTTGAAATTCTATACAACTTTCATGTTGAACACTTTTCCATTTGACCCTTGTAGCAGTGAGAAAATTTTAGATTACAGTGGGGTCCCTGGAATTTTTGGAATTCACAAACTAGTCCTCCTGACAGCTCTCTGCTTCTTCCTCCTCTGGCCGCGCCGCTTCCCCGTCTGCTCCGCACTGCCACCGCCGCTCACCGCCGGCGCAGACCACCCGAGCGCCACCTCCAGCTGCAGAGCACTTCCACGCGTCGCCCTTGCCTTGTTCCACTTCTGCTCCCCTCCCTTTCTGGCATTTCCCGCGCTTGCCACGCGCACGCCGTCGCTGTGCGGCCGCCACCGAGCTGCCGCCGTGGCGAGCTCCAACCCGAGTGCCAACTCCTATGTTTGCGAGCGCATCAACACCACTGGGATCTCCTCGACCTATTCTAACTGTCCATTCGCTAGCTCCTCGCCTCTAGCCTCCGGAACGCCGTCGCCATCGCCGCCCGAACGCCGGCGAGCACAAGCTCACCGTCGTCCCGCTTCTCTGCAGCTGCTCCGCCTGCAACCACCTCACCATTAGCTTCACCGCATCCTCGCGCAGCTGTTCGACCAACCAATTTCCCCACTCGACCACCGTAGCGCCGCCGTGCTGTTCTTCCCTTTCCGCCGCCTCGGCACCGCTGTGGGCAGCTCAGCCCGAGCCACTTCACGCCACCTCCGTGCTTGAGCCTGCACCACATCACTCCCACGACGCTCCCCGACCGATCCATTGGGTGTCTAAGGCCCTACATTGGCTCCCCGACGAGCTCCCCGAACTTCCTTGCCGCCGCCGTGACCAGTCCACCGTGGGGCTCCATCTCCCGGCCTTCCCTAGCCCCAACTGACCCCGGCCTGAGCTCCAGCACCTCCCTAGGCAGCTCCCGGACCTCTCCACCGTCGTCCAAAGGCACTAGAACACTGCCCCACCGAGCCACTTCGCCGCCGGCCGCAGGTCCTCGTCGCGCCGCCGCTCCGAGCCATCTCCCTCCAATTCCCGGCTCGCACAGGTGCGCATCGAGCCCTGGATGCTCTCCCGCCCCTCTGTTTCCATCCCCGGAGCTCGCCGTCGCCGGAATCGGCCGGTCAACGTCGGGTTGTTGTCTTGACCGAGGGGGGGGATTGGAGCAGGGACTGCGGGATAGAAGAAATGAAAATCCAGGGGGTTTTGTGCTAAGTTCCAGGGACTGATGTGTAAACCTTGTTTGAGTTATTGCTGTGAACTTTGAAAATGCATAGAAAACAGTAGGAAAATCAGAAAAATATGAAATTAGTTGGGTTGGAAACCTTATGATAAGCTCTGTAACTTTTATTTTATCACCATACTATGAAAGTACCTAGTTTGTTCTGTATTTTAAATACTAGTAAAAACATGCATTAATTACATCTTGTGATCCATAGCTTTGTTGCTGTTAGTTTTTGGAGCATATGTTGTAGGTAATGTAAATAGCTTTGTGTAAATTCTTGAGGTCTAGATCAGCTCTCTAGCTAGAGTAATTGGTTACTTTTGTTATAAGATAGTAAAAGCTTGACAATTTAATTTCAGAAGTATCTATGCATATTTTGGGATAAAATTTTTACTATAGTCTGGTCTTTATGAGTGTGATATAACATAAAAATTTGAGAAGCAGAAACCTAATATAACTTAAGTTATAAATTTTAAACTTAGATTACAAGATAAGTCATAAATAATAATTGGAATGCATGAAAATTTATGGAACTTTTCTAGAATACTAGACTTAAGTAGTTTATGATGTTCTTAAATTGTGAACCCTAATTGTTGTATAAAAACCCTGGTTTTAGTATAAAATTCCAATTGCAATTATATCTTGAAATTTTAATGTTAACCTTAATTAGTTTTGAGGCTTAGAACCTTTAGAGTAAAATTACAATAAAACCCACCCATGATAATTTTTTATAAATATTAATTAGTTATCTTAATTTAAGATTTGGTTAATTAATTCAAGTTAACCATAGTTAAGTAATAACCTAAAGTTAATTACAAAGTTTAACTAATAAGATATAGGAATTACTAAGTGGTGTAGTGTATTTAGGATAATCAGATACACTACCTAATAAAGTTAAATTAAATGTTTAAGGTAACCCACCCCGGCTGCCTAACGAGACTAATTAGTTTAATTAGTACTCGATAAATGACTGCCCAGTACGGGGTAGTTAGATTATGGTCATAATGTAATTTTCTTTAAGTTAGATTGCAACTTTATCGGGAAGTAAAATCAAAGTAAGAGCATCCCATAACTTGTAATTTTGCATCTCATATAGATTCGACTACGCTCGCCGACGGGGATTATCAGTTGATCCCGGAACAAGAAGAAGGTTATTCTGAAGACCCCGGGACTCTTACGGATTTCTCTGAAGCCCCGAACCAAGGTTCGGAAGAAACTAGTTTGACTAACCCCAACCCTGCTAGCGAAGGCAAGCCCCGGACATGACCTCTACTTTATTACACTGCAACCTATATTATTTATATTTATATTATGCATTAGGTTCTTAGGAGTTGTTTGGGAAAACTTAGTTGCATTATTCTAGGAACCAATGTAATGAACACTAGAATTGGAGTCCGACTAGCTGCTCTGCTTATAGGACCGGTAGAAGTCGAGTGATTTCCTGTCACTCGCGCGATTTAGGAATTGTAATGTTTACATTCCTGTTATCACTATAAGGATACCGGACGGGAGTTTTATGAGGTATCATGGTCAAGATGATACCCCGTCTGTGTTGATGAATTTGATAAGGTCGCAGTGTGTGGTAGCGGTGGCTAAGCGTTTGAAAGTACTAGCCACATGCCGTGAAATATGGTAAGCGGTAAGCCTAGTAACCAATCGGCCCGAGGAGTGGACATACCCCCCACCACATGTATTTGCTTCTTTTGGTTATTTTGTTCGACGTGTAGGCATATGTGTTGCTGGGCAACCAGGAGTACGGGTTTTGTAGTCGCGCTACAGACGTACGTCCTGCACTTTTGTAGTGCATATGACCTGCAGTCGCTTGTGGTGGATCTGATCCACAAGTCGGAATGAAAGGCAAACGGTTGCTTCGGAATTACCTTGTGGTATTCCAAGCGTGTGTGTTAGGTTTACCTTGCAAGGGTTGAATCTCGATTCAGAATCGTCCGCCTCTCACGATGTATGAGACTGCTTATCCCCTTTATCACATAGAGTAACAAGAGCAATCATGTGATTAATAAAGATAATGTTTGAGTAAAGATTCTACCATGTTTGTATATAGTTATAGTTGCTCACTTAGAATGGTTAATTCAACTAGAACTTGAAAGCTAAAAATTGAAAATAAGGATCTACTCTTTGTTGCTTTTCAGCTGAAAACCCTACCTAAAGCTAAAAACCAGCATGAGTCTAGTTATGGGCTAAGATATACCCAATTCCGGGTAAGTCTTGCTGAGTATTAGTATACTCAGCCTTGCTTTGTTGATTTACTTCAGGTAACCCGTCTGATGAGCCAGCGTTCATTACACCATGGCCTTACCCTTTACCTGATGGTTGGTCCGTGGAATGGGATCCGTCCCCGGCCAACACAGACCCCGTCGAGTGATATTATGCCAGGGCTAGCATAATATCTGTAATGACGCCATGTATAATAACTCCGTTTTTTTTTAAATTCCGCTGCTTTAAATCAGAAACTCGAACTTGTGATGTAATAAACTCTCTTCTGTAAGAACAAATGTTATTTTGTATATTTTTGTAATATAACTGCCTGTGGTGTAAATTATTTTGGGCATTGTATCTCTGGACTCACCTTCGTGTGAGGTACCTTGTTGGATCCTGCGTTCGGTGGTTCATCGGGACGTTACCCGACAGACCAATAGTTTTATACCGTTTGAAGTGCGAGGTAGCCCTTCATTGAGGACTCGCGCACTTGAGTCGGTATAATTCAGGTTGGTTCTGCCACAGCTGGTATCAGAGCTAACAAGTGTACCCTGGAGATATAATTAGCCTTAAAAAGTAATTTTTAGTATAAAATTTCATTAATCAAGTATTTGCGAACTACGTTGGTTCGTTAAGGATTATGAATAGTACGTAAGCCCTAGGGTAATACTATTATGGGAATTAAAGGTGGCTGTAATATGTATATATATGACTAACTTCCAGCATTACTTTTCAGTTGAAATTTAATTTTATGTACAATCCAACTTTACAATTATGTAACGACATCTTCGATCGGAAGGTAAGAAGGTAAGAATCCTCAGCCAACTGAGGGAGCTTGGCCTTCCTGTCGGTGATGCGAACCGAACGCTGTGTCTCAAGCAGTGGCCTACTTGAGATGCTGCCAATGTACCAACCTCGGTTGACTACATTGGGAGTATATGGTTCGGCGCAGGGTATGGCGATCGCTGTTCATACCCCCGCATTTTGCGGTACCCCCGTGAATACGTTATTCAATAACGTATGTTAACGTTGTCTGTACGGCGGTAATTGTACAGATGCTGTTTCTATAGTGAACAGTAATGAATGGGGACGCTTTCATGACATGCTGGCATGAAAGGTTCATTGGATATATATATGCATTGTGGTTTTCTGCAGGTACACTAACCACAATTCCGAAACTAGGACGAATAGGGCCTATCGACTAGTAATAGGGAGAGACGTATTTACAATGTGCCACCGTAATTAACCACGTAAGACCAAGATTACTTGGCAGTTAATTTTTGGTTGTGAGATCGCATAGTACGTGCATGCATACTCCATTAATCAACTAAATCGCATGTTTAAATCCATACTTCTTAAGGAATAGCTAACATGTTGATATTTCTTAATTTGGGTAAGTAAGAATCCTTAGTTGGGTATCTTAGGTATCCATCTGATTTCCAGCCTTTGCTGTTGTCAGAATTAGTTATCTTAATCCATTTTACCTTGTAAACTTTCTCAACAGGGTAAAAATATCTTACCATTTGCATTGTTGTCGCAGATGGCTGCTCCTACTAGTACCTTTTGGGATCAGGAGGGGCATTTTCACACCAATGGTTTACATTGGGAAGGGTTTCCTCGTCTTTTGTGGGAATCCTTGAGTATGTTCCATTATACAGAGCCTCCTATGTATGATGGGGTAGAGTATCTTGAAGAAGGAGTTTTCCGCTGCAGGGTTAAGATGATGATTCCTCAACACCCTTTCCGCTCCCTATGGCCTCCCATAGAAGTGGAAGTGGTTGGATATCGTCTAGTGGATACTCTTGAAACTGCTGCTTTAGAAGGAATCAAACTCTTCTGCAATCAACATCCGATTGAAGTTGCTGCATATCCTATTGGGTTATTTCCTACCATAGACCCGAGTAATTCGGACTGGGATGTTCGGACAGACCATTATGGTCATTTGCTAGGGGATGTAGCTGAAGAAACTGTCCGTATCGTTACCAGGTTTATGGATGTGCAGTACCGTTACCAAAAGCTACTACGTCATGGGGTAAATCAGATAACCGGTGTGGCTCAAGGCCACTATCGGAATGCTGATCACCGAGTGACCCAGATAGAAGAGTTACAAGCTTTGGTAACCCAAAAGGATGAAATCATTGCAGCTAGGGATGAAACAATTCTTCACCGCGAAGATCAGATCATGGAGAGTGATCATCTTATCACCCAACGAGATGCTGTTATAGAATTTCTACAAGAGCATATTCATGATCTGATGCTCGAAGCGGATGATGCCCAGGCTCACATTGAAGAATTGCAGCAGCAACCCATCCTTCCTGCTATACCCCTAGTACCTGAAGAGGAAGAAGAAGAAGACCCAGAGGAAATTGAGGGTATTTCAGAAATTGATTCTGAGCATGGGGACCCTGTTATTAGTCCCCATCACTCTCTTTCTGGCAGTCAGTCTTCTGTAGGAAATTTCGACGATTTTTAGTAAAATCGTCAACTTTCGAGATGTAATATAAGGGAATGTAATAGTTAAAGTAGTCAAACCTCGCGCCATTTGATGTAATATAGATGGCCTATGTAGTAAAATTTCGACATGCGATGTGAGAACTATCTGAGTTAGCAATGTAATATAATTTCCGGTTTCATCATCTTGTTCATTATCTTTAAATTTTGATATGAGATGATTTGCGGAATGTATGCATTGATTATGTCTTCTGAAATTGGGAGTAAGGATATATGGTTAATAATGGACATCTCCTTTATTTCAGATGGTTGGAGCTACAAGAGGAACCCCGGAGGGTTTCAGGGCTGATCAAGCCAGTGGTTCTCAGCAACCACCACCACCTCCTCCCAACCTTGCCGAAGTCATGGCTCGGCAAACGGAATTACTTAATATGTTGGTTCAAGCTCAACTGAATCAGCAGCAACAATTCCGAGGAGGCCGGGATGATCGTAATCCTCCTGTGGCTAGTTACCAGGATTTCCTCAGTACCCAACCGCCTTTCTTCAGTAAGGCAGAGGAACCATTAGATGCTGATGCCTGGCTCCACATCATTGAGTCGAAGTTCGCTCTCCTGACCATACCATGTGCGGATTCTAGCAAGGCTTCCTTTGCTGCTCAACAACTTCGTGGTGCTGCTAGAATCTGGTGGGACAATTTTTATGCCATGCAACCTGCAGAGCATGTCATCACATGGGATGAATTCCGGGTCGCTTTCAGAGCGCATTATATTCCCGCAGGATTATTAGAGCGAAAGCTTAACGAGTTCCTGGCTCTTACACAAGGTGCCAACACAGTTTTGCAGTACGCACAAAATTTTAATCATCTGTGCCAGTACGCAGGGTATCATGCAGATAATGATACCAAGAAGCAAGACCGTTTTCGTCGAGGCCTTAACACCAAACTCAAAGAACGCCTGAATCTTGTGAAGGCAAACACTTTCAGTGAGTTGGTCAACATGGCCTTGACTCAAGAAGACTGCATTGTGGCACATTATGCCGAGAAGAAGCGAAAGAACCCTGCTGGAACCTCGAGTGCTCAACCACCGAGGTATCGCGTTGTTCCCAATACGCCGCCCAGAGCGCCACAACGCAATGCTCCTACGGGAAGATTGGTTTTTAGGCCGCCTCAGCAGTCAGGAAGGTTCAGACCTCCTGTGCCACCACAACAAGCACAACAATATGGCCAACGGCCAAATGTTCCGCAAGTGCCACCGAAGGGCAACAACTATCGCTGCTACAATTGCGGAAGTGCGGATCATCTCATCCGAGATTGCCCGCGGCCTAAGAAATCCAATCCAGGGCAGAGCTCCAACCAGGGAAACCAAAATAAGGGAAAGAAGCCGGTGATGCAAGTTCGTCAAGGACGGATTAACTTCACCACTCTGGCAGAACTTCCAGATGGAGCTCCTGTCATGTCGGGTACATTTTCTATTCACCACCAATCAGTTGTTACTTTATTTGACTCTGGGGCAACACATAGCTTTGTTAGTAACAATTGTGGAACCCGACTAGGACTCAATTCTTGTCCTACCCAGGGGTCATTTATGATTTCTACCCCTGGAGGAAAAATCACCTCCAATGAAATGATTAAAAGTGTACCAATTCAGTTAGGGAGCATTGAAATTAAAACTGATTTGATTTTAGTACAATTGGAGGGTATTGATATTATACTTGGGACCGACTGGATGACTAAGCATCAAGTCCGGTTAGATATCTGTTCCCGAGTGGTTGAAATCAATTCACCATACTATGGGATTACCACTCTTTATCTGCCCCAGCCGGAGTATCTGCACCCCTGCACATATGCTATCACAGATATTAAAGTCAAGGATATTCCGATAGTATGTGAATTTCCCGATGTCTTTCCCGACGATCTGCCTGGAATGCCACCAGATCGAGACATCGAGTTCATCATTGAACTTCAACCTGGTACTGCTCCAATTTCAAAGAGGGCGTATCGCATGCCTCCAAACGAATTGGCAGAATTGAAAATTCAGTTGCAAGATCTTCTTGATAAAGGTTATATCCGCCCCAGTGCTTCACCTTGGGGTTGTTCTGCTCTCTTTGTCAAGAAGAAAGACGATAGTCTGAGGCTATGTGTCGACTACCGTCCACTCAATGCGGTTACCATTAAAAATAAGTATCCCCTTCCCCGCATTGATATCTTATTTGATCAACTAGCTGGAGCAAAGATCTTTTCCAAGATTGATTTACGCTCTGGTTATCATCAAATTAAGATCAGGCCTAGTGACATTCCAAAAACGGCCTTCTCAATCAGATATGGGCTTTATGAATATCTGGTCATGTCATTTGGACTTACAAATGCACCGGCATATTTCATGTATCTCATGAATTCCGTATTTATGCCGGAGCTCGATAAATTCGTCGTGGTCTTCATCGATGATATTCTGATCTACTCCAGAACCAAAGAAGACCATGCTAACCATTTGCGTGTCGTTCTTCAACGATTACGGGATCATCGCCTTTATGCCAAATTTTCCAAATGTGAATTCTGGCTGGATAGTGTGAAATTTTTGGGACATACTATCTCTAGTCAAGGCATATCGGTTGATCCAACCAAAGTTCAAGAAGTTATGGACTGGAATCCTCCCACCTCAGTCCATCAAATACGAAGTTTCCTTGGATTGGCAGGATATTATCGCCGATTCATTCCCGACTTCTCCAAGATAGCTAAACCCATGACTGAGCTACTCAAGAAAGAAGTTAAGTTCCGTTGGGACGAGAAGTGTGAGGAAGCATTTCACACTTTAAGAAAACTTCTGACGACTGCTCCAGTACTAGCTCAGCCGGATAGTAACCAGCCTTTTGATGTCTACTGTGACGCTTCCGGAATTGGCCTTGGTTGCGTTCTTATGCAAAACAACCGGGTTATTGCTTATGCATCCCGAGCACTTCGGACTCATGAGCAAAATTATCCAACACATGATCTTGAATTGGCAGCAGTTATTCATGCTCTCAAGATCTGGAGACATCATCTTATGGGCGCTAAGAGTAACATTTACACTGACCATAAGAGCCTCAAGTATATTTTCACTCAGGCTGATTTAAATATGAGGCAAAGGCGTTGGTTGGAATTAATCAAGGATTATGACCTAGAGGTACACTATCATCCGGGCAAAGCTAATGTGGTTGCGGATGCACTTAGCCGCAAGTCACATTGTCACTGTTTGACCATATCCACTTTTAATGACACTCTTTGCCATCAAATGCGGAGACTCAATCTGGAGATTATTCCCCAAGGTAGTTTAAACTTGATCTCCATTGAGTCTACTTTACGGGAAAAGATCATCATGTCGCAACTACATGATGAAGGTGTCAAAATTATTAAATCCAAGCTATCCTTGGGGGAAGCTAAATATCGGTGTTTCCACACTGATCGTCAAGGAGTCCTATGGTTCAACGATCGACTTGTTGTGCCTAAGGATCATCAACTTCGTAAGCAAATCCTCAACGAAGCACATTTGTCCAAATTCTCTATTCATCCTGGTAGCACCAAGATGTATCACGATCTTCGGCAACATTTTTGGTGGACCAGAATGAAGAGGGAAATTGCCAAATATGTATCCGAGTGTGATACGTGCCAGAGAGTCAAAGCCAGTCATCTCAAGGCTTCTGGTACACTTCAGCCATTGCCCATTCCATCATGGAAATGGGAAGACATTAGCATGGATTTCATTGTTGGTCTTCCTAACACATCTCAGAAACATGACTCCATATGGGTAATCATCGATAGACTCACAAAAACAGCTCATTTTCTTCCGGTGCATACCACTTACTCTGCTAAGAAGTATGCCGAAGTCTATCTGGAACAAATCGTTCGATTGCATGGGGTTCCAAAAACTATCATATCTGATCGTGGGCCCCAATTTATTGCACGGTTCTGGGAACAGCTACAATCAGCTCTAGGAACCAAATTGATTCGAAGCTCTGCATATCACCCCCAGACTGATGGGCAGACTGAACGAGTTAACCAAATTCTTGAAGACATGCTCCGAGCTTGTATTATTCATTATGGTACAAGTTGGGACAAGTGTCTTGGTCTAGCTGAATTTGCTTACAACAACAGTTACCAAGCTAGTCTTCAAATGGCTCCTTTCGAAGCGTTATATGGTCGTAGATGCCGAACTCCTTTGAGTTGGTCAGAGACCGGTGAACGCAAAGTCTTCGGACCAGACCTAGTTGTTGAAGCCGAAGATAAGGTTAAGGTTATTCAATCTAATCTTAAAACCGCTCAGTCCAGACAAAAGAGTTATGCAGATAAGAGGAGAAAACCTCTGCAATTCCAGATAGGAGATTTTGTCTATCTCCGAGTATCACTTACCAAAGGCGTCCAACGCTTTGGCATAAAGGGGAAGTTAGCACCTCGGTATGTCGGACCTTTTGAAATTCTTGATGTTTGTGGCCCAGTGGCTTACAAACTTCATCTTCCATCTCAATGGGCAGCTATTCACGACGTCTTTCACATCTCTCAACTCAAGAAGTGTGTCAAAGTACCCACAGAAATCGTTGAGACAAGTACCCTTGAGATAGAACCTGATTTGTCGTACATCGAACAACCTCTTCGAATTCTGGACACTAAGGAAAGACTCACCAGAAGAAGGGCAGTTAAGATGTACAAGATCTTGTGGGATCATCACACCGAAGAAGAAGCGACTTGGGAAACCGAGTCTTATCTTCAACGGAATTTTCCAGACTTCCTTCAAGCCAATCCCCAAATCTAATTATCCATTTCTGTTCAGCTTCGGAATCTCGGGATGAGATTCTTTTAAGGGGGGAAGGCTGTGATATCCAGGTAGTTAATTAAATAGATACTAAGTTTAGGTGTAGAATATGTAAGCAGGATATAGTGTATATGAGTGTACAAAGCAATAAGGGTACATTTGTAAATTTCAAGTCTTATAAATTTTCATGTGCAAGTATGTGGAAATGGTCCTAAGTGTCAAATTTCAGATGGTTATAGAAAAGAAAAGAGCAAAAGATAAATAAACACTAAGGGAAATAGGCTTAATATGAAATTAAGGACCTTTATGTAATTATTACAAACATATAAGGATTTACATGTGAAATGGTAAAAGATAAAAGTAAAACTCAATTTTACCTAAGGACTAAAGTGTAAAAAGAACTAGTAATGATGACTGCAGGAAAACTTGCAAAAAGACCCTAAGCATTAAAGCAAATTATTGGAATTACAAGACAAAATGTATAAATTGAATGACACTCTAAAGTTTTGAATAAAACTTTATTCTTTGAGATTTGGAACTTGAACCTTAAAGCAATCTTGTAGGATTTGAAATTCTATACAACTTTCATGTTGAACACTTTTCCATTTGACCCTTGTAGCAGTGAGAAAATTTTAGATTACAGTGGGGTCCCTGGAATTTTTGGAATTCACAAACTAGTCCTCCTGACAGCTCTCTGCTTCTTCCTCCTCTGGCCGCGCCGCTTCCCCGTCTGCTCCGCACTGCCACCGCCGCTCACCGCCGGCGCAGACCACCCGAGCGCCACCTCCAGCTGCAGAGCACTTCCACGCGTCGCCCTTGCCTTGTTCCACTTCTGCTCCCCTCCCTTTCTGGCATTTCCCGCGCTTGCCACGCGCACGCCGTCGCTGTGCGGCCGCCACCGAGCTGCCGCCGTGGCGAGCTCCAACCCGAGTGCCAACTCCTATGTTTGCGAGCGCATCAACACCACTGGGATCTCCTCGACCTATTCTAACTGTCCATTCGCTAGCTCCTCGCCTCTAGCCTCCGGAACGCCGTCGCCATCGCCGCCCGAACGCCGGCGAGCACAAGCTCACCGTCGTCCCGCTTCTCTGCAGCTGCTCCGCCTGCAACCACCTCACCATTAGCTTCACCGCATCCTCGCGCAGCTGTTCGACCAACCAATTTCCCCACTCGACCACCGTAGCGCCGCCGTGCTGTTCTTCCCTTTCCGCCGCCTCGGCACCGCCGTGGGCAGCTCAGCCCGAGCCACTTCACGCCACCTCCGTGCTTGAGCCTGCACCACATCACTCCCACGATGCTCCCCGACCGATCCATTGGGTGTCTAAGGCCCTACATTGGCTCCCCGACGAGCTCCCCGAACTTCCTTGCCGCCGCCGTGACCAGTCCACCGTGGGGCTCCATCTCCCGGCCTTCCCTAGCCCCAACTGACCCCGGCCTGAGCTCCAGCACCTCCCTAGGCAGCTCCCGGACCTCTCCACCGTCGTCCAAAGGCACTAGAACACTGCCCCACCGAGCCACTTCGCCACCGGCCGCAGGTCCTCGTCGCGCCGCCGCTCCGAGCCATCTCCCTCCAATTCCCGGCTCGCACAGGTGCGCATCGAGCCCTGGATGCTCTCCCGCCCCTCTGTTTCCATCCCCGGAGCTCGCCGTCGCCGGAATCGGCCGGTCAACGTCGGGTTGTTGTCTTGACCGAGGGGGGGATTGGAGCAGGGACTGCGGGATAGAAGAAATGAAAATCCAGGGGGTTTTGTGCTAAGTTCCAGGGACTGATGTGTAAACCTTGTTTGAGTTATTGCTGTGAACTTTGAAAATGCATAGAAAACAGTAGGAAAATCAGAA
Source organism: Panicum hallii (assembly GCF_002211085.1). Lineage (NCBI taxonomy): Eukaryota > Viridiplantae > Streptophyta > Magnoliopsida > Poales > Poaceae > Panicum > Panicum hallii. The sequence continues at coordinate 17,591,927 of NC_038049.1, forward strand.
AAATATGAAATTAGTTGGGTTGGAAACCTTATGATAAGCTCTGTAACTTTTATTTTATCACCATACTATGAAAGTACCTAGTTTGTTCTGTATTTTAAATACTAGTAAAAACATGCATTAATTACATCTTGTGATCCATAGCTTTGTTGCTGTTAGTTTTTGGAGCATATGTTGTAGGTAATGTAAATAGCTTTGTGTAAATTCTTGAGGTCTAGATCAGCTCTCTAGCTAGAGTAATTGGTTACTTTTGTTATAAGATAGTAAAAGCTTGACAATTTAATTTCAGAAGTATCTATGCATATTTTGGGATGAAATTTTTACTATAGTCTGGTCTTTATGAGTGTGATATAACATAAAAATTTGAGAAGCAGAAACCTAATATAACTTAAGTTATAAATTTTAAACTTAGATTACAAGATAAGTCATAAATAATAATTGGAATGCATGAAAATTTATGGAACTTTTCTAGAATACTAGACTTAAGTAGTTTATGATGTTCTTAAATTGTGAACCCTAATTGTTGTATAAAAACCCTGGTTTTAGTATAAAATTCCAATTGCAATTATATCTTGAAATTTTAATGTTAACCTTAATTAGTTTTGAGGCTTAGAACCTTTAGAGTAAAATTACAATAAAACCCACCCATGATAATTTTTTATAAATATTAATTAGTTATCTTAATTTAAGATTTGGTTAATTAATTCAAGTTAACCATAGTTAAGTAATAACCTAAAGTTAATTACAAAGTTTAACTAATAAGATATAGGAATTACTAAGTGGTGTAGTGTATTTAGGATAATCAGATACACTACCTAATAAAGTTAAATTAAATGTTTAAGGTAACCCACCCCGGCTGCCTAACGAGACTAATTAGTTTAATTAGTACTCGATAAATGACTGCCCAGTACGGGGTAGTTAGATTATGGTCATAATGTAATTTTCTTTAAGTTAGATTGCAACTTTATCGGGAAGTAAAATCAAAGTAAGAGCATCCCATAACTTGTAATTTTGCATCTCATATAGATTCGACTACGCTCGCCGACGGGGATTATCAGTTGATCTCGGAACAAGAAGAAGGTTATTCTGAAGACCCCGGGACTCTTACGGATTTCTCTGAAGCCCCGAACCAAGGTTCGGAAGAAACTAGTTTGACTAACCCCAACCCTGCTAGCGAAGGCAAGCCCCGGACATGACCTCTACTTTATTACACTGCAACCTATATTATTTATATTTATATTATGCATTAGGTTCTTAGGAGTTGTTTGGGAAAACTTAGTTGCATTATTCTAGGAACCAATGTAATGAACACTAGAATTGGAGTCCGACTAGCTGCTCTGCTTATAGGACCGGTAGAAGTCGAGTGATTTCCTGTCACTCGCGCGATTTAGGAATTGTAATGTTTACATTCCTGTTATCACTATAAGGATACCGGACGGGAGTTTTATGAGGTATCATGGTCAAGATGATACCCCGTCTGTGTTGATGAATTTGATAAGGTCGCAGTGTGTGGTAGCGGTGGCTAAGCGTTTGAAAGTACTAGCCACATGCCGTGAAATATGGTAAGCGGTAAGCCTAGTAACCAATCGGCCCGAGGAGTGGACATACCCCCCACCACATGTATTTGCTTCTTTTGGTTATTTTGTTCGACGTGTAGGCATATGTGTTGCTGGGCAACCAGGAGTACGGGTTTTGTAGTCGCGCTACAGACGTACGTCCTGCACTTTTGTAGTGCATATGACCTGCAGTCGCTTGTGGTGGATCTGATCCACAAGTCGGAATGAAAGGCAAACGGTTGCTTCGGAATTACCTTGTGGTATTCCAAGCGTGTGTGTTAGGTTTACCTTGCAAGGGTTGAATCTCGATTCAGAATCGTCCGCCTCTCACGATGTATGAGACTGCTTATCCCCTTTATCACATAGAGTAACAAGAGCAATCATGTGATTAATAAAGATAATGTTTGAGTAAAGATTCTACCATGTTTGTATATAGTTATAGTTGCTCACTTAGAATGGTTAATTCAACTAGAACTTGAAAGCTAAAAATTGAAAATAAGGATCTACTCTTTGTTGCTTTTCAGCTGAAAACCCTACCTAAAGCTAAAAACCAGCATGAGTCTAGTTATGGGCTAAGATATACCCAATTCCGGGTAAGTCTTGCTGAGTATTAGTATACTCAGCCTTGCTTTGTTGATTTACTTCAGGTAACCCGTCTGATGAGCCAGCGTTCATTACACCATGGCCTTACCCTTTACCTGATGGTTGGTCCGTGGAATGGGATCCGTCCCCGGCCAACACAGACCCCGTCGAGTGATATTATGCCAGGGCTAGCATAATATCTGTAATGACGCCATGTATAATAACTCCGTTTTTTTTTAAATTCCGCTGCTTTAAATCAGAAACTCGAACTTGTGATGTAATAAACTCTCTTCTGTAAGAACAAATGTTATTTTGTATATTTTTGTAATATAACTGCCTGTGGTGTAAATTATTTTGGGCATTGTATCTCTGGACTCACCTTCGTGTGAGGTACCTTGTTGGATCCTGCGTTCGGTGGTTCATCGGGACGTTACCCGACAGACCAATAGTTTTATACCGTTTGAAGTGCGAGGTAGCCCTTCATTGAGGACTCGCGCACTTGAGTCGGTATAATTCAGGTTGGTTCTGCCACATCCTATATCTCGCGAGTGGCAGGAAATCACTCGACTTTTACCGGAGTCCTATTAGCATGGCAATCTAGTGACTAACACAGACTAGTGTTCATATCATAGGTACTAGGATTATGCAACTAGGGTTTCAATCAATTCCTACAATCTTATGCACAATACCATATATATAAATAAAAGTTGCATAAGTTTTTTAAAAAATAGGGGCTATGCTCTAGGGCTTGCCTTCCTGAGCAAAGCTAGATTTAGCCTCTTCTGAACTTTGGTTTGGATCTTCAGCAACTTCAGTTAGATTAACTTGAGCTTCATGCTGCTCACTCTCGGACTCTGGCACCAGCTCATAGGTTCCGTTGGCGAGTCGTTGATTCTATATGAATGTATATGTATGATTGGTTTTAATGGCACAAGATAAATAACTTATTTCTTTATAAAGTTGTAATTCAACAAAAATCAATTTAAGATGTAAAGCACTTCATTTTTTTCCTTCGGCGGTCATTTATCGAGTAGTATCTGGATTAATTAACTTCATTAAGTAAGTGAGTGATTTTGTCATTTCATAAACGGCAATTTTTCAAAAGTAAGCATGGATTAAAACAAAACTACACATAGAGATAGTTTCTAATATTGAGATTTTTTTGCAGAGCTTATTACTTAAGTACAAACTCACTGTAAAATTTTCAGCCATTTCCATTTAGCAGATTAATCATGAAAAATATATTAAATAGCTACTGCTAGGATCAAGATCTATTTATACAGAACAAACCATGAAAGAACTGGTGCTCAACATTTTACTGAGTACTCCTAAACTTATGGTGATTCTACTATAAATTTTTCAGGTCTTAGTGTGCAAGATACAGGTTATAGAAAATAAGACAAGATACATCTATATTAATCAAGATTTTTTTCTACAGATAGTTCCATAAAGTTTCTGTATCTCAAGCTTTTCCAACATGATAATCTACTCAAAGGTAGTCTCTGGTTAGACTAGTTACTTTGATTTAATGTAGTTTTTCTTAACTAAAAATATATGAGCCAGTTAGACACAAGTAAAAAGTTCCAAACTTTGTCCAAATCATTTATGCATCAAGGTTACTCTACTGTAAAAGTTTCAAACCTAATATATCAGTAGAACAGCATGAACAAATAACTCTAGCAAAATAGCATATAAAACAAGATCCAACAAAAACTACTCGTAGAGCTATGTTTTGGCCTTGATATTTTTACACAAGTCTTAACAAGTACAGACCATCTTACAAACAAAAAAATCATTCATAGTACTATCCTAGATCAAGAGATACATTTATGGGCTATTTAAAATAATATTAATTTTAGATCAAGTTTTAGTTTGTAATTGGTCATCCATCTATGCAAAAGTAGTCGGATGCATCAAGAGGGTTGCAACAAATTTTAGTTTGCATTTTTCTGATTTTTCTATGATTTTAGATTGATTTTAGAAGTGACAGCCTCTTGAAAATAAAAGTACTCGAGTTCTCGCAGATAGGTCTCTAGATCTAGCAGAAAGGACCCTAAAAAGAACTTGGTGATTGCAATGTAGTCCCTGGGTTTGGCTGCCGTGGTTGGCGGTCAAATCCTAGCGAGGAAACTAGTCGGCAGCAAGGGGAAAGGGGTGAGGGAGCACGAGGAAGTGGAGGGAAACCTGTAGGTGTGCTTGGTTGGGGCTGGGGTGGCCAGAGTTGGGCTGTCAGCGGTGAGCAGGAGCTCTGGCAAGGTGCGGGTGATGGGCGGCGGTGGTCCGGTGAGGGAGGGCGGCGTGAGGAACCAGCAGGTTGAGGGCGACCCGTTTAGAGCCTCGGTTTGGGCGTTGGAGGAGCGGAAAGTGGGGCTCGACGGTGAGGTCGAGTGGCGGCGCTAATGGCGGGGTGGTGGCGGTACTCGGGCGCGTGCGAGCAGGGGCTCGGTGCAGCCCTTTTATAGGCGCATAGGGAGAGGAGGGGTCGGGCGCGAGCGGACCGGGGAAGGTGCAGCCGGGACAAGGCCGCGGCAAGGGCGCGGCGTCACCGGCACATCGTGGCTCGGCCGTCGGGAATCGATGGCCGTGTGGCGTGTGTGAGTTGGCAGGGGCGGGATATAGAGCATGGCAAATCACCGGCAGTAGGCCCAGTCGGTGGCTGGTTGGGGCCCGTGGGGGTCGCGCCTTGGCGCGGCTTGCCGGGGCAGGCATCGTTGGGCAGGTGACCGGCGGCCGCTGTCCCTCGTCGGGACAGTACAGGGGAGGGGAGAGAAGAGAGAGGGGGAGAAAGAAGGGCTGGGATTCAAATTAAATTTTCTTAAAATTTTGAACAGAAACTTGAAAAACTTTTAACATGAAAGTTGTAGGGAATTTGAAAGTCTACTACTTTTGTTCTAGCCAAAACTTGATTTGAGCCACGGTTTAAAAGTTATTTTAAATTCGAGACTATTAGGATTCGAATTACTAGTCATTTCTTGTGTTCAATTTTGAATTTGCAAAAGGTGTTTGAAGTGCACGTTGTAAGGTACTAAAAGATGAGTGTGTTTTATGCTACATTTTCATGGAAAGTGGAGCATGAAAGATTATAAACAGAAAAGGAACAAATCTCACATACACACATACATACACATGCACATACACATTCATACACATGCATATGCACACACATAATTAGATGCTTTGTTTCAATGATTCTAGGTTATTATGCATGATGCTATGTTTAGATTTTCTTGCTTAGGGTTCTAAATATCTAGGTTGTTACATCCTTCCCCCCTTAAAAAAAATCTCGTCCCGAGATTCGGATAAGTACACCTAGTGTGGATAGTGCATGTACCTTTAGGCGAATTTAGAAAATCGCGGAAATTTTGATTTAGATAGCTTTCAGTTTCCCATGTGGCTTCCTCTTCGGTGTGATGGCTCCATTGGATTTTATACATTTTAACCACTTTTCTTCTAGTGACCCTTTCCTTTTGATCAAGAACTTTGATAGGATATTGGATTTTAAACATTTTAACCACTTTTCTTCTAGTGACCCTTTCCTTTTGATCAAGAACTTTGATAGGATATTCAACATAAGAGATGTCTGGTTCTACCAATATTTTCTTTTGTTCAACAATTTCTATTGGAACTCGAATACACTTTTTGAGTTGAGAGACATGAAAGATATCATGGATGGCTGCAAGCTGAGGGGGTAGTCACACTCTATAGGCCACAGGTCCGCAAATTTCAGTGATTTCGTAAGGACCAACATTTTGGGGAGCTAACTTTCCTCTCACTCCAAAAGTTTGCACACTCTTGGTTGGTGAAACCCGAAGGTAGACATGATCACCAACTACAAATTGCAAAGGCTTTCTCCTTTTATCAAAATAGCTCTTTTGTCTAGACTATGCAACTCTTAGATTCTCTTGTATTGCTCTTACTTTTTCCTCTGCCTCGATTACCAAGTCTGGTCCAAATATTTTACGTTCTCTGGTTTGGGACCAACTCAAAGGAGTTTGACACCTTCGACCATACAAGGCCTCAAACAGTGCCATTTTCAAACTTGCTTGATAGCTATTGTTGTATGAAAACTCTGCTAGAGGTAAGCATTTGTCCCAACTTTTGTCATAATGGATGACACAAGCTCTAATCATGTCTTCGAGTATTTGATTTACTCTCTCAGTTTGCCCATCCGTTTGAGGATGGTAGGCTGAGCTTTGAATCAGTTTGGTGCCAAGAGAAGCTTGTAAGTGTTCCCAAAAATGTGCTAAGAATCGAGCACCACGATCTGAAATAATCATCTTGGGTACTCCATGAAAGAAAACGATGCGATCGAGGTAGATCTCGGCATATTTCTTGGCAGTGAATGTAGTGTGTACCGGAATAAAATGTGCCATTTTCGTGAGTCTATCTACGATAACCCATATGGAATCATACTTTTGGAAGGTGTTGGGCAATCCAACAATGGAATCTATACTTATGTCTTCCCATTTCCATGATGGTATAGGCAAGGGTTGAAGTGTACCGGCTACTTTCAAGTGGCTAGCTTTAACCCTCTGACATGTGTCACATTCCGAGACATACTTGGCGATTTCCCTTTTCATTCTAGTCCACCAAAAATTTTGCCTAAGATCTGGATACATTTTGCTACTACCTGGGTGAATAGAGAACTTGGAAAGATGTGCCTCGTCAAGAATTTATTTTCGGAGCTCATGATTCTTTGGAACCACTATGCGAGATTCAAACCATAGAACTCCAATCTTGTCTTGGTGAAATATTTATATTTCTCCTCTCCTTGAGAGAGGTTTTGCTTGATGATTTTAACACCTTCATCATGTAATTGTGCCATGATGATTTGATCATGAATGGTTGGTTCAACAGAGATATGATTTAAAGTGCCTTGGGGAAACATTTCCAAATTGAGTTTTCTCATCTCATGACATAACGTTCCATTATAGAAGTCTGTAGTCAAGCAATTGCAATGAGCCTCGTGGCTTAGCGCATCTATGACTACATTAGTCTTTACTGGGTGATAGTGTACCTCAAGATCATAATCTTTAATCAATTCCAACCATCTTCTTTGTCTCATATCAGATCGGCTTGGGTGAAGATATATTTGAGACTTTTATGGTCGGTGTACATATTGCAATGAATGCCCATAAGATAGTGTCTCCATATCTTTAGAGCATGAATGAAAGCTGCTAGCTCGAGATCATGTGTTGGATATTTTTGCCTATGAGGTCGAAGAGCTCGTGAAGCATAGGCAATGACTCGATTATCTTGCATAAGCACACAACCAAGACCAGTACCAGACGCGTCACAATAAACATTGAATGGCTTGGTGTTATCAGGTTGAGCTAAGACTAGGGCTATAGTTAGATGTTCCCGAAGAGTGTGGAAAGCTTTTTCACATTTCTCACTCCACACAAACTTTACTCCTTTCTTCAATAGTTCAGTTATAGGCTTAGCAATTCTGGAGAAGTCCAGAATAAAGCAGCGATAATAACCAGCTAAACCAAGAAAACTGCAAATCTGATAGACGGAGGTGGGAGGTTTCCAATCCATCACCTCTTGTACTTTGCTAGGATCAACGGCTATGCCTTTGCTGGAAATAGTGTGGCCTAAAAATTTTACACTATCCAGCCAGAATTCACACTTGGAAAACTTAGCATAGAGCTGATGGTCTCTAAGACGCTGGAGAACAATGTGCAGGTGCTTAGCATGATCTTCCACATTCTTGGAATAAATAAGGACATCATCAATAAAAATCACAACTCACTTGACAAGTTCGGGCATGAATACCGAATTCATGAGATACATGAAGTAGGCAGGAGCATTTGTGAGCCCGAAAGATATGACCAGATACTCATATAGCCCGTATCATATGGAGAAGGCAGTCTTAGGGATATCACATGGAGGAATCTTGATCTGATGATAGCTAGAGCGAAGCAATTTTTGAGAAGACTCTAGCTCCCACTAATTGATCGAAGAGAACGACAATGCGGGGAAGTGATATTTATTTTTGTCACTGCATTGAGAGGTCGGTAGTCCACACACAGCCGCAAACTATCATCCTTCTTCTTCAAGAATAGGGCTGGGCAACCCCAAGGTAATGCACTAGGATGAATGAAACCTTTATCTAAAAGTTCCTACAGTTGTAGTTTCAATTCGGCTAACTCCTTGGGTGGCATTCTATAGGATCTTTTTGAGATAGGTGCAGTGCCTAGCTGCAGTTTGATAATGAACTCAATGTCCCTATCTGGTGGCATTCCTGGCATGTCATCCAGAAAAACATCGGCATACTCGCACACCACTGGAATATCTTCTGGTTTGACTCCTTCCATCATGAAATCACAGGAATTTATGCATTCCCGTGAAGGTAGGTAAAGAGTAGTGGCTTCGTGACTAGGTGAGTTTATTTCCACGGCTCAGGCAGAAATATCTAATGTGACCCCATGCAGAGCCATCCAATTCATCCCCAAAATAATGTCCATGCCTTCAAGTTCCAAAATGATAAGGTCGGTTTGGATAGTTTTACTACCCAACTTGATCGGTACGTGCCTTATGAATTGGTTGGAAGCAAGTTTACCACCCGGTGTTAATGGCATGTATGATCCTTTTGTGTGGTAAAAATCCAAATCCACTTTTGCACCAAATTTTGCACTAATATAACTATGGGATGCACCAGAATCAAATAATATAATTGCAGGCTTGTCGTGGATAGAGAATGTTCCCGACATCACTAGTGCACCTTCTGGAAGATCAACAAGTGTAGTGAAATTGATCCTTCCCTACTTGAACAATCTATCATTTTCCCTTGTACTTATTGTACTGATTAGAATCTTGCCCCTGATTTGGCTGCCTAGGCTGGGAGCATTCTCGTGCAAAGTGGCTCGAACTCCCACAATTAAAGCAATGATTTGCGTTGCTCGGACGAGCTGGCTACTGAGCAATCGGCCTTGGGCCAGTCTGCTGAGGTATAGGGGGTCGTGCAACGCCCTGCTGCTATGGGGGCCTGAAGACCCAACGCCCTTGTTGAGGGGCCTTCTATGGGGCTTTGGAAGTAGCATTCTGCACCAAACGATACCTCTGTGGCAGAGCACTAGAGGGTCCAGCTGGTGCCTTCCTCTTCTTCTCAGCATGGTGAGCCAAAATACAATCTTCCTGAGTGATTGCCAGATTGACCAGCTCATTATAAGTGTCTACCTTGATGCAGTTTAAGCGGTCCTTAAGCTTGTTACTAAGGCCTCTGCGGAAGCGATCATGCTTCTTAGCATCAGTCAGCGTGATAGCCCGCATACTGACAAAGGTTATTGAAAGCCTGGGCATACTGGAGTACGGTGCAGGTACCCTGAGTAAGAGCTAGAAATTCATTCAACTTCCTCTCCATAAGCCCTTCTAGAATATGGTGTGTTGGTGTTTTACCGGCTGCCCAAGGTGAGGAGACGCCGAGATCAGGAACTCGAAGGTGCAAGGAACACAAGGTTTAGACAGGTTCGGGCCGTGAGGTGCGTAATAAACCCTACGTCCTGTATGGTGGTTTGTATTCCCTTGGGTGTAGAATGACCTAGAGATCTTCTATTTTGAGAGGGGTCCCTGTCCTCCCTTATATATCCGAGAGGCCAGGGTTACAAAGATACTAACCAACACCAGCTAAGGAATCGTACCAGAACATATCTCGAGTAGATTCCTTCTGTATCGGTTAGCCTTATCTCCTATTTAAATGGAATAAACAAGAGATAAACAAGATGAATAAGAGATAAGACAGACTTAATCTCTTAGACCTCTTAAAACTACGTTATGTACACAGTCCCATGGCCCCGGGTCTGACAAGCCCCCGAGCTCTTCGTAGCTGAGTACTGCAGGCTTATCGAGTACTTTCGAAGCAGCCTTTGACTTCTTTTGAAGCTTCATCTTGAAGTCCTTCTTCGAGTACTTGCTTGGCTGCATCGAAGCTATGAGGTGCTCATGTCCCGAATTATATTTTCAATATGGCGTGCGATTTGAAAAATCGCACTCCATATGGAGTAACCCCCGAGCCTTAGGTTGAATCGGAGAATCAGGCTGAGGGTCACATTAGTCTGTAATCCTCCTTACCTTTCAAATAAATTTGAAAAATAAGTAGTCGATGCCACGTATCCCGCAGCCCCCGAGCCTTGAATCCAGATCCCTCAAAATTGGAGATAAGGGTTCAAAAACCGTGGCATGCAGGCTAAAAAATGTCAACTTGATAAATTACCAAAATGATGGTACAAATGATGGAAATTAGATAATGAATTCGAAAACCCCTTTTTTTAGGCTAATTGACCCTGAAAAAATGATTAATCTAATATTTAATCCAAACAGTCCACCAAATGACCCCTCATCTTTCGAAGATTCCAAAAAATGATTCTTGAACTTTGGAACAGTAAACTTTTCCCCACCCGCTGGTTATTTAACCCCGCGGCATCAGTGAGAAAAACTGTGCTTCCAATCTGCATTTTGCCAAGAGCCGCAAAAAATCCCCAAACAGAACCATGCGCCGCCACCATCCTTCCAAAGAAATCCCCCCACCCCGATCTCCCCGCCCCTCTCCCCGCAGCCCCCGAGCATCTAGTGGCGAGCGGATCGGAGATGGCGCCCAAGAAATTGGAGATCAAAGGGAAAAAGAAGGAGGCGCAGCCATCGACTAGGGAATGGACATACAGTAAGTGTTCCCTCAATGATCTGAATAAGCTAGTTTCCGAGGGGTTGCTGCAAGAGAAGAATCTTGTCAACTGGTGCCCCTCTTTCCGTGAACCTTTCCCCATGGAAAATGTTGATGAAATCGTCACATTTTACCATTTTTCTGAACGGGGATTGGCCCTCCCCTCTTGTTCTTTCTTCTGCGGCCTTTTGTATTACTACGGGCTTGAGCTCCATCACCTCAACTCGAACTCCATCTGCCACATTTCCATTTTTATCCATTTCTGTGAAGCCTTCCTCGGAATTGAACCCCACTGGGATCTTTTCCGCTTCCTCTTCCGCGTCAAACCACAGCCTACCTTAAAAAAACTTTCTGTTGTAGGGGGTGCCGGCATCCAACTGCGTCAGCAGGCCGGCGAAAAGTATCTGTCATACAAATTCCCCTCCAACCTTCCCGGGTGCAAAAATAATTGGTTCTATACTGAAAACCATGCCCCCAACTCCCAGCAAAATCAAACAATCCACCAGTCGTGAGGCCGAAGTGGAATCTTGAACTATCCAGGGGGGACATGGATCAAGTCGAGGAGCTCTTAGACATCATAGAAGCACACAAGATGATGGGAGTGACCGGCGCGTTCGTTATGTTCTCCTTCTTCAAACGCCGAGTCCAGCCGATCCAACAGCGCCACAAACTTGGATTCGAGTACTCAGGCGCTGAAGATCCATCTCATATGTGCGCAGAGGAACTGACAGATGAAGCCACACTCCATCGAGTCAAACGAGTACTTCTGGATGTGGATGCAGTCCCATATGTCCCGCAGCTGTTCACTGCCTAGAAGCCTCCAAAGCCGGCAAGTGTTCGACTACTTTGTATTGGAAACAAGTTCTATTTTGCCCATGCTAACTGAAGACCTTCTGCAGGGACACACGGAGTTGTACCGCAGCTACCCGCCGCAGCCCGACATCCCTCAGCTAGACCACCTTCTCCCCAGTGCCGCTACTGAGGCGAAGAGGGCTTGAATAGCTGCAGCCCTGCACAGCAGCGAGTCCACGGAAGGCGAGAGCCCCCTTGCGGAGATAGACACCGAAGGGGAGGCGAGAAGGGGCAACTCCCCCAGACCAGCCGTGGAGTTGGCCGCAGCTCTGCCTCTGGTGCCACAAGGTCGTCGGGTAGTGCGCAAATGAAAGGCGCAAGAAGTCGAATCTTCCAGGTACTGGTTTGCTATTTTGATGAGTTGCCAAATATCAGTAATATTGTGCACTGACAGTATCCACTTGTAGTCTTCCCGTTCTTTCACCCAGGGCTGAGCCTGAAGAGATGGGAATAGATCCATCTGCCGCCGTGGCCGTTACGATTGTCATGGCAGGGAACACACCATCGACCGATCAGACCCCGCCGCCCACAACGGAAACTCCACGGCGGGCCTTGCGGGTGAAAAAGGCTATCAAAAAGAAGTCTACGCTGTAAGTTTGCACCTAGTCACATAAATATCCTACTCTTTTTGACTTGTATATCAACGACTTCAACATCATCAGGGCTGCAAGCGCGGTGCAGCTCCAGCTGGATCCGACCACGACTACCACAGCCCCCGAGTCGTCAACCCGAACTGAGCCTTCCGGCGCGGGACCAGCCACAGCCGCTCTAGCCCCCGAGCCGTCGGCGCCTGGAGAGGCAGCGCCCATGGAGCCGGCCCCTGAGGCGGACGCAACGCTACCCGACTTGTCGCCTCCCGAGCTCCAACAAGACAAAGCCGAAGCTAGTGGTGGAGAACAAGTCGAGGCCCCTGATGCCGCTCCTACGGATGGTGCAGGTAAGCGTCTAATCGCCCACGGCTGGCTACCGGGATCCAGGCGCAATATGTTGACAACATTTGTGCTTGTAGGTGCCCAGCAGCCACCGCCCGAAGAAGGCACGGGGACCACGGGGGATCCTCGTGAGATACTGAAGGCCGGGCCCGGGTACAAGAATGTCATCAACACCGACCTGGTGGATGACCCCATGCTGACGGCTGAAAATATAAAGACCTTCAAGAGAACCTTCAAGGAGTTATACGATTTTTCCATGGTAAGACTTGAGTAATGTTCTGCTTGTACATATTGATGAGCTATTTTGACCCAATCTCCGCCTTTTGCACAGCATGTGATCACTCACTCCCAGAAAAAATTGGAGAAGCTGAGCGCGGTTGTGAGTGGCCATCAAGAGTTAGCTGTCCTGGACAAGCGCATCTCCGATGAGAAGACAAAAAATTGCTATCTGCAGAGGGAGCTTGACATGCTAAAGCAGGAAAGAACTCGAGAGACTTGGCTACTCAAGAACGACCTGCAAAACCTCGAGAAGGCCAACTCCGAGCTCCAAAAACAGCTCAAGGAGACACAGGCGGGGCACCAGGAGCAGCTCAAGGAAGAAAAGGAAGCGCACAAGGGTAAGCCCTCGCTTCCCTCGGGTACTTTTCCTTAATAGTTTCCCTTGGTTGCTGAGATATCTTCACCGAAGAGCTTAGGAAAATCATAAAATACAAAGAAGAGCTGCTTACTGACGTGAAGAATATGCTGTATCACCGTACATATGACGTCGAGAGGCTGCAGAAGGTAGTCGCCGATACTGAAGAACAGTTCGCCGACTGCCTTCGGCGAATCAAAACGCTGGGCGAGGAGAAGGGGCAGCGGGAGAAGGAATTGGAAATCTTCAAGGAAGCCGCCCAGGAACTGGTGGACATAGTGGATCCACCAAAAGAAAGCGAAACAAGCCCACATCCCTTGCTGGAACGACTTTGCAGAGCCCCGCAGAAGGTGGTCAAGTTCCTCTCGGAAGCCCCGGTCGCATGCGTCAGCCACGCCCTCGCCTTCGTGAAGTCTTTTGTGCCGAGGGCACAACTAGAGATATTTGCTCAGGGCATGGCTGCGGATTGCACCGAGGATCAATTCGACCAATACCTTCAAGAAGCCCAACCTGTAGCAGAACAAATAGTTCAAAGCGTACTGCAGGATTAGGGTGTAAAAAACAAGTATCTACTTCCTTGTATATATAGTTTCTTTGATGTCCCCACTTGTGTGCCTCGGATGGATTGGCGTCCAGGCTTAAAAGGCTAAGTAGTAGACACTACCCTGGGTGCAGTGATCCGGAAGGTAACCATAGCCCCATGTAGGAACTCATCTAACAAGTTAGCCACAACCCGATCGAGCGGGTCTAAACTGTTAGGAAAGAACGCAAGCATCATCGTGCGATTGCCGTGCTTAAGGCAAAACTACCCTGAGTGCATCGACTCTGGATGTAGTCAGGGTCACTCCTCATATGAGCACGCTCCACAAGTTAGGTAGGACCCGGACGGATGGATCGAACTTGTTGGGAGCAAGTGCGGGCATCGCCGCGGGTCTGCCGTGCTTTTGGCAGAAACGAAACTACCCTGAGTGCAACCACTCAGGATGTAGTCGAGGTAGCTCTTCATGCGAGCCCTTCCAACAAACTGGGTGTAAACCAGTCGAACGGATCAATTTTGTTGGAGTAAATGCGGTGGCGAGCGACCATCCAAGGTCGCGGTAGAAGTCGAGTCATAGAAAGTAAGAGCGGAGCCGAGGCTTCCGTCAAAACATGAAGTCGATAAGATACAAACGTGACCGTAGCCTCCGTAAAATTCACAACAAGAAGTCGATTTACGTAAGTGATGCACATGGCCGTAGCCTCCGTATGTTTGCAGAGAAATTTACAACCCGAATCTTGTGGCACACAGCCTCCAAATTGATTCCAGGAAGGAAAAACTGCCTAAGCCCCCGGAGATTCAGCTATCTTCGGACATCTTCTCATGGGTAAAATTTGCGCAGGTTCTGGATGTTCCAAGAGTTCGGAACATCTTGACCCTCGGGACACTGGAGTCGATATGACCCCGGTCTTGTAACCTGCTTGACGACGAACGGGCCCTCCCACCTTGAGTTGAGCTTGTGTAGGCCGGATTCATCCTGAATGCAACGTAGGACCAAGTCACCAATGCTGAATGACCGTTCCCTCACGTTGCGATCATGATATCGCCGAATCCCCTGCAGGTATCAGGCTGACTGAATAAGAGCGGTGCAGCGAGCCTCTTCAATAGAATCGAGCTCTAATTGCTTCGCCTCGTTCGCCTCGCCTTCGTTGTACATTTCAACCCTTGGGGATTTCCACATGACATCGGCCGGCAAGATAGCTTCGGATCCGTATACGAGAAAGAAAGGCATTTGTCCTGTGGCTTTAGACGGCTGAGTTCCAAGCCCCCAGACGATATGTGGCAGCTCATGTATCCATTTGCCTCCCTTCTTGCTGTTTGCGTCATAGAGTCTCTTCTTGAGGCCATCGATTATCATGCCGTTCGCCCGCTCGACTTGTCCATTGGCCCTTGGGTGTGCAACAGAGACATATTTAACCTCGATGCATGCATTCTCGTAGAACTCCCAGAACTGGTTGGCCATGAAATTTGATCCCAAATCCGTGATGATGGTATTGGGGAAGCCAAAGCGATGCAAGATATCAGAGATGAAATCAACAACCCGATCTGGTGTAAGCTTGGCTATTGGCTTGTACTCGATCCACTTGGTAAACTTGTCGATAGCCACCAACACATGAGTGAAACCACAAGGCGCCATTGTGAAGGGCCCGATCATATCAAGACTCCAACAAGCAAAGGGCCAGGATGGTGGTATGGTGATGAGGCTGTGGGCTGGAACATGAGACTGCTTGCTGAAGAATTGACAATTTTGGCACCTGCGCATGAGATCCTCCGCATCGAATACTGTAGTGGGCCACCAGAAGCCGGCCCTGTATGCCTTCCCCACCAACGTCCTTGAAGCTGTGTGGTTGCCGCAGACACCCTCGTGGATCTCCCGCAGTATGTCGTAGCCATCTTCCTTTGCGACGCACTTCATGAGGACACCTGACCGGGCACCACGCCGGTAGAGCTTGTTGTCGACTAGGACAAAACCCTTGCTTCTGCGCATGACGCGTGCCACCTCTGCGCTCCTGGCGTCGATTCCCGCTGGTAGCCTTTGATCTCGGATGAAGTCAATAAAAGCCTCTCGCCAGTCCTCCCCAAGCACCATAACCTCTCGATCGGGTTGTTGGGGACCCGCATCGATGGTTACTTGCGGAGAAGACTTGATGGATGGCTGCTTGAGCTCCTGAACAAAGACTCCCGGTGGGACCTGGCACGTGTTGACCCCAGCTTCGACAAGGTATCCGCGCCGACATTATGCTCCCGTAGCACATGATGAACCTCCAAGCTGGAAAATTTGCTTTCCAACTTGCGCACTTCCTGGACATAGGCGTCCATCATCTCCTTGTTACAGTCCCACTCTTTGTTGATTTCTTGAACGACAAGAAGAGAGTCGCCATACACAAGTAGTCACTTGATCCCTAGTGATATCGTCAAACGAAGCCCGTGAAGCAAGGCTTCATACTCGGCTTCATTGTTGGATACCGCCCACAGGATCTGAAGGACATACTTCAATTGCTCGCCTTGTGAAGAAATAAGCAGAACTCCAGCACCGCCGCCATCGAGCTTGAGAGACCCATCAGAGTACATGGTCCAGTGCTCTGGCCTATCAGCTGGAGTTGGAACTTGATTCTCCCTCCATTCAGCCATGAAGTCGACTAGAGCTTGAGACATGATTGCAGTGCGTGGCTTGAAGTCGATTGACAAAGCCCCCAGTTCCACTGCCACTTTGATATGCGCCCCGTGGCATCTTGATTATGAAGAATATCCGCCAAAGGGAAATCCGTAATCACAGTGATCTTGTATTCGTCGAAATAATGGCGCAGCTTTCTTGATGTGATTAAAATTGCATATAAAAGCTTCTGAACGGCAGGGTAGCGTACCTTGGATTCGGAAAGTACCTCACTGACGAAGTAGACAGGCCTCTGCACTCCAAACGCATGGCCTTCCTCACCTCGCTCGACTACAATAGCACTGCTGACAACATGGGTTGTTGCCACGATGTAAAGTAGTAGGTCTTCCCCCGGCAATGGTGCTGTAAGGATCGGAGGAGACTGAAGGTTATGTTTAAGGTCTTGCAGAGCCCGCTCAGCCTCCTCTGTCCATTGGAACTTATCTTGGTGTTTCAGGAGCTTGAAGAAGGGTAGTCCTCTCTCCCCGAGTCGGGAGATGAACCTGTTCAGGGCTGCCATGCATCCTGTTAACTTCTGCACATCCTTGATTGTGGTCGGAGCCCTCATATCAGTGATGGCCGAAATTTTGAAAGGATTGGCTTCGATGCCCCGGTTGCTGATGATGAACCCAAGCAATTTCTCTTAAGGTACTCCAAAAACGCACTTGGTTGGGTTGAGCTTCCACAAAAATCTGCACAGACTGCTGAACATTTCCTCCAAATATGCAATCAGGCCGTCAGAATCTCTGGTCTTGATGACCACATCATCCATGTAGGCCTCAACATTCCGGTGCAGCTGATCCGCGAAGCACATCTGGATCGCACGCTGGTATGTTGCTCCTGCGTTTTTCAACCCGAAGGACATGGTTTTGTAGGCATATATCTCGTACGGGGTGATAAACGCTGTCTTGATTTGGTCCTCCTCCTTGAGCGCAATCTGATGATAACCTGAGTAACAATCAAGAAAACAAAGAAGGACACAACCAGCCGTCGAGTCGACAATTTGGTCAATGCGCGGCAGCCCAAAGTGATCTTTTGGGCAGTGCTTATTGAGATCAGTGTAGTCAATGCACATTCTCTATTTATTATTCTTTTTTCATACAAGGACAGGATTAGCTACCCACTCTGGATGGATTACTTCTTTAATGAATCCGGCCGCGAGGAGTTTAGCTATCTCCTATTTGATGGCCTCGCGCTTATCATGGGCAAACCTTCGCAGGCGTTGCTTTTTAGGCACAACCTTTGGGTGTATATTCAGACTATGCTCGATCAACTCCCTGGGCACCCCTGGCATATCCGCTAGTTTCCATGTGAATATGTCTCGGTTAGCCTGAAGAAAGTTGATGAGCGCGAGTTCCTATTTCTCACCTAAGCCCGCGCCAATAACAGCGGTCTTAGATGAATCTCCCTCCTGGAGCTGGGTCGTCTTGAGGGCCACATCATCAGTCGAGTGAATGCTTGACTTGCTGGCCTTCCCTGAAGGAATCTCCAGCCCGGAATGAGAGAGCTGCTGCGCGGCCACGAGTACTTCTCCCGAAGCATCTGGCACATGAGTAGTCGAAGCGTACTGGATCGCCTCCTGATTGCAGTCATACGACTTCTTTAAGTCGCCACAGAGAGTGAGTACTCCACTGAGTCCTGGCATCTTGAGAAGCAGATAAATATAATGTGGCACTGCCATAAACTTGGCAAGTGCCGGACGACCCAAAATTGCATGATAAGAAGATTCGAAGTTAGCCACTTCGAACTTGATGAACTCAGTACGGTAGTTCTCCCTCGTGCCGAAGGTGACTGGGAGGACAACCATACCAAGTGGATGTGCCGCGTTACCTGGGATGATGCCGTAGAAAGGGGACTTGCTGGGAACCAGCATGTCCTTGAAGTCCAGGCCCATCTTCCTCAGAGTGCTGACGAAGATGAGGTTGAGCCTGCTCCCGCCATCGATGAGAACCTTGGTGAGCTTGACCTCTGCCACCACAGGATCGAGGACCAAGGGGAACTTACTGGGCTCTGAAAAGCTCATCCATTGGTCGTCACAGGAGAACGAGATGGGGACCTCCGACCAACGGAGTGGTTATGGTACCGCCGGCTCGACGGACATGATCTCCTGAAGAAGCAGCTTCTGGTCCTGCCTGGAGCCAAAATCCTTATCTCCCCCAAAGATGACATTGACAACCTTTGAAGCATCCTGGAACTTCGGGTTGCGACCTTGGTCCTCTTGGTCGTCGTCCTTGGGTTCTTTGTCTGCAGGCTTCTTGTTCTTCTTGCCATCACCGGAGTTGCTGAACGTCCTCCGAAGGTGGTAGCAATCGATGGCAGCGTGATTGGCACCTGGATGCCATGGGCACTTCTTCTGCAGGAGCTTCTCGAACTCCTACTGCGTTGTCAACTTCTTGCCCAGTGAAGGACAATCCATAGCCGCGATGATATCATCTAGCTTGCGTTTCCCGGGTGGACCCGAAAAGTCCCGCTGGCCTTTGTCATTGCGGTTGTCATTTGGGCGCCTCAGATTGCTATCTTGGCGCCGCGGGAACCGCTCCTACATCTTCTCCTCTTGTTCGGACCAATCGTGCATCATATCACGAAGGCCCGCAACAGTCTTCGGCCCGTTCCGCCCAAAATCCCTGTAGATGCCTGGGTTGGTGATGCCGTTATAGAAGCAGTCGATGATGTCATCCTCCGAGATGTTCGCGATGGTGGCGCGGACGTCGAAGAAGCGACGTGTGTAGGACCGCATGAACTTGTTACGTTCCTATTTACACTGGGCAAGATCGTGACGAGTACCTGCGCGAGCGATCGCTCCATGGAAGTTGTCGATGAAGACCATCTTGAGTCGCTCCCAAGAGTCGATGGAGTTGTTGCTGAGGCTCTACAGCCACGTGAGTGGTGCAGGGTCCAAAGCCATCGGGTAGTAGACGACTTTGGTGATGTTCGAGCCCCCCGCGACCTCAATGGCCGTGGAGTAACAACGGAGCCACTGCTGAGGAGCCTGCTTACCATCATACTTGGTGATGCTGATCGGCTTGAAGCCCTCGGGGTACTTGTAGTTGCTAAAACGCACAGAGAAAGCTGGGAAACGGTCGCTACAGTCAGTACCTTCGGTTTCGACTTCTTCGCGGACCTTGCACCTGGAAGAGATCACGGTCCGCGTGTCGCGGCCTTCATTAATGTGCTAGCGCAAGTCTTCTGGAGGAAGTCGATGATTGGCCTGTCGCGGGTTACCCCCTGGAGGTGGCTGCTGCCTCCCACCAGGGGCCTGGCTCCCGCAAGCGTTGTCGAGGCTGTGAGCCATTCGGCTGTGAGCCTAGCTCCGACTCTCACCCACGTGCTCTTCCCTGATGCTAGACGCCGGGCTTTGCTGATCCAGCTGGATCCAGGCCCTCTGCATGTAAAGAAGTGCTTGACGCACGTCCAGATCATGACTGCACTCGAGGATGGCCGTAACCCTAGCAATGTTGGCCACCGGGGTCCTGAAACCCCGTTCACTTACAGCGACGAAATCAGGGTCGAGCTCGCGGTTCATAGACCGCCTGCGCTCGTTGACCCTTCTCCGCCGGAGTGTGCGGGCCTTGTTCCTGGCCCTCCACGCCTCGCGATCGGCGTCGTTCTCGTCGCCAGCATTGGCCGTGGCCTCATCATCGGAGACCGCTTCAAAGTCGTTGATGGGGAAGCCACCATCGTCCTCGCCTTCTTCTGCCATTAACACCTGGCGGGAAGTGAGCTCATCAGAGCTCGCATCGACTAGTTCAGTCGATTCCTCCACCACGGTGGCCAGCGGCCTGCCCTCCTAAAAGGGCAAAGGCTCGAGCTGGGCCACAAGTCAACCCTCAGCCTCGAGTAGATCAGAGAGCGCCATGCCCCTCCAATGCACAATGCGCCCATCCAGCACAGAGGTGATCATCAGATCACTGGTGCCAAAATAACCCGAAGCCCCCCGACATGCGGTGGCTTCAGGCCTTCTAGCCTGGAGTAGAGAATCCAGGTCCTCCTCTAGCGTGGAGAAGGACCCAGAGATGTTGGCCTCCTGAGGATCAGTGGCCGGATTGCGTGAACCGAGTTGGGATCGGTTACGCGAGTCCTTAGATTAGAACGAGTGCAAACCAAGGGAAGTTGCCGCAACACCGGATGAAGTCGAGGCTGGAGCAGATTCCACCTTGATCTTTGTTGCAGAAGCATGGGTCGACAGGTCATCGAGATCGTTGACGAACTTGTCGAGGTTGCTGCGGGGATCCGCAGCGAAAGTCTTTGGCTTCATGTTGAAGAGGAATCGCCGAAAATCGCCCACACCATCTGCGATGCAGACCCACGAGCCAAAAACGAATGTCGTACCCTGGGAGGGAACTGACCTGGTGAATTTGAAAGATGCCATCAAGCTCACCGGTGGATCTTCGACGCGCTCCCCTACCTGGCGCGCCAGCTGTCGATATTTTACCGGCTGCCCACCGAAGGGTATACCCAAGGTGGTAAGTTTATGTGAGGAGACGCCGAGATTAGGAACTCGAAGGTGCAAGGAACACAAGGTTTAGACAGGTTCGGGCCGCGAGGTGCGTAATACCCTATGTCCTGTATGGTGGTTTGTATTCCCTTGGGTGTAGAATGACCTAGAGATCTTCTATTTTGAGAGGGGTCCCTGTCCTCCCTTATATATCCGAGAGGCCAGGGTTATAAAGATAGTAACCAACACCAGCTAAGGAATCGTACCAGAACATATCTCGAGTAGATTCCTTCTGTATCAGTTAGCCTTATTCCTATTTAAATGGAATAAACAAGAGATAAACAAGATGAATATGAGATAAGACAGACTTAATCTCTTAGACCTCTTAAAACTACGTTATGTACACAGTCCCGTGGCCCCGGGTCTGACATGGTGGGCTCTGAATGCATTCTTGAATTCCTCCCAAGTGACAACATGATCGGCTGGGAGCATGGTGAAATAGTTGTCCCACCAAAGGCGTACGGTACTGCGAAGTTGTTGTGCGGCAAAATGGGCCTTATTTGCATCGGAACATGGCACCACAAGTAGAGAAAACTTGGACTCGATTATGTGAATCCAAGCATCCGCATCCAAGGGCTCCTCCGTCTTGTAAAATAGAGGGGGCTGAGTGCCCAAGAAGTCTAGGTACCAGCAGCCTGAGGGTGGAGGACATTGTGCCCACCTTGCTGCTGCTGGAATTGCTGAAATGCTTGCTATCATTGAACAGGCTGGCAGAGCAACTCGGTCTGGGTGGCCACTACTTCAGCCATGTTGGGTGGAGGTGGCGACTACTGCAGTTGTCCACAACCACTAGCACCAAAACCGCTTGGTGTGTTGCGGGTCCCTTGAACTATCTACAATGTGGAAATTTTTCATTAATTCGGGAATCCCCGGTACCTCCAAGGCTGAGTGTCATAAGTGCAGAAAATTTAGAACTCAAGGATTCATAAATATACTATGGACACAATACTGCTGATTGCAAGAAAATTCATAACTCCCAGTCTGTTCATTCAAGTCCTTTCAAATTTTGGTAGTGACTAGGAAATTTAGTGGCCTGCAACTTTGGTATTCAACTACATCTCAGACTACTGCATCTCCGACTACCACGACTACATCTTGACTACTTCTACTCTATCCACGACTACTTCAACTACATTTCTAACCTCCACCACTACATTTCTGAATGCTACGGCTCCATCATCGACTATATCGACTACATTTCTAGCTGCTTCGGCATTATCTCTGACTGCTTCAACTATACCGCTGTCTACTACGACTACAGTTTTGACTACACTGCATCTTTGACAACCTTGACTGCATCTTCGATTGCTTCAATACATCTTTGACTACTACGACTACATCTCCGACTGCTACGGCTATATCATCGAGTACCTCGACTACATGTTCGACTTCACGTTACCTTTGACTGTTTCGGCTACATTTTTGACTGCTTCATCCATGTCCATGACTACTACGAATATATCTTTCATTGCTTCAGCTATACCTTAGACTACTTTGACAACATCTTCGACTACACCGCATCCTTGACTACTTCGACTGCATCCCGTCTGCTTCAGTTACACCTCCGAATACAACAGTTACTCCTCCGACTACTATTACATCTTTGACTACACTACATCTTTGACAACTTTGACTGCATCTGACTACTACAACTTCGACTTCGACTACTTCAGATACACCTCCGACTACTACGACTACAACTTCGACTACACTGCATCTATGACTGCTTCGACTGCATCTCCGAGTGCTTCACTTACACTTCCGACTACTACGACTACATCATGGACTGCTTATACTACATCTCCGACTAGCACGACTACATTTTTGAAACTTCGACTACATTTTCGACTGCTTGAGCGACACCTCCAACTACTACGACTACATCTTCGACCACTTGGACAACATCTTCCACTGCTTTCTCTATTTTGGCGGTTTTTCAGCAGACTGAGCTATAGTATTAGTCACACGTGACATGTGTTTAGGTTTCCCTTGCAAGGTTAAGAAATTCAATTTGAATTGTCTGTTTCTCATGGCCATTGAGACTACTTAACCCTTTTACCACATAGAGTAAGAAGAGGAATAATGATGATGATTAATCTGGTTGGATGCTCAGTTAATTATTTTCCACCATGTCTGATTTGGATAGTTGCTTACCTAGAATGGTTAATCAACTAGAATTTGATGCTAAAACTTGAAACAAGGACTCACTCTTAGATGCCTTTTGGCAAAAACTACCCTCAGCCAGAAGGCTTGCATGTCTAGAAGTCGGCTAAGTATATACCACTAGTCGGGTAAGCCTTGCTGAGTATTAGTATACTCAGCCTTACTTGTGGCTTTGTTTTTAGGTGAGACTTTTAAGGACATGGTTGATAGTTTGACTTGGCCGTGTGCTCTTCCTTCTGGTTTGTCGGTGGAATGGGATACGTCTCCGGCCAACAATGTTAACGCTGAATGATGTCATGTACAGGCTTCATCATGGTATCTTGTATTGTCGTTAGAACTATTGTTTATTTTCTGCTGCAGTATTAAACTCTGAAAGTACTTATTTATGCATGAATTCAAACTTGGTTTGTAATAATAATTCATGTTGAACTCTATGATATAAAATTTATGGATTGTTGTAATCTCTGGGCTCACCTTCGTGTGGGTTATATGTATGCATTGTTTCGATCGAAGTTCTAGTGGTTGCATCAGGATGTTACCCGATAGACTGTCATTTTACTCCATTTTAAGTGCGTGTTAGCCTAGATTGTCTCTATGGTGATGGTTAGTGCACTTAAGCCGGATTAATTCGGGCGGTTCTGCCACACACTCTCACTCTCTTCTTCTTCCTTTTTTTCTTTTTATTTTCTCTCTCTCCCTCTCTCTTTTTCTTCCTTTCTCATTTCTTTTTTCTTTTTCATTTTCTCTCTCTTTTTCTTCCTTTCTCTTTTTTTCTCCTTTTTTTGTCTCCTTTTTGTCTCTCCCTTTTTTTCATCTCTCTTTTTTCTCTCTTTTCTTTTGATCTTCCCTCCTTTTTTTTAGCAAGGCAGAACTGGCACCATCTTTAAATCAGGATAGACTTCGGTATGAGTGGAACTTTTAGCGAGACTCTCACCATCCTTCCCCATACTTGGACAATGTCATGGTCTCCTTTCGAGTATGTTCCATCACCAAAGAGCATCAAGGTGTACAATTGATGGAGCTCCCATGTTCCCGAGTATCTTATGTTCCCTACTCTTCTTAATCTTAACCTGAAATGGTTAGGACCAAGAATACCCGAAGGCAATAGTAAAATCCTTTCGAAACTCGTCCTTCGAGTATTTGTTGTCCACTAACCTTTTGCAGAAAACAAAATAACTAACCAAGGAGGAATGTACAATAAGTCCAACATTAACACAATGTTGGCGATTCTTAGCATCATCACTAGGATCATCATTCCATAGCAATGGTGCTAGAAATGCTGTGTTGTATTTCTTACATCACAGATAAATCCGCAAGCGCACGGAATATAGTTGTGGCATTTTACCCGTGAGTAATCTCAGGTGTCGTATTTATATTTCCGTAGGGAAGGCGGCCGTTATTGAATAGGTAAGTTGATGATCAAATCTTGGTTGAATATTCAATTGCATAAATAGGGGTAAGATAATATATGGATAATGAGGTAGTGTGACACACAAGTTACTGAAGCTCAAACTCAATCAAAGGCATAGGCAAGGAGAAAGGAAGAAGAAAGCTAGCTACTCAGAACTTATGTACTTCTATCTAGACATACAGCTCATACTATACACTGATACACATACATATGATTGTCCTCAGCTCTAGGCTCCTAGGCACTATTGGGAGAACCGCACATGACTAGCACAGGAGCCGCAAGCCAACTTGACTACTTTATGGACCTCCTACACAACTATCAGAACATGGAGGATTATGCTGGACGGATAGGGTTGTCACCACTTACCGCCTACCTGATCTATCACAACATTAATTAACATAGACACCACGTCAACGTTAAAAAGTGATGCTACAGTATCCCGCACGGAGCCCCCACCCTCCGGATGGACAGACATCATACGAGAGCAAACATATAAATACTGAAACTGTTGCCGTAGCACTAGATTTACTCTTCTAATCATGCAGCGTATAAGGTACAAGTATAAACTAACCATAGCATACATGTTTGACACCACAGAATATAAACTATGCGAATATATAAATCTAGAAGATAACTCTATTAAAGATATCCAAAAATTACATAGGAGAGGAAGAGCTAAACCCATACTGAATACTCCTAGGCGACCTTGGGAACCCAAGAAAGAGCTACTTCAGCCTAAACTCCACTATCCTATGGACTAAGCAAAAGAGAAACTTGAGAGAGAGCAACTTGAGGTGTGTCTTCATTTGGAGCCCCTCCCCTCATATTTATAGTTGTGACCATGGGATGTTTCAGCCGGCAAATGAGGGGTTATCACCTGAAACCGACATTGGGAACCAATGGGGGAACTCCACATGGAAAAAGTAAGTCGGTTGTGCCTGAATTGTTTCGGTCGAACCACTGGTTCAGCTGACCCAAATAGGCAGCTTCTCTTCTTCTCCTTTGGCAGGGTGACTGCCTAGTGGGCCCTTGGGTCTGTCTTGAATGCACCGGTGCTGTCCTAAGTCGATTGCATGATCTGGTGGGCCTTTTCATCCATGTGAGGCTGAACGGTGCGTTCTGATTGGTTGATAACTTTTACCTTGGATTCAAGAGTGTGTTTTCCCTCCATTTCTGCTCAATTTCCTGCATAACACTTTTTTCTAGAGGACATGTGGAAATGACATTATTCTGAATAAATATGCATGTAAGAAATGTTAGTTCTCCCAATTTTCTGATCAAATTGACAGTCAAAATTGGTCCATAATGAGCGTCAATGAGATCCCCCAGGTTGTCCTTTGCTCGTCCTGAGCAAAGCAGGACATTTAGGTTGTTGATCAAAAAATTGCTACTACTCATTACCTATCGTCGTGCCATGTCTTGTAGCTAAGATGATCTCTATGGGGCTGAATAAATTGGCATTAGTACCTTGCCTTTGTTACCTTAATCGTCTATGCGGCTTATTAGCTTCTCCTTGTCTTGAGATGTTGAGAGTTAGAACAGTCGATAGAGCAAGACTTACTTCTTCATCGTTCAACAATCCATCTGGAGGTTTTTCTTTTGAATTTTGTAAATCAAGACCAAGTTCCTCGAATGAATCTCTCTAGTCGCTCATTGTGTTTGAATCCTCACCAGGGCATTTCTTGCCTCCTCATATCTAAAGCTTTTGTAGGGCTCAAGGTATGGGAAGGATGAGGCGTACCTGTATCTCATATGTTGCAAAGACAAAGAGTGGATCCATGGAGAAACAAGTCATAAACCAAGATCAGGATATGCATGTGTGTGGATGGATGATGACATGATTACTCCTTTTATATGATATCCCTCTCCTCTTATTTTATTGGGCAAAGCTCAATGAAATAGCAAGTAGCATATGTATAGGATTTTCAATGTATATGGCATATGGCTCTGATAGGATTTTCTTTTTAGCATCATTGAGGAACTTGTCTTTCCCTTTTATTTTGAAAACAAAGACTCCAGATATCATGTCTCACTCAAAAAGAGATCGTAAAGCTCATTCTACCGTATCTATGCTCACAGCAACTTAGACATGGATGAAGCATGCGCAACCCACAAGATTTTTAGGCTCATGGAAAAGGTTTAAGAAGCCAATAAACTCAAACTCAGGAAACACTAAGCTTGGGACTAGGCAAACAAACGAGCAAGAGAGTAGCAATTATTCCTCC
Organism: Panicum hallii; assembly: GCF_002211085.1. Taxonomy (NCBI): domain Eukaryota; kingdom Viridiplantae; phylum Streptophyta; class Magnoliopsida; order Poales; family Poaceae; genus Panicum; species Panicum hallii. The sequence continues at coordinate 17,618,627 of NC_038049.1, forward strand.
TTTCAACTTAGGAAAACTAGAGCATTCTTACTGCGCATATGAAAGGGAAATTTAAGCAGAAAATATTTTTGTTGTTTTTATGGTTTTCATTTTTATTGAAAGTAGTGAAGATACAATTCACTTGGTGGAGACCCTCCCCCAAGCTAGCTCTTGGTTTAAGGTCCGATGAGCAGGACCCTCTCCATACCTATTTAGCTTGAGGTCCAATCCTGCATACCTGGAGAGGAGGTTGAGGACGGCGACATCTTCTTTCCTTGGCACACCTTCTTCTTCTTCTTTGATTTTGGTGGTGTGGGTAGCGGATCATCGAATTGGAGCCATGGTTCTGCCCACAACCATTTCCTTCATGATCTTGATGAATCAGGTACATCTGTTCTTCCTTGGTTTGGAACCTGAACATCATCTTTTTGCCCATGATGTGAAGGTGAATCTATCTTGCCCTGACATCGATCTTGGCCTTGGCGTCTCTTAGGAATGGTCGCCCAAGAATGAGCAATATTCCCAAGTCTCCTTCCATGTCAAGGACTACGAAATCTGCAAGGATAAAAGAATCCTCGACTTGTACTAGAAGGTTCTTTACTATTCCCTCAGGGTACCAGATCGTCGAATCAGCCAACTGCACACACATACAAGTTGGGGAAAGAGCAGGATAACATAGATTTTCAAAGGTCACCTTGGGCATGATGTTAACGCTCGCTCCAAGGTCGCAAAGGGCTTGCTCCAAGTGGCAATCATAAATTGAGCAGCTAATCACCAGGTATCCTGGATCTTCTACCCTTGGTGCTACTAGATTGCCTCAACGGTCCCTCCTTGTGACGCCCTGAAAATTCACCAAACTAAATCACGCGCTAGAAGTGCTTCATTTAAAAGTCATTCGTCGTCAAAACCCTAACCCTAACCCTTCCTGTCCGACAGCGGACTTGACCGCCGTCCCATCCCGCACCGCTTGCGCGCGGCCGCTTTCCGCAATCAGCGCCGGCGCAATGCTGTTCTTCTCGCGCAGCGTGCGGACGACGCACGCGCGAGGCCGACCGACCGCGGTCGCCACCGCGATCGGCGCCGACGCGCCCCTCCTTTTTCTCCCTCCCCCTTTCTCTTTTCCCCTTTTCTCTCTCCCTCCTATTTCTTTTCTTTTTCCCTTTTTCCCTCTCTTTCTTTTCTTTCTTCCTTCCTTTCTTCTTTTCCCTCCTTCCTTGTCCCCCTTTCTCCTCTCCCCTGCTCCCGGGCGCCGCTCAGCCCGCGCCGCCCCCTCCTGCTTGGCCCGAGCCATGGCCCCCCCTCCTTCCTTCGCGCGCGCGCCTGCCCCGGCCAACCACACCCGCACCGTGTACGCGTGCACGCCCGAGCATTTCCGCGCGCTCACCCCGTGCCACGCGCGAGCCCCTGCCGCGCGCCCGAACGCTGCCGTGCACCGCGTCCTGCCCCGGCCGTGCCGCACGTGCACGCGCGCCACGTGACTGCGCGCCGCGCCGTGCCGGCCGCCGCTCGCGCTCTCGCCCCGGACCCGCGCGTGCCGCGCCGCTCGCCGCTACCGCGTCCTGCCCCGCCGCGCAGCCCGCCACTGCCGCCCCGGCCTCGCCGCCCGCGCCACCCCTGTATCGCACAGCACCGGCCCTCCCCCCCACATGCGGTGCCCGGCGCCCTCGCCGCCACGCCACGTCCCGACGACCGCGAGCGACCAAAACACCATTAATGGCCGCCCGCGATCGCCGTCGGCCGAGCTCACCGCCCCACCGCCTCGGCCATCTATAAAAGGGGCCGAGGGGTACCCCGGCACCCCCACGACCGCCACCACACGCCCAGCTCCCCGTCTCCGTTGCCCTAGCGCCGCCCCACCGAGCTTCCCCGACCGCCACCGCCGGTCCCCGTCGCCCCGCTCCCACGCGCCTCCTCGGCCCAAGGTGAGACCGGGGATGGGACCCCCGCGCCTCCCTCTCCCTTTTCCTCCTCAACCCCGAGCCGCCCCGGGCCCCGGCTGTGGCAGAACCAACCTGAATTATACCGGCTCAAGTATGCGAGTCCATTCCAGAGGGCTCCGACGTACTTCAAACGGTATAATCCCTTGGCCTGTCGGGTAACGTCCCGATAAACCACCGATACACAGGACCAAATAAGGTTACCTCACACGAAGGTGAGTCCAGAGATACAATCACCATCATAATTTACATTATAGGAAATTACATTACAAGAATTAATATAAGTAGTACAAAGTTTCAAATTTAGAGAAAACAATACAAACTGTTTAAGCTATGATCTTTAGCAGCGGAAAACATACGCGATGATCTACAGCATGTCGACAAGACGGATGTCATGTTAAGCCCAGGCATGACATCATTTAATATCATCGATGTTGGCCGAGGACGGATCCCATTCCTCGGACCAATCTTCTGGAAAAGCACAAGGCCATGACAAGGAAAGAGTAGGATCTTCAAAGGCTTTACCTGAAAAACATATAACTAGCAAGGCTGAGTATACTAATACTCAGCAAGGCTTACCCGTCTCATGGTATACTTAGCCATGTAACTAGACTTATGAAGGCTTTTAGCTTTGGGTAGAGTTTTCAGCTGAAAAGCAACAAAGAGTAGATCCTTACTTTCAACTTTTAGCTTTCAGATTCTAGTGGAATAACCATTCTAGGTAAGCACCTATAACTACTCAAACATGGTAGAATCTTTAACCAAATATCATCTTTGATAATCGTAAAGTTGCTCTTGTTACTCTATGTGGTAAAGGGGGTAAGCAGTCTCATTCATCGTGAGAGGCGGACGATTCCTGAATCGAGATTCAACCCTTGCAAGGTAAACCTAACACACACGCTTGGAACACCACAGGGTCATTCCGAAGCAACCGTTTGCCTTTCATTCCGACTCGTGGATCAGATCCACCACAAGCGACTGCAGGTCATACGCACTTCCAAAGTGCAGGACGTACGTCTGTAGCGCGACTACAAAACCCGTACTCCTGGTTGCCCAGCAACACGTATGCCTACACGTCGAATAGAGTAACCAAAAGAAGCAAATACATGTGGTGGGGGGTATGTCCACTCCTCGGGCCGATCGGTTACTAGGCTTACCGCTTACCATATTTCACGGCATGTGGCTAGTACTTTCAAACGCTTAACCACCGCTACCACACACTGCGACCTTATCAAATTCCACAACACAGACGGGGTATCATCTCAACCATGATACCTCACAACTCCCGTCCGTCATCCTTATAGTGATAACAGGAATGTAAACATTACAACTCCTATATCGCGCGAGTGACAGGAAATCACTCGACTTCTACCGGTCCTATAAGCAGAGCAGCTAGTCGGACTCCAATTCTAGTGTTCATTACATTGGTTCCTGGAATAATGCAACTAAGTTTTCCAAACAACTCCTACGAACCTAATGTATAATGTAAATATTAATAATATAGGTTGCAGTGTAATAAAGTAGGGGTTATGTCCGGGGCTTGCCTTTACTGGTGGGGCTGAAGTCAGTAAAGTTAAGATCTTCTGAACTTTAGTTCAGGGCTTCAGATAATTCCGCGACGAAGTTCCCAGGGTCTTCAGAATAACTTCCTTCTGGTTCCGGGATTAGCTGGTAATCTCCGTCGGCGAGAGTGGTCGAGTCTATATGATATGCAAGATGGAGTTCAATGAATGCATACACTTTCATTTCAATTCACAATAAAGTTGCAATCCAAATAAAAGAACATTACATTTCGACAAACAACCTAACTACCCTGTACTGGGCAGTCATTTATCGGGTATCAACTAAACTAACTAGTTACGTTAAGCAACAGGATGGGTTACCCTAAACATTTGTACTAACTTCATTAGGTAGTATGTTTGGTTATCTAATTGGTTGGTGTATAGGTCTTGGCCTTAACCGATGAGGATGAATCAGGTTTAGCTGACTGATGTGCTTTGGTCGTGTCTAATAGAGGCGTGTCTACTGTACAATCTTATTGATCTAGGGTTGTGTACTTTGGTCTAGGTAGCTGATTGACAGGGGCACTGGCTTTCTAATTGATCGATGATAACATCGATCACTTTAGCAGAGGGATGTTTCCTAAAGCGGCTGTGTCCTAACTAATCTGGATGAGCACTGGCGTACTTAACTGACCGCGTGCGTATTAGCATAGTGGATCCATGCTTTAGCAAAACTAGTCGATCGGTGATTTGACCTTCTAGCCGATTTAGTGTATCGGCACATTCGCCGATTTATACATCGGGTAGAATTAGTCGAGTGATGTATCGGCATAGCTAGTTGACTAATGAGAGTAACTAGCTGATGGTGTATCGATAGACTAGTTGAACTATGTATCTGTACGGCCTGTGTCTCAGTGTCTTCAGCCGATTGGTGAATCAGCTGTGTAGCCGGTTTTCATCCTTAATGTTCTCTTATATCTACTGGGGCATATCAGCTGTGTAGCTGATTGTCCTACTCTGCACTGGTTGTGCCTAGCTAAGATGTGCTTAAGTGTTATCTTAGGTAACTAGATGTGGTTGCATCGGCTGGATTACATCAGTATCACAATTGAGTGATGTACAGCCGATGGGATTATCTAAGTTAGACCTGTTACAAGAATTAGGTGTAACAGAACACTAATATTAAACTAGGTTGGTGAGACCATAAGTGCGGAATTAGACTAAGGAGGATGTGGTTGAGGGTATGTAACCGGTAAGCATATAGCCGATCTCTCAACCGATAAATCGGCTGATAACAAGAATCCTAAGATTGTGTGTGCATTGACTATGTGCAGCCGATATGTTATCTAAATCGGATGGCTAGCTGATCACTGTGCGTATCGGCATAGCCGATTTGTGTTTTTAGCAAACTAGTTGATCTATGAACATTAGCATGCTAGCCAAATAGGGTAGGTACTATTTGGTTGCGCATTGGTAAACTAATTGAGAGTGTGAACATTGGCCGAACTAATAGGTGCGCATGTGCTAGATTTGTGAGTCGGCACAAGTAGCCGATTCCCTATGCTGTACTGGCTGTGCTTAGCTGACAACTACATTCTCTATTGGATATACCTATCCAACTATTGATGGGAGTGTTAATCGGAGTAATCAATGTTTGAGTGGTTCAATGTTATCAGCAAATAACCGATTAACGCATAACCGGCATGGTTGTCTAGATCGGACCAGGTCGGTCAGGGCACTAACATCGGATCGGACCGATAGGGCGGTTAACATTGGGCCGATGGGCTTTTGCCGATAGGGAAGAAGTCAAAAGGCTTATGGCCGATGGGGTCCTACAGACCTGTAGCCAAAAAGGTATATAGCCGATAGGGTCGTGCCTATCGAAAATCAGCTGAACTAGTAGCCGATTGCTAAGCCTAGTTACAAAGGTATATTAACTAAGTAGTCGATACACGAGGTAGACTAAGACCTTTACATAGGAAGGAGCTCTAACAATATTGCAATCAAGACTGAAGTAAAGGCATGAGCATCCATATGAATAAAAGGTAATCAATCATCACAAAAAGTCTGCCATAGGGGCAGCAAGTACATCAGCCATGATGCACAATTTATTTTTAGTCAATCTATGGCAAGGACTTTGGCTACCAATAATTAATTAAATTTAGCGTCACACAAATAATAGGTTAAATATAAATCAAACATTTCACGTTCGAACTAGACCTCTCTTATGCTTTAAAGTTGTACAACAAGTCTAATTAAGATTTAAACAAGCGGCACAAGAAACACATTGTAATAACATAACTTTAAGTGGATATGCTTAGCTATTTCTTCTATAACACAAATTGAATTGATTAACTTAAAAGAATTTAAATTACCAAACAAAATTAGATTTGAAAATTCCACATCAATTCATACTTAATCTATAAAAATTGTATACCAAAAATCATGATCTACAAAGTTAACATGTAGGGGCTATGAATATTACACTCTTTTATCTTGGATTTAACATAGATTCAAAAATATTTAGTTTCATATCAAACTCATTTAATAGAAGTTGTAGAGCTCAAAATCTAGTTTCTAACAAAACTGGTTTTGCAATTTTTAGAATTTCCTACAATTTTCTATTGAATTTATAAGTCAGCAACACAGCTCACATGAAATAATAAGTACCTTTACACAGAGGTCCTCAAACTCTACTGTTCTCATGAGTCTAGACTTCGCAGAAAACCCCCTGAGCTTGCTCTAATTGTCACACGAAGTCCATTACCTGCAAACAGAACAGAGGAGCGCTTGGGGATCGATTCCATGGGGAAAGAAGGAAATCCCGTACAGGGGAAAGAGCTCAGGGAGGCGCCTCACCAGATGGTCGCCTGGGGGGGGGGGTGGTCGAGCAGCACTCCAGGAGTCCGTTTTGGGGATTAGAAGGTGAGCAGGAGGACCGGAAGGTGGCCGTCGGCGTTGGGGGGGGGGGGCGGAGCTCAGAGGCGCGGCTGCCCCGGCCGGGGAGGTACAGGCGCGACGCTGGGCAAGGCCAGGAGGGCGCTACTGCCCTGGTGACGCGCGGTACAGGGCGGCGGCATGGACCCAGGGGTGATGGTTGGGGCGGCAAGAAACAGAGGGGCGGCGGCGCACAGTAGGGAGAAAAGAGGAGATAACAGGCGGCGGTTGCAGAGGGAGATGCACGAGAGTGGAAGGAGGACAGGAGCGGCAGTGCACGAGAGGGAGGCGGCACAGGTGCTTGCGGGAGGAATTGAGGCGCGGTGGCCCGAGATGGCCTGAGCGGCAGTGGAGATTGCTCGGCTTGGCTTGAACAGGATAAGGAAGAAAGGGATAGGAAGTAAGCAGCGCGAGGATAAGGCCACGGGGAAAGCGGCAGGGAAAATGGATCAGCTAGAGCTGGGGCGACGCGTGGAGAATTTGCAGCAGGAGGTGGCAAGAACGGTCGGCACAGCGGTGGGTTGCAGAGCAGGAACAGAGCAGCGCCAGAGGAGGAAGAGAAAGGGAATTTCCCGAGGACTAGTTTGTAATTTTAGAAAATTGCAGGGACCTCTCGGTAAAGACAAATTTAACCACTGTTCTAGGGCTCAAACAAAAATGTGACCAAAATGAAAGTTGTACAACTTTTCAAGCTCTACAACTTTGTTTTAGGGTTTGAACTCCAAAACTCACAATATGAAGTTTTATTTTAAGACTTGGACTAAATTTGAATTTTCTAACATCTTTGTCATTGTTAGTATAAATTATATATAACCTTGGGTCTATTCGCAAATTGCTAAGTAAGTCATGATTACTTACATTATTACCTTTTTACTTCTAGTAATTTTGGAAAGTTACTTTTGTAACTCACCTATTTTGCATAAAAAGACTTGTACTTTTATAAAATTACATACATATCCCTATTTCCTAATCTTTACTCAAATTTTTACACAATTTGACTTATACACTTCTAATGCAACTTTTGGATAAATATTTATTTTTACAAGACATAAAGTAAGAACAACATATTTGCAAAACTACCATTTACTTATTTTGGAGTTACCTCCTATCCAATTACATTTTGCTCAAACAACCCTAGGTTTTTTCCATAATTACGAAAATACCCTTTTTTTTTTAAGATTTTCAAGAACTTCACACAAACACACAAAAGTTTTACACTAACAAGCATACACTTCACCTTATCAAAATATAAGTCTAGCATTACAAATACACGAACTGTCACACCGGCCGCCGGGATTTGGCCGGCGCCGAGCCTCTTCCCCCCCTCCCCTGTTTTCTACTGGCAAGAGGAGGAAGAAGGGGCACATTTGCCCAAAACCCCCTGCCCTTCCCCTATTTCCCTCAAGAGCCTTTCACCCTTTTGCGTTTGTTTGCAAAAGAAACCCTGCCCTTTCTGATAATCCAAATTACACCCTCCACCATATAAACCTAAACCTCCATGACTTTCTAATGAGCCTCAAACATATATAGAAATTACGACCAAGCCCTTTCCATATCATATACAATTACGAATAGGCCCTCGGACCCTTGTTTAAACCCTAACACCCCGTTAACTCGTCATTTTATGCGCCAAACAACCTCCGATCGACCTGAAACTTTACCACTCCGTTTCTAGTATAGTTCTAGCCATGCCACTAAGAAACCACCTAAAAATATTACCCCTACCTCCGTAACTAAATTATTTCCGATTCAAGCTCCACGATAAAAGCTTTTAGTTCTCTCGCTTGATTGTATGCTTGTTTGTTTGCGCCATAGGACACGGAGTGAACGAAGAAGTTCCCGACTGCGGCCAAGCAACCGAGGACCAGTTCTGCGACCCTGAACCCGAGGGACAGTGCTTCGATCAAGATCTCCCGCAAGGGTTTGACGATGGCAAGTTCAATTCCGCCCTTTGATGCATATTTTTGTCCTAGTTTTTATAAACACAACCCAGTGGCCTGTTTTATAAAATTGCATGGTTTTGCTTGCTGGAAACATGGTAGGATAGCCACCCTTGTTTGTGATGACCATACCTTGACCACCTGGTTTTATAAAGAAAGTGTGTGGGTGAGTGGGAAGGGATAAAATGTGGTTTTGAAAGACGAGTCAGACGGGATGGATGGCATTTCTGTGTGATTTGCCGTTAGCGTGCTCGTACCTGTGTGGTTGAGCGAGGAAGGGAGATATCCATTTTGTCACCCCTAAGGACCGAGTTGATGTGTCGTCTCACCTAGCTTCCTGTCGTGCAAACCACTTGACCGTTGTATGGGCAACGGCTTAGCCTAACCCCACTAGTTAGTCTGATAGCCATCAGGAGAGCTGGGAGCAACGGGTGATCAAGGAGACGGGATAAGCTCTGTGTGACTTATGCCCCGGTTAAACCTCGATGATAGGTCTAATGACCCCTTGATAGGTCCCGTGGTGGCTAGCCAGGTCTAGCTAAGGTGGGTAAGGGCTTCGATGGGATCTGCACTGGCACTAAGGTGTTCGTGCTGTGGTACCCCACCTGTGGGTAAAGTTGCACACCTCTGCAGAGTTAAAATCTATTCGAATAGCCGTGCCCACGGTACTGGGCAAGTTACGGTGTGGTCACATAACTAGAGTTTCTCTCTGGAACGGTTGGGCTGGTGTGAGTTGTTTGGAAAGTATCCGACAGTTGAGTCGTGTGAGCTACGACGGACGGGGAGTCCGGTAGCGGTTTAAAACTTGAATCCTGTGTGGATCAATAGCACGTACTCCTTGGCACTTGAAAAACTTGTTTTGAAAATGTTTTAAACGAACTGTTGCATAAAATCGAGTTTTTCCGCAAATGAACCATAACCTTATCCTTGGATTATCTTGTGCATTTAATTCTGTTATAACCCCTCCGCGGGTGTGATTGGACTTGCTGAGTACGTTCGTCTCACCCCGTTTTTACTTTTACAGTGGAAGATCCCGATTACATCCCCGAAGACGTCGAGTAGGGTTCCGTCCTGCACCCAGTCTTGCCTGTGGGTGAGGTCACCGTTGGAGCTCCGTATGGCGCAAGACTCTGATGATCCCCTTTTCGTAGTTAGTGTAGTAGTATGGGTTTTAGTTGTAATCCTCACGATAGTGGCGCTTCACTGCCCATTACCGCGAAGAGTTGTACGGTGATGTACCATCTGATGTACTAAAAGTGTTATCAGCCTCCTGGGACTGATAAAGTAACACTTTTAAGTCTTCCCTGATGGGAGATGCTTCAGGTGGTATCAGAGCCGTAGGCTGGCCGTAGGATGTGACCCTAGGAGCGAGACCCTTTTCAGGCCCTAGAACTTGTCCCGATTTAGAAATTTTCTGCACAAACACTCACCACTGGTCTTTGCCTTGTTCCAGATGGCTGGCAATGGATGGGTTAACGGAATCTGCCACGCAGAGCCTGGCCTTCCCAAGTTACTATTGCTCAGCCTGAAACGCGTTGGGATTATGGAACCACCGGAGTATGCCTATCGCGAGTACATCGCCGGAGGCACCCTTCGGTGCGACATGATGGTCTTTGTAGAGAGAAGCACCCGCTACCCTGATGTGGACCCTTGGTTCATCTCCACCGCTGGCTTCCGCTTCCCCGACACCTATCGAAAGGCCGCCCGTAAAGCCCTGCGAAGGCTGCGTGTGCTCTACAGGCGCCACCTTCAGCGGACTCCTATGGGATTTTTCCCACCCGCTGAGGGAAGAGGACGCACTTGGATTGCTCGGATGAGGGGACTTGGACAAGAAGAAGAAGACCTAGAAGATACGGTCTCCCACCTGTCCATCTACCTTACTGGCTTGGATGCACTCTATCGCGAACAGGCGGCACAACTGAAACGGCTAATCCATGGGATTGAGAAGATAACCCAGGAGCTGGAGGAACAACGGACAAGAGCCGCAAGCGCTGAGTATTCCTTAGCCGCCCTCCAAGCCCAGATGCAAGAATACGAGAACCGCAACGGAATAGGTGGATGGATAGAGGAAGAAGAAGAAGAAGAACCCATGGAAACCCATTGGGATAAGGGTACTCAGACCGAAAATGAGATGGATCGGTTTCTTCCAATAAAGAAGCGCCCTATCAGGACCGAGGAGGAATCCCTGTGATAGGATTAGCACTCCAAGCTAGAACCCGACCCTAATAACCCCGTGCCCCTGGAAACTGTACCCCCCCATGTTGCAATAATAAATGTTATCTACTCCCTCGTTGTACCTGTACAAAAATTGTTTACCCTGTTCATGTTTCAGATGGCTGAGGAAGGATGGACCCAGGGCGATTGCCAAGCAGCACCTGGTTTTCCCGGCCTCTTAATCAACACCCTGGAGGACCTTGGCGTTACAGGACGCCCAAGGTACTACAGCCGAGAGTACGAGCACCATGGTACCCTCTGCTGCAGGGTGATCCTGGTCATCGCCAGGAGCAACCGCTACCCCGACATCCAGCCTTGGCGAGCGACCACCACGGGGTTTAGACACCAAGATACCTACCCCTTGGCCATCAGAAAAGCACTCCGTTATTTGTATCGGATTTTTGAAGAACACCTCGCCCCCACGCCAGCCAAGTTCTTCCCGCCGGCCATCAGAAACCTGGAACGACGTCGCCACGAAGAAGGCCCCCTGTACCAAGTGGCTACTTACCTAGCCGCCCTGGACCAACTCTTTGATGAGCAAGCCAACCTTCTAAGGGAGCAGACCTATCGAGCCAAGCAAGCAGAGCTCGCAGTGAGGATACAGCAGATCCGAGCCGCCCACGCCGAGGCGAGAGCCGCAGCCGCGGTCAGTAGCGAAGCAGTCGCCCAAGAGAGCCTCAGGCAGGCCCGAGACCGGCGTATGCAAGATTGGACCCAAAGTGGAACACCAGTCCCGGCAATTGGGGAAGACCATGTTTTACTTGGGACACCCGTCATAGGGTGGGGATCGCTCTTTGGGAGAACACAAGCCCCACCCGAGAACCCTGAAAGTTCTGCTGCCGCCGACGAAGGGGATGCTGCAACGCAACCCCTGACCGATGGGAACCCAGAGGACGGCGAGCGAGGACCTCTCACCCTTCCCGCCCCGGAAGAAGGCACGCCGCGCAAGTAGAATAACCGACGCCGTCCTAGTGATGCACCCCCTCAGCCCCTTCTGCTTAAGACGTGCCCTTAGACAAGACCCTGGCCGAGTAGCACGAGACCTAGCCGTACCTCTAAGTTGTACCCCCCTTTTTGCAGTAATAAAATGGTTGGTGCTTGTTGCTTGTGTTGTTGTGTGCTGGTTTGTTGCGTACTACTTGTTTATATGAATACCGGCAGAAGGTAGATTCTGCCTTATATACGAGTTAAACAACTTAAACATCACATAATCGTAACCCCAATTTACCCAATCAACAGGTGACCCCCCGGAACGTCGCGAGGGCCTCCCGTGGCCGGAACCCCGTAGCCGCTAGTGCCGGAGCACAGCCCGTTGAACAAGATCTTCCCCAAGGAGAACAGGAAGTAAGCCAGAACCGAGGAGGAAGTCAAGAAGGAGAGCAACTACCACCACCCCCACCCCTCGGAGACTTGGCACAGATAATCCACAACCAGACCCTCATACTGGAGACACTGGCCAATGCCCTCATTAACCGGCAACCACGAGGGCAGAATATGAACGACAAGCTGACGGCCTTTCTAAGGACCAAGCCGCCCACCTTTGCCGGATCCTGCAACCCATTGGATGCAGACGACTGGTTGCGAGTGATTCAGAGGAAGCTCGAACCATTTGAATGCCAGGACCGGGACAAAGTCCTTCTAGCAGCCCACCAGCTCACCGGAACAGCATTATCCTGGTGGGAAAACTATTGTGCCGCAGCCGAGGATGCCTCTACCATCACCTGGGGAGAATTCGTAAGGGAGTTCCGCCGCTACCACATCCCTTCGGCCACCATGAAGTGCAAGGCGGATGAATTCCGCGCACTACAACAGGGAAGCATGACGGTGGAGGAGTACACCCACCGGTTCATAGAATTGGCCCGATATGCGCCGGAAGAAGTGAACGACGACGATAAGAAACAAGACATGTTCAAGAAGGGATTAAGCCCAGAACTCCGGACCTTGCTTACCCCACAGATTTATCCGGACTTCAATACCCTGATGAACAAGGCTATCCTCACGGAAAGGGCCAAAGCCGAAGAAAGGAAGGATAATAAACGCAAATTCCTGAAAAGTAAGGCCTGCCAACAGGACCGCTTCCAAAAGCCGAGGAACTCCAACTACACTGCACCAAGATCTCAGGCCCCAATGCAGTATAGGACTCAGTCCCAAGTGACAGGATCACGGACCCCTGAAGCACAGCCTAAGAGTCAGAATACCATGAGGGCCCCGCAGAGCAACACAAGCCTGGTCGCCTCCGACAACAACAATGTTAGGGCCTGTTTCAACTGCCGTGAGACAGGGCATTTCATCGCCAATTGCCCTTATGCCAAGAATAAGCCGGCAACATCGGCCTTCTCCAACACGGTGAATGGGCCTAGACCAGCCCTGACCGGTGCCAACCGAGTGCCCATCCGCAACAACGACAACAGCCAGCAGATGAAGCAGCAATCATTTGGACGAGCCCGCGTCAATCACATCGACGCGCAGGAGGCTCAAGAAGCTCAGGGCGTAGTGCTCGGTGAGTACCTAGTCAACTCAGCTCTGGCAACAGTATTATTTGATTCTGGAGCATCGCACTCGTTTATATCCTCAAGCTATGTGGAGAAACACAAAATACCTACAGTACTACTAAAAACACCCCTATTAACCCGGACGCCTGGAGGCGACATTAATTGTCAGTTAGGTTGTCCACGGGTAAGGATCAATTTAAGTGGGGTAGACTTTCTAGCAGATTTGGTAGTACTTAAGTCTGGGGGAATAGACGTGATCCTTGGAATGGACTGGTTAAGCCGACACAATGGTCTCATAGGCTGCACCGACAAAGTGGTACACCTAACAAACCCCGAAGGAGTCCAAGTGATCTGCCATACCCGGGACAGTGAGTTTGACCCAATGGTGTTTAGCGTGGAAGCCAAGCCCTTAGAAGGAGTCCCGGTAGTAAACGAATACCCAGATGTATTCCCCGAAGAGCTTCCCGGTATGCCGCCAGATAGGGATATAGAGTTCGTCATAGACCTTATCCCCGGAACATCCCCTATAGCCAAGAGACCCTATAGGATGGCGGCCTCTGAGTTAACAGAATTAAAGAAACAACTAGAAGAACTGCAATGAATTGGCTTCATTAGACCAAGCTCGTCACCGTGGGGAGCCCCAGTGCTGTTTGTCAAAAAGAAGGATGGGAGTATGAGGCTGTGTGTAGATTACCGAGCACTGAACGAGGTTACCATTAAGAATAAGTACCCCCTCCCCAGGATTGATGACCTGTTCGATCAGCTAAAAGGAGCCAAGTACTTTTCCAAGATCGACCTAAGGTCGGGATATTTCCAGCTCAAAATTAGAGAAAGTGACATCCCTAAGACAGCTTTTGTCACCCGCTACGGGCAGTTTGAGTTCACCGTAATGTCCTTCGGACTAACCAATGCCCCTGCCTATTTTATGAACCTCATGAACAAGGTATTCATGGACAAACTGGATAAGTTTGTCGTAGTCTTTATCGACGACATACTTATCTACTCCAAGAGTGTTCAGGAACATGAACAACATCTGCGGGTAGTGTTGGAAAAGCTAAGGACACATAAACTATATGCTAAATTTAGCAAGTGTGAATTCTGGCTGGAGAGAGTAGCTTTCCTTGGTCACATTCTGACCGTGGAAGGCGTAGCAGTGGACCCAGAAAAGGTCGAAGCAGTCTCCAACTGGCAGCGACCGACCAATGTTAGTGAAATCAGAAGTTTTCTTGGACTGGCCGGGTACTATCGAAGGTTTATTGAAGGATTCTCTAAGATAGCCCGACCTATGATGGAACTTCTTAAGAAGGAGAAGAAGTTCGCCTGGACAGAATCTTGTGAAAAGAGTTTTCAAGAATTGAAGCAAAGGTTGACAACCGCCCCAGTGCTGACCCTACCGGACATTCATCGAGACTTTGTCATTTATTGTGACGCATCCCGACAAGGATTAGGGTGTGTGCTGATGCAAGACGGGAAAGTTGTTGCATATGCTTCCCGCCAACTCAGGACTCATGAGCAGAATTATCCGACCCATGATTTGGAATTGGCAGCCGTTGTGCATGCCCTTAAAATTTGGAGACACTACCTGATTGGAAATAAGTGTGAGGTTTACACCGACCACAAGAGTCTGAAGTATATCTTCACCTAGCCGGATTTAAACCTAAGGCAAAGAAGATGGTTGGAGTTGGTCAAGGACTACAATTTGGAAATTCAGTATCACCCCGAGAAAGCAAATGTAGTAGCCGATGCCTTAAGTCGGAAATCCTATGGGCCCAAGAACGACCATCTGCGCGAGGAAATGGCACGATTAAATGTGCACATTATTCCTCGAGGTTCCAGCCAAGTGCTAAACATCCAATCGATGCTAGAGGATAGAATTAGAGAGGCCCAAAGCTTAGATCAAGAGTTAGTAAAGATTTGCAAACAAACTGGAGAAAACAAAGCACCGGGTTTCAGAGTGGACGATAAGGGAACGTTATGGTATGAGGATAGGATTTGTGTCCCCCAGAATGGGGATTTCCGGCAATTAATCATGGACGAAGCCCACAACACGGCCTACTCCATCCACCCAGGATCCACCAAAATGTACATGGACATAAGGCAAAAGTATTGGTGGAATGGAATAAAGGCGGATATTGCACGCTTTGTGGCACATTATGATATTTGTCAAAGGATCAAGGCCGAACATCAAAAGCCAGCAGGGTTATTGCAACCCCTACCCATTCCAGTTTGGAAATGGGATGAGATAGGAATGGACTTTGTAGTGGGTCTACCTAAAACATTGAAGGGACACGATTCCATATGGGTAATAGTGGATCGACTCACTAAATCGGCACATTTCATACCCGTACGAACTAATTACGGAGGAGAAAAGCTGGCAAAACTCTATGTGGAGAACATAGTAAAGCTACACGGAGTACCTAGCAGGATTGTCTCAGATAGAGGGACCCAATTTACCTCTAGATTCTGGAAAAGCTTGCATCAGGCCATGGGCACCAAATTAGATTTCAGCTCCGCATACCATCCACAGACGGACGGTCAAACTGAGAGGGTAAACCAGATTATGGAAGATATGCTGAGAGCATGTGTCCTGACCTACGGAAAGGACTGGGAGCAGAGTCTGCCTTATGCAGAATTCTCGTACAATAATAGTTACCAAGCCAGCTTGGGCATGTCGCCATTCGAAGCTCTCTATGGAAGGGAGTGCAAAACTCCCCTAATGTGGTCGGAAGTGGGAGAACGTACCCTAGTAGGACCCGCACTCATAAAAGAAGCAGAAGAAAGAGTAGCGGAGATCCGCGAGAAATTGAGGGCAGCCCAGTCGCGACAAAAGAGCTACGCATACAAGAAGAGGCGGGAAATAAGTTTCAACCCAGGAGATTTTGTTTATCTCAAGGTCTCACCCATTCGAGGAACGCGAAGGTTTCAAGTGCAAGGAAAATTGGCCCCTTGATACATTGGACTGTATCGAGTTCTGAAGAGGGTCGGAGCAGTAGCATACCAACTGGAGTTACTAGAAGGAATGTTGGATATACATCCAGTGTTTCACGTCTCGCAACTAAGGAGATGTTTGAGAGTACCCGAGGGTGAACACGTGCCGGTGGAAACAATAGACCTGCAACCGGATCTGTGATACCAGGAAGTACCGGTCAAAATTCTGGACACTGTCACTAGAAGGACAAGAAATTCCGAAGTACGAATATGCAGGGTTCAATGGAGCAGACATGGAGTAGAAGAAGCGACATGGGAACGCGAAGAGGCGTTAAGGAAGGAGTTTCCCCATCTATTTAGGAGCCAGCCGAATCTCGAGGACGAGATCCATTTAAGTGGGGTAGGTTTGTGACGCCCTGAAAATTCACCAAACTAAATCACACGCTAGAAGTGCTTCATTTAAAAGTCATTCGTCGTCAAAACCCTAACCCTAACCCTTCCTGTCCGACTGCGGACTTGACCGCCGTCCCATCCCGCACCGCTTGCGCGCGGCCGCTTTCCGCAATCAGCGCCGGCGCAATGCTGTTCTTCTCGCGCAGCGTGCGGACGACGCACGCGCGAGGCCGACCGACCGCGGTCGCCGCCGCGATCGGCGCCGACGCGCCCCTCCTTTTTCTCCCTCCCCCTTTCTCTTTTCCCCTTTTCTCTCTCCCTCCTATTTCTTTTCTTTTTCCCTTTTTTCCTCTCTTTCTTTTCTTTCTTCCTTCCTTTCTTCTTTTCCCTCCTTCCTTCTCCCCCTTTCTCCTCTCCCCTGCTCCCGGGCGCCGCTCAGCCCGCGCCGCCCCCTCCTGCTTGGCCCGAGCCACGGCCCCCCCCCCTCCTTCCCTCGCGGGCGCGCGCCTGCCCCGGCCAACCACACCCGCGCCGTGTACGCGTGCACGCCCGAGCATTTCCGCGCGCTCACCCCGTGCCATGCGCGAGCCCCTGCCGCGCGCCCGAACGCTGCCGTGCACCGCGTCCTGCCCCGGCCGTGCCGCACGCGCACGCGCGCCACGTGACCGCGCGCCGCGCCGTGCCGGCCGTCGCTCGCGCTCTCGCCCCGAACCCGCGCATGCCGCGCCGCCCGCCACTACCGCCCCGGCCTCGCCGCCCGCGCCACCCCTGTATCGCACAGCGCCGGCCCTCCCCCCCCACGTGCGGTGCCCGGCGCCCTCGCCGCCACGCCACGTCCCGACGACCGCGAGCGACCAAAACACCATTAATGGCCGCCCGCGATCGCCGTCGGCCGAGCTCACCGCCCCACCGCCTCGGCCATCTATATAAGGGGACGAGGGGTACCCCGGCACCCCCACGACCGCCACCACACACCCAGCTCCCCGCCTCCGTTACCCTAGCGCCGCCCCACCGAGCTTCCCCGACCGCCGCCGCCGGTCCCCGTCGCCCCGCTCCCACGCGCCTCCTCGGCCCAAGGTGAGACCGGGGATGGGACCCCCGCGCCTCCCTCTCCCTTTTCCCCCTCAACCCCGAGCCGCCCCGGGCCCCGGCCGCCGGGATTTGGCCGGCACTGAGCCTCTTCCCCCCCTCCCCTATTTTCTGCTGGCAAGAGGAGGAAGAAGGGGCACATTTGCCCAAAACCCCCTGCCCTTCCCCTATTTCCCTCAAGAGCCTTTCACCCTTTTGCGTTTGTTTGCAAAAGAAACCCTGCCCTTTCTGATAATCCAAATTACACCCTCCACCATATAAACCTAAACCTCCACCACTTTCTAATGAGCCTCAAACATATATAGAAATTACGACCAAGCCCTTTCCATATCATATACAATTACGAATAGGCCCTCGGACCCTTGTTTAAACCCTAACACCCCGTTAACTCGTCATTTTATGCGCCAAACAACCTCCGATCGACCTAAAACTTTACCACTCCATTTCTAGTATAGTTCTAGCCATGCTATTAAGAAACCACCTAAAAATATTACCCCTACCTCCGTAACTAAATTATTTCCGATTCAAGCTCCACGATAAAAGCTTTTAGTTCTCTCGCTTGATTGTATGCTTGTTTGTTTGCACCATAGGACACGGAGTGAACGAAGAAGTTACCGACTGCGGCCAAGCAACCGAGGACCAGTTCTGCGACCCCGAACCCGAGGGACAGTGCTTCGAACAGTGTGAGTTGTTTGGAAAGTATCCAACAGTTGAGTCGTGTGAGCTATGACGGACGGGGAGTCCGGTAGCGGTTTAAAACTTGAATCCTGTGTGGATCAATAGCACATACTCCTTGGCACTTGAAAAACTTGTTTTGAAAATGTTTTAAATGAACTGTTGCATAAAACCGAGTTTTTCCGCAAATGAACCATAACCTTATCCTTGGATTATCTTGTGCATTTAATTCTGTTATAACCCCTCCGCGGGTGTGATTGGACTTGCTGAGTACGTTCGTACTCACCCCGTTTTTACTTTTACACTGGAAGATCCCGATTACATCCCCGAAGACGTCGAGTAGGGTTCCGTCCTGCACCCAGTCTTGCCTGTGGGTGAGGTCACCGTTGGAGCTCCGCATGGCGCAAGACTCTGATGATCCCCGTTTCGTAGTTAGTGTAGTAGTATGGGTTTTAGTTGTAATCCTCGCGATAGTGGCGCTTCACTGCCCATTACCGCGAAGAGTTGTACGGTGATGTACCATCTGATGTATTAAAAGTGTTATCAGCCTCCTGGGACTGATAAAGTAACACTTTTAAGTCTTCCCTGATGGGGAGACGCTTCACTCCTTGAGCTTGCGAGCTTCTCTACATAGTTAGTGAAAGGTGGACCATGTGATGGCTTACCCCATTTGGTGGTTACCGCATTAACACTCTCTAGGGAGACTTCGGGTTGCCCCAGAATCTTCCTTGTTTCAGCAGACGGAATAGTGGCAGCCGCCAGCTAAGCTAGCTGAGTTTCAAGAATTTTGTTGAAGCTCAGCTGGTTCTTGATAGCAGAGGAGATGCCATCCATCTTTGTTTGAATGGTCTCTAGGGATTTGTCTTTGGCGGCCAGCTTCTTTTGTAGTGATTCATTGACTTTTGCTTGTCCTAGGACAAGATCCCTCAAGGAAGGTTGGTTAGGATTAAATGAATTTGAAATACCATTACCTCCTTGGTAGTAGGGGCACGATTTATTCCACCCCTGACCTCCTTGTGGACGAAACTCGTTGTTCTTGTTGTTCATGTACATGACATCTTCATGGGTTTCGAGGCAGTCATTCCCAAGTTCTCCCAATTTTCTAATCAAATTGACGATCAAAATTGGTCCATAACGAGCGTCAACACACAACGCTCCTTGGTCCCATGGGAAGACAAATGCATGAGGGACCAAGTAGAACAAATGCAAGGCTTTGTGGGATTTGCAGCTTTTGCATTTTGTTCTAAGCTAGGAAAGATCTGTCATGTAAGTATCCCAAACCTCAAGCATCCTTCTCCCATGTTTCCATCCTGCCAAGTTATCCGTCATGCCCTGTATGCCATAATAAAAAGAATATAAAAATAAATAAATGAATATAACAGCAAAAGGAAATTTAAATGCAAAAGATGTGGGCTATGCAATTTAAATAAATAAAGCTCCAATTGAGGTGACTCTCTACAAGATGTGGGCTATGCAAAAAAAGAGAAATGACAAAAAGCATGCTCAAAAGAATGATTTGTGTTGGGTATTTTAGCGATGTGCAAATAAATCTATAAGTGCACGGATACCATTGTAACTTTCACCTCAGAGTATTCCAAGTGTTATCAAATTTGAGGGAAAACCAAGATAGGTGTGATGGTAGACAAGATACACCAAGATAGGTGCGATGGTAGACAGGATTCCTACGGTAGCACTATAGGTGAGTTTAAGGTCGATCGCTCGGGCAAATTACTCGCTTCGGGCACCATCTTACCCCTAGTCTGCCAAGAGACTCCGGCCAATAGCTCTATGCTATATCAGAACATGGAGGATTGCAAAGGATGGATAGGGCTATCACCACCCATGGCCTACCTCTATGAAACCATGGGATATAAGGCAAACGAAGGATACCCCTAGCCTAGACACCACGTCTACGCTATTGATTACTACTGCAGTCCAACTACGTCTGGATCTCTTTAGCAAACTACAGCACTGTGTCTAAATATAGAGCGATGAACCCGCAAGTAAGAGAACTGATCTCACTCAACTACTATGCAAGAAAGGAACTACGAATACGAACTTACTTCATACCAAAAGAAGCCAGCATCCATAGAGGTACAAGTTGGAGAAGAGCGCGGACAGGCTCGGTGCTTCCCCCAAACTATGCCTCACTCTATCCCTACTGTAAACACAAGCTAGGCAAGGTTTTGCCTTTGTAATGGGTCTCAAGACTCTCTTGGATGGTGTGTCTCAAATGTAAGCCCCTCCCCTCATATTTGTAGGGTGTACCAGGAGCTCTCGGCAGGCAAAATAGCATAGGCTCCTTGAAACTGACCTTGTGGACAGCTGTGGAGGCGCCACATGGAAGATGGGCTCGATCGGCATCAAAATTGATTCAGCCGAACCACTGGTTCGGCCCAACCCTTTTTACCAACTCTCGCGACGCCCTTTGGCTCGGTGACTGCTAAGTGGGCCCTTATGACGGTTCTGGGTGATTTGGCTGAAGTTAAATTTGTTTTGCCTCGATTGTGGGCCCTTCAATCCATGTGAGGCTGAACGGCGCACTCTGATAGGTCGACGCATTTTGCCTTGTATTAAGGGGTGTGTTTCCTTGCTCTTGAGGTGTGTTTTCTCCTCTAATTGAGCTGCATACAAATATTCACCAACACTAGTGTAAATGGTTAGTAATAAACCCCTACCACTAGGTTGATGCTTGTCTTTCCAGTGTTTATGCAGGAGTTGACGGTCTAAAAATGGTACTTAACAGCCGTCAACAACACCCCCACACTTAGGCTTTGCTCATCCTTGAGTGAAGAAGGAAGGACTAAGGTGGAACATGACTTCTTATGGTAAGGGTCAAACATGTAAGATATTCAAAGCCATACCTGAACTTATGAACTTTTGAAGTGTCTATCATGTTACCTTGGGTGGTTGATGGCTGGAACGGTCTTGATCCAAATCCCCTCTACTTTGTCTATCTAAGTAAGTTGGGTGTTTTGCAATGTAATTTTTTTTCAAAAGATAACCTTACCTAGCTCCTCAAATGATTCTCTTAGATCACTCAATGTGTATTATCCTCACCAAGGCATTAACTTGCCTTTCTTCACACTACTTCTAATGAAACTAATGTGGAGCTCAAGGTTGGGATAAAAATGAGGCACACCTGCATCACATATGTTGCAAAGCTAAAGACCAGATCCAAGTAGAATACAAACCATACAATCTGATCATGATGTGCAAGTGTGTGGATGGAATATGGTGGAAAGGTGTATGGACTCCCTTTGTATGATTCCATCTCTCTCCTTGTTCCCTTTCTTTTGGACATGGGCTATCTTTGTCTCTTTTTTATTTTTATTTTTATCATGCTTTGAGCATGGCTTTATTTCTTCATTTTTTTTGCATAACCCATGTCTCTTTTGCAAGGATACTTTTGGAGAGAGAGGTCACAACACATGTGGAGTTTTATTGGATGGATGGATGAATGGGATAATAGTAGCTTCCAGTGTAGAAGTCTAGTATGTGGAAGTGGAGTGTACGTGATCTTGATCATGAAAGTATGAAGGATATTCCACAAGAGTCACAACAATCTAGCAAAGCTCAACATGATAGCAAGCAGCATATGTGTATCGGTTTTTTAATAAGATCATCATATGGCTTTGGTAGGATGGAGGCATATCACTAAGGAGCTAGCTAGGCCATTATTTTTTTAAGATAAATTTCTCAAGTACTTTGGACATAACAGAGCAAGGTTCATTTTATCATGCCATATCTCAAACATCAACAACCTAGGTAGCACGCTTTCCTAAAGATATAGGTTCACAAGCAAACAAGAGCAAACCAGGACTATAGCACATGTATCTAACCATTAAGATCATATTTTGAGCCAAGGTTCATTTTAATTCTGAGTTTAATTTCTTTAATGGTCAGAGATGAGATTCATTTAAACTCATGAACAAGGTAATAGAGAGGTAGGGTGCACATACCATCGCGCATGAAGAAGATAGGGATCAAGGCAGACCAGTGGTGATTCGTCCAAAACACGGGGGGTGGCTGACTTACTCTTGTGCCCTCACCTTGTCCCTTTTCATGTTGGCGTAGTCGATGTTGTGCGACATAATTGTGGGAGATCTCAAGTATGTATGTCGATGATGATCTTGAGAGATCTCCAACACACTTGTACTTGTACCTGGTGTTGTATTCAAAACAAAAAGGTGGAAACAAAAGGGACTCTACTGGTTCAAGAACTAGGGAGCCTTACTTTATTTGAACTCAAATATTTATTGGGATTTTTTTTTATCATGGAGCAAGATGCAAGAACTAACACCATCTCCAAACCAAGGTAAGATTCGGCATGGAAGGAGCTTACTTGTGATACTTACATACCTCCCCCACACTTGGAGTTCGCATTGTTGAGCAACACATCTCAAGTGTGTGAAGTTCAAGCTTCCCTACATAATCGTTCCCTGTCTAGGAATTACCATGGCGTTGTAGTCGGTGTA
Organism: Panicum hallii; assembly: GCF_002211085.1. Lineage (NCBI taxonomy): Eukaryota > Viridiplantae > Streptophyta > Magnoliopsida > Poales > Poaceae > Panicum > Panicum hallii. Next base: position 17,641,191 of record NC_038049.1, read on the forward strand.
GCTCTCATGTTCTTAGGAGTCACATGTCTGTCATTCTTTTTAATCTCCACCTGAAATGGTTAGCGACCAAAAATACCCGAAGGAGAGTTTATCCTAAAGACATGATCTTGATTTTATTTGAAAGGGAAATGATAATCCGGGCTATTTTCACGGCAGTGCTTTGTTTTCGGTCTCAAGGTCAACAATGGGAATGTCCTCTTGCTGCTATCATAGGCGATGATGTTCCCCTCTCACCACCAATTGTTGATGTGTTGTGAAGCTTTAGCTGCATGGTTATTGCCACATTGCATCCACCAAATTTGCAATGTTTATGATAAACAAATGCATCTACAACCAACCTTCTAAAGGTTTTGCAAGAAAGGAACTTAAGGTGGTTGCTTTTCTCGTGCCTGATCGAGGCACAAAGCATGCCTGACTCTTGAGAGGCATTGAACGAGCATTGTTCTTGTGGTGTTTCAAGAATGAAGCTCCCATGCTCATCTATGGAATCCTTTCCTTCGGACTCCAGAGTTGGCGCCTCACAAAATTCCATGGCCCATAGACTCTCCATCTCAAGAGATTCATCATGATAAATATTGGTTGGATCTCGATCGTGGTCGAGAACAACATACTCCAGGCCAGTGGGAATGTGACATTCATGTACTTAGGATTAAAACACACTAGCTTCTAGTATGAAGTTTGTGTGTTTGATCTTTTGAATGTGTGTTAAAAACTTTAATGCAAAGGTAAAAGGATCTTTTTATAATTCTAGAAAATTTAGGTCCTTTGGTGCAAAATGGGGAGGTAAAATCAAATTATGTAAATAGTTGTTTTGCAAGAAATAAGTACTTACTTTTAAACCACAAATAGAAGTGAAACTACCCTAAGGATGCAATTGGAGTGTAGAATTTAAATAGGTTATCTCTAAAGTTTAAACTTTTGCTAAGTTTTAAATTAGATTCAAATTCTTAACTCTTTTGAAACTGAACCTTAAAGAAAAGTTGTAGATCTTGCCAAGCTCTACACTTTTTCTTTTGGGCACATTTTCATTTGAGCTATGGTTTGAAAGCTAACCTAGCTTTACAGTGGAGTCCCTGCATTTTTGGGAAATTGCAGATCAGTCCTTGTCTTCAACCTCCAACCCCTCCTCTCTCTGTTCTTCTCTGCGCCTAACCCCACCACCCTCGCCGGCCATTTTCTTGAGCTCCAGCTGCCCCGCGCCGCTCTTCTCCGCGCCATGTGCCCCTCCAGCACCGCGTCCGCCGCTTCCCGGCCTCTGCTGGCCCTCTCCTCGCCCCTCCACGTCGCACAGCCGCCGCCCGAGCCGCCACGCGCGCCGCCGAGCTTGCCAGCAGCTGCTTCACACGTGCAGTGCTTCCCCTGGCCTTAAAGCTTGCCCAGGAGTTCCTCTCGTCTTCTTTTACCCATTCCCCACGCCGCAATGCTTCTCCTTCCTTCCTCCGCTCGACTACTCCTCACCGGATCTACACCGCTGCCTCGGCTCGCCATCGTCAGCCGCCGCTGCCGCCTCCCATCCTTGATCCAGTGCTCCAGTAGCATCGTCACCACCCACTGATGCTCACAGGCCCACCCAATTTCACTCTTCTGTGCTAGAACAGCCGGACCACTGCGCCGGTGAGCTCGAGCTCCGCTGCCGCTCGGTCTCACCGTCGTCTCGACGCTCCGTCGCCTCTTAGCCCCTACCGAGCACACTACCAGCACCACATCACCCCAAGGAAGCTTTCTAGCTACTTCCCCGCTGCTCTCCTGCCCTCCGGCCACCGAAACGCTGTCACCGCCCCTCGGAGCCCTGCCGCCCACCCCGGTTCGCCGTCGATTCACCGCCTCGGCCCCTCTCTTCCCCAACACCGGCCACCCCCGTGACCGCCGTGAGCTCCTAAACCTTTTCCCCAACTTTCCCCTCGCCGCCGGTGAGCCCCCGCCGGAATTCGATCGCCACCGATTGGTTTCCCTGTGTAGCCTACCCAAGGACCCAATTGCAAGGATTCAAAACTTTCTAGGGGCCTTTCTGTGGAAAATCAGAACCCCCTATTTCAAATCAGCCAACTTTGAAAATTCATAGGAAATTTTAGAAAAATCCAAAAATGGTCAAACTAGTTTTGTTGTGCTCCAGAAGTTTAGCTCTACAACTTTGGTTATTAGAATCTGGTTTGAAACCAAATGCTTTTTGAGTTATTTTAAAGTTTAGAAAAAGAGTATCTTGAGTATAACTTTTGCATGCTAGCTCTATTGCTTGTGATTTTTGGAATGTAGCCTGTTTAGGGTATGAGTGAGCTTGTGTGCAAATGTCTCTTACAGTACTGAACCCTAGCTTGAACTATTTTAAATTTATGCAAATCAAGCTTGAAATGGTTTAAATTTATTCAAGCATGTTACTAAGGTTTTCATGCTTAGATCTTTTTACCATGTGATGTTCTTTAATTAAGTAGTTTATAGTAAATCTTTCAAGAATTTATGGCACTGTTCTGCCTAAGGTTTGAATTTAAACTTGAAATTTGAACTTAATTCAAATGCTTTAGTTTCTATTTTCAGAAAATTATGAAAAATTCATAGTAAACTTACCCACAAAAATTCTAGGCCATAGCCTTTGTGGATTTCAAAATAAAAATCAATCTTAATAACCTCATTCAATTAATCCCATTAGTTATGATAATTGAATTGAGATACAAATAGTAGGTTTGAACTCAAATTTCTTGTTTTATGAAGTTGTGTTTATCAATTTGTTGGATTGCAACTTTATCGTGAAGTAAAATTCTTAACTCAAGAACAACCTAATTCAAATCATTGCATATCATGTAGAATCAGTGACACTCGACAATGGAGACTACAAACTAGTCCCGGAACACGAGCAAGGGTTTTCTGAAGACCCAGTGAACGTCGCCGAGGATATAACTGAAGCCCCGAACCAAGGTTCTGAAGTTTTTGACATCCCTGACCACAGCCCCGCTCAAGAAGGCAAGCCCCGATGCATAACCCAGTATTTTAAATTATTATACTTATACAGTTTTCTACTTATATATCTATATTATGCATTAAGTCTAGGAGTTGAAACAGAACCCTAGATGCATGAATCTTAGGAACCTTTGTATTGTGCCTAAGTCCTTATCGAATAGATACTCTGCTAACAGGACCGGCAGAAGTCGAGTGATTTCCTGTCACTCGCACGATATAGGAGTTGAATGTTTACTATTCTGCAATCACTATAAGGATGATGGACGGGGTCACGTGTAGTATCATGACTTGAAAGGTTACCCTGTCTGTGTTGGTAAAAGTGGATAAGGTCGCAGTGTGTGGTAGCTGTGGATAAGCGTTTGAAAGTACTAGCCACATGCCGCGAAATATGGAAAGCGGTAAGCCTAGTAACCAATCGGCCCTAGGAGTGGACATACCTCCCACCACTCGTAATTTGATTTTTCGCACACGCGCTGACGTGCGGGAATACGTTCCGCACAGCGGACAGGAGTACGGACATGTAGTCGCGCTACAGACGTACATCCTGCACAATGGATGTGCGTATGGTCTTACAATCGCTTGTGGTTGCCCTGATCCACAAGTCAAAATGAAAGGCAAACGGTTGCTTCGGAACGATCATTGGATGTTCCAAGCGTGTGAGTTAGGTTTACACTTTCAAGGTTATGAAACTCGATTCAGAATCGTCCATTTCTTGCGGAGATTGAGACTGCTTGTTCCTTCTGCCACATAGAGTAATGACAGTAACTATTATCGAAATAATCTTGATGGATGCTAATCTCTACCTTGCTTGTCTAGTATAGGTGCTTACCTAGAATGGTTAATGAAACTAGAATCTAAAAGCTAAAACATGAAAGTTAGATCATACTCTTTGTTGCTTTTTTAGCAAAAAAACCAGAACCTCTCAATCCTCCATGGTCTAGTTTCGGGCTAAGTATACCCAATCTCGGTTAAGTCTTGCTGAGTATTAGCATACTCAGTCTTGCTAGTCTATTTTTCAGGTATGGCCTGTGAGAACAAAATGGATAGTCCAGCCTCGCCATTCTCTGTTCTGTTTGGCTGGTCCGTGGAGTGGGATCCATCCCCGGCCGGCAATGACCCTCAGGAATGGCGCCATGTTTCGGGCTGAATGTGGTGTCAAACTTTCACGACACATGTAGCCGCGTGTTATTTTCTTCCGCTGTGACACTGAACAAGCTTGTGTAGCTTGTTATTTTAAATAATATTTGTATAAGTAACTTAAAGTTTGAATCAGACTGTAATAATATTTAATATTTCTATGAATTAAAAGTTGATGAGCTGTGGTGTGATTGTAAACTCACCTTCGTGCGAGGTAAACCTACCTCGATCCTGCGTAACCGAGGTTGAATCGGGCGGTGACCTGACAGACCATTGGGTTGTTCCGTTTGAAGTGCGTTGAGTTAGTATCGCCTCTATAGCGATGAATAGCGCACTTGAGCCGGAATAATTCAAGCGGTTCTGCCACAACTGGTATCTGGTATCAGAGCTATAGGTTTACTTTTACAATCGGCACTAAAATTACAGCAGCTCCTAAAAATGTTTTCAGGATAAAAAATTGCTTAACAAAAGAGTTTGCAAAGTGCGTTGGATTAGTTAAGGTTGGTGCTTAGATGGTAAAGCCCTAAGGGTTTATAAGGAAGTAATCAGGTGGCTACTAGTATGTATATGGGTATTGTTCAGCCCTAACTTGCAGCACTACTTTCTGTCAAAACTTACTTTTGAGCACAACCAACCCTAGCTATTTATTCGTAATGTCTTATTCCTCAACGTTGAGATAAGAAGGTAAGAAGGTAAGGATCCTCAGCCAACTGAGGAACATTGGCCTTCCCGTCGGTGATGCGAACCGAACACTGTTTCTCAAGCAGTGGCTTACTTGAGATGCTGCCAATATATCAACGATTAGTTGATCATATTGGGAGTATATGGTTCGGCACAGGGTATGGTGATCGCTGTTCATACCCTCGTTTTATATGGTACCCCCGTGAATACGATGCAAATGTAGCGTATGCTAACGTACGGAAATTGTACGGATACTATTTCTATAGTGAATAGTACTATTTGGGGACGCTTTCATGTCGTGCTGCCATGAAAGGTTCAAATTATATAATATGGTCTTCTGCAGGTACACTAACCACGATTAAGAGGTTAAGACGAATAGGACTTATCGATTAGTTATTAGGGAGAGACGTAAATATTGTGCCACCGAGACTAACCACGTAAGTCCAAAAATATTTGGCAATTGTTTTGGTTGTGAGGTCGAATAGTACGTGCATGCATAATCCATCATTAAGCAAAGTAAGTGCATTAAATGTGTTGTTCTTTAAGGATGCATAGAGTGTTATTTATCTCTAGTATGGTTTCAATAGGGTTCTTGTGGCAGCCTTAGTTGAGTTTTCGGCATCTTTTAAAATCTCACCATTTGAATTCTTGCTTCAGATGGCAGCTCCTTCAAACATCTTTTGGGATCACGTAGGGCATCTCCATACCAATGCCTTGCACTGGGAGGATTTTTCTCGTCTCTTGTGGGAATCACTTAGGTTATTCTTCTACACCGAGCCCCCACAGTATGATGGAGTGGAGTATAGGGAGGAAGGTGTTCCTCGGTGCAGAGTTAAGATGACCATTCCTCAGCACCCTTTTCGCTCTCAGTGGCAGCCCATCGAGGTCGATGTGGTTGGTTATCGTCTCGTCGACACCATTGAGACCGCAGCTCTTGAGGCCATCCACATTTTCTGCGACCAGCATCCCATAGAAGTTGCTGGGCATCCTATCGGCCTATTCCCTGCAATAGGTTCCAGTGATCCCGAGTGGAATTTTCAGATAGCTCATTATGGCCACATGCTGGGAGATTTAGCCAAAGAGACGCTCCGTGGTACCAGCAGGTTCATGAATGCCGAGCACCATTATTAGATCTTGCTGCGCCGCAGTATGAATCTGTTGACTCGTATAGCTCAAGGTCACTACAGAAATGCTGATCGACAAGTCACTTAGATAGAAGAGCTTCAAGCATTGGCCACGGAAAAGGAGGAAATTATCGCAGAGCGAGACGAGACCATTGTCCACCGGGAGGATCAGATCAATGAGAGTGATGCAATAATCACTCAACGTAACACGATTTTCGAGTTCCTCCAGGAGCAAGTTCACGACCTTATCCTTGAGGTTGACGACACCGTCACTCACATCAACGAACTTCAGCAGTAGCCAGTACCTCCTGCTATACCTGAAGCACCTAAAGGCGAAGAAGAGGAACCAAAGGAAATCGAAGGAGTTTCTGATCTTGACTTCGAGCACGGAAACCCAGAGCCTAACCCTCAGCCAGATCACTCCTCCTCCGGCAGCCAGTCCTCCGTAGGCGATCTCGACGATTTCTAGTCCCTCCAAATCGTAAATCTTTCAAATATAACTAGTGCAGGATGTTGTGACATAGGTAGTGAGTAGTCTACCTGGATCTAGGGCCACTTGCTGTAATATATGTGACATGTGTACGTATGACTGATCCTTGGTAATCGGACCACCTTGATGTAATATATTTGGGATAACCAGTTTCTGCTTTAAATCTAAACTTTGAGTCATGTTGATCATATCGATATCCTTTGTGGCAGAACCAACCTGAATTACACCGGCTCAAGTACGCGAGTCCTCTCTTGAGGGCTACCTCGTGCTTCAAACGGTATAATCTCTTGGCCTGTCGGGTAACGTCCCGATAAACCACCGAAAGCAGGATCAAACAAGGTACCTCGCACGAAGACGAGTCTAGAGATACAAATGCCATTACACTTTACATCACAGGCAGGTATATTACATAAGTATATAAAAGCAACATTAGTTCCCAATGAAGGGAGATTATTACAAGACAGTTTAAGTGTTAGGTCACAGCAGCGGAGTTTGGAAATAGGGACACTGTACACGTCGATACTACGGATATCATACTAGCCCTGGCATGATATCACTCGGCGGAATCTGTGTTGGCCGGGGACGGATCCCACTCCACGGACCAACCATCAGGCAGGGGGTAGGGCCACGGTGTAATGAAAGCTGGCTCATCAGGGAGGTTACCTGAAGTAAATAGTCACAAAGCAAGATTGAGTATGCTAATACTCAGCAAGACTTACCCGCTCATGGTATACTTAGCCATGTACCTAGACTTATGTAGGCTTTTCAGGTTTTGGGAAGAGGTTTCAGCTGAAAAGCAACAAAGAGTAAATCCTTAATTTCAACTTTTAGCTTTCAAGTTCTAGTTGATTAACCATTCTAGGTAAGCACCTATAACTACTCAAACATGGTAGAATCTTTAATCAAACATCATCTTTGATAATCACATAATTGCTCTTGTTACTCTATGTGGCAAAGGGATTAAGCAGTCTCAATCTCCGCGAGAAACAGACGATTCCTGAATCGAATTTCAAACCTTGCAAGGGTAAACCTAACACACATGCTTGGAACACCAAAGGGTCATTTCCGAAGCAACCGTTTGCCTTTCATTCCGACTCGTGGATCAGAGCCACCACAAGCGACTGTAGGACCATACGCACTTCCAAAGTGCACGACGTACGTCTGTAGCGCGACTACAAAACCCGTACTCCTTGTTGCCCAGCAACACGTATTCCTACACCTCGAACCAAGTAACCAAAAGAACCAAATACATGTGGTGGGGGGTATGTCCACTCCTCGGGTTGATTGGTTACTAGGCTTACCGCTTACCATATTTTGCGGCATGTGGCTAGTACTTTCAAACGCTTAACCACCGCTACCACACACTGCGGCCTTATCCAATTCAACAACACAGACGGGGTATCATCTCAAACATGATACTCCACATAATTCCCGTCCGTCGTCCTTATAGTGATTGCGGAATTTAAACATTACAATCCCTATATCGCGCGAGTGACAGGAAATCACCCGACTTCTACCGGTCCTATAAGCATAACAGCTATTCGGACTCAAGTTCTAGTGTTCAGTACATCGGTTCCTAGAATTATGCAACTAGGGTTCCAAGCAATTCTTAAGAACTTAATGCATAGAAATGTATAAATAGATATAGATGGCAATGTAAATAAAATATTGGGTTATGTCCGGGGCTTGCCTTCTTGCGTAGGATTGGGAGCAGTAGGGTCAAAGTTGTCCGAACTTTGGTTCGGAGCTTCAGTTAAACCTTCAACGGCGTTTCCGGGGTCTTCAGCTGGTTCTACTCCTTGTTCCAGAACCACTTCATAATCACTGTCAGCGAGAGTAGTCGAGTCTACATGATATGCAAAACTATAAGTTGAAGAATGCATATTCCTCTATGTTATTTCACAATAAAGTTGCAATCCAAGAAAAGTAGAAATTACTTATTATATGTATCTTTTAGTTCTGCACTGGGCAGTCATTTATTGGGTATTAATTATTTTATCTAGATACATTAAATAGCAGGGTTAATTATACTAAGTTTCTAACTAGTGGCATGGGGTAACAGGTTGGGGTGGGTTTCTAATAACCATATTAAATAGCTTTATCTATTTGCTATATCAAGTATTTATATGAACCCTATGTTAATATTAATTTATGGACTTATTAGAATATGTCCAATCTATTTTTATTGTTTGACATCTAAACTTAGGTTGTGAATTTAATGACAGGTTATATTAATTAAAAACAGAACCCTAGAACATTTTCATAACTTTTAAGCATTTAAAACCATAGATATTAATTCATTAAGGTTAATTATGCATTATTTATAAATAATCTTGTATATTAAGAAAATGCTACTTAAATAATAGGGTAATTATTTTACTTAAATTATACATGCCAAAAGAAAATTAACACAACTGGTTTCACATTTTTATCATTTTTCTATCAATTACTATGCATTCTTTAAGCCTACAACCAATTAAACTTAACATTTAAATTAGAGTACAAAATATTCAGAAATTGAAGTTCAGCCTTTAAGTAAAGCTGTAGATCTTAAAAAGAGGATTCTAACAAATTTTAGTTTGTAATTTGTGATTTTTCCTTGAATTGATATGGAATTTCAAAGCTTGCATCAAAATAACACAAAGGGGTCCTTTCAGCACTATTCATCTGAGTCTAGGGCTTTGCAGATGCCCCCCTGGGCTTTCATTTCTTCTAAGTCCGGGGTCCTTGGCTCGAGACAGAAGGGGAACAGCAAGGGGACGGCCATGTTCCGGCGAGGGAAGTCGCCGGCGGCGAGGTTCAAGGAGAGATAAGGTTTCAGGAGCTCACGACGGTTCTGTTGCACCCCGTGTCGAGGGCTGTGATGGCCGGAAGAGTGGATCTCGACGAGAACCCGAGGTGGCGGCGGAGAGGTCGCTGTCGACGCCGAGGCTCCGATGGTCGACGTCGGCAGGGGACCTGCGCACAAGCTTCAGTGAGTCGTGGGGAAGGTGTAGGTGCAGTCAATTGGGAGCATACGTGTCGGATGAGGGGCAACCGGTGAAGACAGTGGCGGCGGCGGCGGGGATGGATGCCGGCGAGCATCGAGAGGAGGATGTAGGGCACTAGAGACTCCACTAAGTGGTCGTAGAGCTCCGGGGTGATGATGTGGTGCTGGCTAGGGAGTCGTGGGGGTGTGGGAATGCTCGGATCGTGCTGCCCACGGTGAGGTCGAAGGCGGTGACGGCGGCGCTTGTCGGAGACGAAGCTCCGGCCGCAATTGGAGGGCAACAGGGGGTCGACAAGCACGAGTGAGCAACGGGAAAGCTTGCATGAGGGTTGATTGGGGCGGAGGATGCCTGATGGTGGCTGCCCACGGGGATGCTGTGCGTTGCCGGAGCAGGAGAAGAAAGGCGGCGGTGGATTGTGGTTCACGGCTCGAGAATTGACACAAGCTCTGGAGGAATAGGACGTAGAGGTTAAGGTGGTGCTGTTGCGTGTGAGAGACAGAGAGTTAAGGCTCAACGGTGAGCTCTCCACGGCGATGAGGAGGTGGCGGCCGGTGGATGCTCGGGGAAGCCGTGGCGCTCACAAATGAGGACAGCGGGGAGGGGAAAGAGGTTAAGGGTAAGTGGAGGACGACGCGTGGAAGATGATCCAGCAGGAGGTGGCGCGACGGCGGCGGTAGAGCGGCGGCCAGAGTCGCAGCACTGCCGGCGGCAGGCGAGCAGAGCAGGGGCCACATGCGCGAGGAAGAAGAAGAGAGGGGAGGAGGTCCGGGGGACTTGTCTGAGATTTCCAGAAAGTTCAAGGGCCTCTCTGTAAACTAAAATTTCTCACTGATATAGGGATCAAATGAGAAAGTGCCCAAAATGAAAGTTGTAGAGTTTTTCAAACTCTACAATATTGCTTTAGGGCTTAAGTTCAAAAATTCAAAGTTTATAGCTTTTTATGTTAACTTTTCAAACAAAGATGGAATTTAAATCACCTTTGTCTTTACCCATATAAATTTGATCAAATTTTGGATAGGTTTGTAAATTTTCATAGAATGTCATGATTACCTGTATTTTTACATATTAGTCCTTAAATAACCCTGAATATTACTTTTACCTTTCAATTCTTTTACATGTAAGCCCTTAAATTTTTGCTTTAAACACACATGGATCCTTATTTTCACATAAAGGCCTATATTTTATAGAAATTACAACTGTACCCCTAGTCTTTGGTACTACTTACATGTATCATAGCAAGCCTACATATATCTCACTAATGCCTAGTGTCTATATCTCTAATTACCTGAATGTTACAGCCTTCCCTCCTAAAAAGAATCTCGTCCCGAGATTCCGAAGCTGAATAGAATCAGACGATTAGATTTGGGGATTGGTTTGAAGAAAATTTGGAAAATTTCGTTGAAGATAAGCTTCTGTCTCCCAAGTTGCTTCTTCTCTGGTGTGATGATCCCATAAGATTTTATACATCTTAACTATCCTTCTTCTGGTGAGCCTTTCCTTAGTATCCAAGATTCGGATAGGTTGTTCGATGTAAGATAGATCAGGTTCAATCTCAATGGCACAGGTCTCAACGATCTCCGTGGGTACTTTGACACATTTCTTAAGTTGAGAGATATGGGAAACACCGTGAATGGCAGCCAATTGAGATGGAAGGTGAATTTTGTAAGCCACTGGGCCACAAACATTGAGGATTTCAAAAGGTCCGATATATCGGGGTGCTAGCTTCCCTTTTATACCGAAACGCTGGACACCTTTGGTAGGTGATACTCGGAGATAGACAAAATCTCCTACTTGAAATTGTAGAGGTTTCCTTCTTTTATCTGCATAGCTTTTCTATCTGGACTGAGTTGTTTTAAGATTGGATTGAATAACCTTAACCTTATCTTCGGCTTCAACGACTAAGTCTAGTCCGAAGATTTTGCGTTCACCAGTCTCAGACCAACTCAAAGGAGTTCGACATCTTCAGCCGTATAACGCTTCAAAAGGAGCCATTTGAAGACTAGCTTGATAACTATTGTTGTAAGAAAATTCAGCCAGAGCAAGGCACTTATCCCAGCTTGTACCATAGTGAATAATACAAGCTCGGAGCATGTCTTCAAGGATTTGGTTAACTCGTTCAGTTTGTCCATCAGTCTGGGGATGATATGCAGAGCTTCGAATCAGCTTAGTTCCTAGAGCTGATTGTAACTGTTCCTAGAAGCGTGCAATGAACTGGGGTCCTCGATCAGAAATGATGGTTTTAGGAACACCATGTAACCGAACAATTTGCTCCAGATAAACCTCGGCATACTTCTTAGTTGAATAAGTGGTATGCACAGGAAGAAAATGAGCTGTTTTAGTGAGTCTATCAATGATTACCCATATGGAATCATGCTTTTGGGACGTGTTGGGAAGACCGACAATGAAATCCATACTAACGTCTTCCCATTTCCACGACGGAATGGGTAGTGGTTGGAGTGTACCAAAAGCTTTTAAATGGCTAGCTTTGACTCTCTAGCATGTATCACACTCAGATACATATTTGGCAATTTCTCTTTTCATTCTGGTCCACCAAAAATATTGTCGTTGATCTTGATACATTTTTGTGCTACCAGGATGAATAGAGAATTTAGATAAATGTGCTTCATCAAGGATTTGTTTACGAAGCTTATGATCTTTAGGTACAACAGTACGATTGTTGAACCATAGCACTCCTTGATGATCTGTGTGGAAACACTTATATTTAGCTTCTCCCTGAGATAGCTTTAACTTGATAATGTTGATACCCTCATCATGTAGTTGAGATATGATGATTTTATCTTGAAGAGTAGACTCGATAGATAGTAAATTCAGATCACCTTGAAGAATGATCTCTAGATTGAGCTTTCTCATCTGATTGCAGAGAGTGTCTCTGAAAGTTGCTACGGATAAACAATGACAATGTGCTTTGCGGCTAAGTGCATCCGCAACCACATTGGCTTTGCTCGGATGGTAGTGTACCTCAAGGTCATAGTCTTTGATCAATTCCAACCAATGCCTTTGCCTCATATTTAGGTCAGCTTGAGTGAAAATATACTTGAGGCTCTTATGGTCAGTGTAGATATTACACTTAGCACCCATAAGATGATGTCTCTAGATTTTAAGAGCATGGATGACTGATGCCAATTCAAGATCATGTGTCGGATAGTTTTGCTCATGAGTCCGAAGTGCTCTGGATGCATAGGCAATGACCCGGTTGTTTTGCATAAGAACACAACCAAGGCCAGTCCCAGAAGCATCGCAATAGACATCAAAAGGTTGAGTGCTATCTAGCTGAGCTAGCACTGGAGCAGTTGTTAGAAGTTTTCTCAAGGTATGGAATGCTTTATCACACTTGTCGTCCCAGCAGAATTTAACTTCCTTTTTTAATAGCTCAGTCATGGGTTTAGCTATCTTGGAGAAGTCTGGAATGAATCAACGATAGTATCCCGCCAATCCAAGGAAGCTTTGAATTTGATGGACTGAAGTTGGAGGTTTCCAGTCCATAACCTCCTGGACTTTGGTTGGATCAACCGATATGCCTTCACTGAAAATAGTATGTCCTAAAAATTTCACACTATTCAACCAGAATTCACATTTAGAGAATTTGGCATAAAGGCGATGATCACGTAGTCGTTGAAGAACGACACATAAATGATTAGCATGGTCCTCTTTAGTTTTGGAGTATATCAGAATATCATCAATGAAGACCACGACGAATTTGTCGAGTTCCGGCATAAAGACTGAATTCATGAGGTACATGAAATATGCCGGTGCGTTAGTAAGTCCAAAAGACATAACCAGATATTCATATAATCCATATCTGGTTGAGAAAGCCATTTTTGGAATGTCACAAGGCTTGATTTTAATCTGATGATAACCAGAGCGTAAGTCAATCTTGGAAAAGACTTTAGCTCCAGCTAATTGATCGAATAAGATATCAATGCGGGGAAGAGGATACTTGTTCTTGATAGTTACTGCATTGAGTGGGCGATAATCAACACATAACCTTAAGCTATTGTCCTTCTTTTTGACAAAGAGAGCAGGACAGCCCCAAGGTGAGGCACTTGGGCGTATAAACCCCTTATCAAGAAGATCTTGGAGTTGGATTTTCAGTTCCGCTAATTCATTTGGAGGCATGTGATACGGCCTCTTTGAAATAGGAGCGGTGCCCGGTTGAAGTTCAATGATGAACTCGATGTCTCTGTCTGGTGGCATTCCAGGCAAGTCGTCTGGAAAGACATCGGGGTATTCACAGACTATAGGAATATCCTTGACTTTGATATTTGTGATAGTATAAGTGCAAGGGTGCTGATATTCTTGCTAAGGCAGATAAAGGGTAGTGACCCCATAATATGGTGAATCAATTTCGACAACTCGGGAAGATATGTCTAGCCGTACTTGATGTTTAGCCATCCAGTTTGTCCCAAGTATAACATCAATACCCTCCAAACTTAGTAAAACCAAATCAGTTTTGATTTCTTTACTACCTAACTGAATTGGCACACTTCTAATCATTTGGTTGGAAGTAATATTTCCTCCAGGGTTAGAGATCATATAGGACCCTTGGGTAGGACAAGGATCAAGTTCTATCCGGGTACCACAGTTGTTACTAATAAAACTATGTGTTGCTCCTGAATCAAATAATGTAACAACTGGTTTGTGGTGAATAGAGAATGTACACGACATGACGGGAGCTCCATCCGGAAGATCTGCAAGGGTGGTGAAGTTAATCCATCCTTGCCGGACTTGCATCATCGGTTTCTTGCCCTTGTTCTGGTTACCCTGAGTAGAACTCTGCCCTTGATTAGGTTTCTTGGGCCGCGGACAATCTCTGATGAAATGATCTGCACTTCTGCAATTGAAACAGCGATAATTGCTGCTTCTCTGTTGCACTTGTTGAACATTTGGCCGTGGGCTAGATTGTTGTAGTTGTTGCGGAAGAAAGGGAGGTTTATACCTTCCTTATGGTTGGGGCGGCCTGAAAACCAATCTACCAGTTGGGGCATTCCGCTGCGGTGCCTTAAACGGTGTGTTTGGAACAACCCGATACCTCGGTGATTGAGCACTCGAGGGTCCAGTAGGGGTCTTTCTTTTCTTCTCAGCACGATGTGCTATAATGCAATCTTCTTGAGTTAAGGCCATATTAACCAGCTCGCTGAAACTATTAGCCCTTACAAGATTTAGACATTCTTTGAGCTTGGTATTAAGGCCCCGTCGGAAACGATCTTGTTTCTTGGCGTCATTATCCGCATGATATCGGGCATATTGACACAGATGATTAAAAGTTTGTGCGTACTGCAGGACTGTACTGGTGCCTTGAGTAAGTGCCAAGAATTCATTCAACTTTCGCTCTAGCAATCCTTCGGGAATATAATGTGCTCTGAAAGCTGCCCGAAACTCATCCCAGGTGATAACATGCCCTGCAGGCTGCATGGCACAGAAATTATCCCACCATATCCGAGCAGCACCACGGAGTTGCTGGGCGGCAAAGGAAGCTTTGCTTGAGTCCGCACAAGGTATTGTCAATAGAGCGAACTTTGATTCGATGATATGAAGCCAAGCATCAGCGTCCAAGGGTTCTTCAGCTTTATTGAAAAATGGAGGTTGGGTACTGATGAAATCCTGATAGTTGGCCACTGGAGGATTGAGGTCGTCTCGACCTCCTCGGAACTGTTGACGTTGCTGGTGCTGCTGTGCTTGTACTAGCAAGTTGAGAAGTTTAGTTTGCCGAGCCATAACCTCGGCAAGGTTGGGAGGTGGTGGTGGCGGTTGTTGAGAACCGCTGGCCTGATCTGCCCGGAAACCTTCTGGGGTTCCGCGCGTGGCTCCAACCATCTGAAACAAAGGAGATGTCCATTATTAACCATATAGTCTTACTCCCAATTTCAGAAGATATACTACATAGATAAATAATGCACACATTCCATTCAATCATCTCATTTCAGAACTTAAGGATATTGAATAAGATGATAAAACAGGAAGCTTATATTACAACACCGATTCTGATGGTTCTCCACATCACACATCCGACAGATCCCTACATAGGCCATCTAAGTTATAACAAATGGCACAAGATTTGGATAAGTTTCTCACTACCTAAGTTATTACACTTCCCATAGATTACATCTAGAAAGTCGACGATTTGCTAAACTAAAAATCGTCGAAGTTGCCTACGGAAGACTGACTGCCAGAAGAAGAGTGATAGGGACTAAGAACAGGATCCCCGTGCTCGGAGTCAATCTCTAAAACACCCTCAATCTCTTCCGGATCTTCTTCTTCTTCAGGCATTGCGGGTGCCGCAGAAAGTATCGGTTGCTGCTGCAGTTCCTCAAGGTGCGCCTGGGCATCGTCAGCTTCAAGTATGAGATCGTGGATTTGTGCCTGTAGGAATGCAATAACAGTGTCGCGCTGAGTGATTATATGAGCACTCTCGTTGATCTGATCTTCTCGATGAAGGATAGTCTCATCCCGTGCTGCGATCATTTCATCCTTCTGAGTCACCAGGGCTTGTAATTCCACTATTTGAGTAACTTGACGGTCAGCATTCCGATAGTGACTTTGAGCCATACTAGTTAATTGACCCATGCTATGAAGTAGCAAAATCTGGTAATGATGCTGCACATCCATGAACCTGGTAATGCTACGTACTGTTTCTTCAGCCAGATCTCCTAACATATGACCAAGATGCTCTGTCCGAAAATTCCATTCCAAATTACCAGAGTCTATGGCAGGAAATAAACCAATAGGATATGCGGCAACCTCTGTTGGATGCTGGTTGCAGAAAAGTTTGATAGCCTCCAACGCAGCAGTCTCAATGGTATCAACCAAACGATACCCTACCACCTCAACTTATATGGGATGCCATTGGGAGCGGAAAGGGTGTTGAGGAATTGTCATCTTAACCTGGCATCGAGAAACTCCTTCTTCACGATATTCCACCCCATCGTACTGAGGAGGCTCCGTGTAATGAAACAAGCTTAAAGATTCCCACAAGAGACGAGGAAAGCCTTCCCAATGTAAGGCATTGGTGTGAAAGTGCCCCTCCTGATCCCAAAAGGCATTCGAAGGAGCAGCCATCTACGACAAGAATGCAAATGGTAAGATATATTTACCCTGCTGAAAACTCACAAGGTAAATGGATCAAGATAACTGATTCTGATAACAGCAAAGGCTGGAAATCAGATGGATACTTTAAGAGACCCAACTAAAGATTTCTATTTACCCAAACTAAGAAAAACCAACATGTTACCTATTCCTTGGAAAAAGAACAACATACTTAAACACTTACTTTGTTGATTAACATTTTATGCATGCACGTACTATTCGACCTCACAACCCAAAACAACTGCCGAATATCTTCGGACTTACGTAGTTAATTTCGGTGGCATTATACATACGTCTCTCACTATTAACTAGTCGATAAACCCTATCCGTCCTAGTTTCGTAATCGTGGTTAGTGTACCTGCAGAAAACCATAATATATATATCCAATGAACCTTTCATGCCAGCATGTCATGAAAGCATCCCCAATCATTACTGTTCACTATAGAAATAGCATCTGCACAATTACCGCTGTACAGACAATGTTAACATACGTTATCAAAACAACGTATTCACGTGGGTACTGCAAAATGCGGGGATATGAACAGCGATCGCCATACCCTGCGCCGAACCATCTACTCCCAATGTAGTCAACCAAAGTTGGTACATTGGCAGCATCTCAAGTAAGCCACTGCTTGAGAAACAGCGTTCGGTTCGTATCACCGACAGGAAGGCCAAGCTCTCTCAGTTGGTTGAGGATCCTTACCTTCTTACCTCACGATCGAAGGTGTCGTTACAGAAAGTAAAGTTGGGTTGTACATAAATTTAAGTTTTAACAAAGAAGTAATGCTGGGAGTTAGAGTTATATATATATACTACAACCACCTCTAATTCCCTTAATAACATTACCCTAGGGCTTTACGTACTATACACATTCCTTAACAAACCCAACGTAGTTTTACAAATACTTGGTTAACAAATTTTTATACTATAAATTATTTTTAAGGCTAATTATATCTCCAGGGTACACTTGTTAACTCTGATACCAGCTGTGGCAGAACCAACCTGAATTACACCGGCTCAAGTACGCGAGTCCTCTCTTGAGGGTTACCTCGTGCTTCAAACGGTATAATCCCTTGGCCTGTCGGGTAACGTCGCGATAAACCACCGAAAGCAGGATCAAACAAGGTACCTCGCACGAAGGCGAGTCCAGAGATACAAATGCCATTACACTTTACATCACAGGCAGGTATATTACATAAGTATATAAAAGCAACATTAGTTCCCAATGAAGGGAGATTATTACAAGACAGTTTAAGTGTTAGGTCATAGCAGCGGAGTTTGGAAACACGGACACTGTACACGTTGATACTACGGATATCATGCTAGCCCTAGCATGATATCACTCGGTGGAATCTGTTTTGGCCGGGGACGGATCCCACTCCACGGACCAACCATCAGGCAGGGGGTAGGGCCACGGTGTAATGAAAGCTGGCTCATCAGGGAGGTTACCTGAAGTAGATAGTCACAAAGCAAGATTGAGTATGCTAATACTCAGCAAGACTTACCCGCTCATGGTATACTTAGCCATGTACCTAGACTTATGTAGGCTTTTCAGGTTTTGTGTAGAGGTTTCAGCTGAAAAGCAACAAAGAGTAAATCCTTAATTTCAACTTTTAGCTTTCAAGTTCTAGTTGATTAACCATTCTAGGTAAGCACCTATAACTACTCAAACATGGTAGAATCTTTAATCAAACATCATCTTTGATAATCACATAATTGCTCTTGTTACTCTATGTGGCAAAGGGATTAAGCAGTCTCAATCTCCGCGAGAAACGGACGATTCCTGAATCGAATTTCAAACCTTGCAAGGGTAAACCTAACACACACGCTTGGAACACCAAAGGGTCGTTTCCGAAGCAACCGTTTGCCTTTCATTCCGACTCGTGGATCAGAGCCACCACAAGCGACTGTAGGACCATACGCACTTCCAAAGTGCACGACGTACGTCTATAGCGCGACTACAAAACCCGTACTCCTGGTTGCCCAGCAACACGTATTCCTACACGTCGAACCAATTAACCAAAACAACCAAATACATGTGGTGGGGGGTATGTCCACTCCTCGGGTTGATTGGTTACTAGGCTTACCGCTTACCATATTTCGCGGCATGTGGCTAGTACTTTCAAACGCTTGACCACCGCTACCACACACTGCGGCCTTATCCAATTCAACAACACAGATGGGGTATCATCTCAAACATGATACTCCACATAATTCCCGTCCGTCGTCCTTATAGTGATTGCGGAATTTAAACATTACAATCCCTATATCGCGCGAGTGACAGGAAATCACCCGACTTCTACCGGTCCTATAAGCATAACAGCTATTCGGACTCAAGTTCTAGTGTTCAGTACATCGGTTCCTAGAATTATGCAACTAGGGTTCCAAGCAATTCTTAAGAACTTAATGCATAGAAATGTATAAATACATATAGATGGCAATGTAAATAAAATATTGGGTTATGTCCGGGGCTTGCCTTCTTGCGTAGGATTGGGAGCAGTAGGGTCAAAGCTGTCCGAACTTTGGTTCGGAGCTTCAGTTAAACCTTCGACGGCGTTTCCGGGGTCTTCAGCTGGTTCTACTCCTTGTTCCAAAACCACTTCGTAATCACTGTCGGCGAGAGTAGTCGAGTCTACATGATATGCAAAACTATAAGTTGAAGAATGCATATTCCTCTATGTTATTTCACAATAAAGTTGCAATCCAAGAAAAGTAGAAATTACTTATTATATGTATCTTTTAGTTCTGCACTGGGCAGTCATTTATTGGGTATTAATTATTTTATCTAGATACATTAAATAGTAGAGTTAATTATACTAAGTATCTTACTAGTGGCATGGGGTAACAGGTTGGGGTGGGTTTCTAATAACCATATTAAATAGCTTTATCTATTTGCTATATCAAGTATTTATATGAATCCTATGTTAATATTAATTTATGGACTTATTAGAATATGTCCAATCTATTTTTGTTGTTTGACATCTAAACTTAGGTTGTGAATTTAATGACAGGTTATATTAATTAAAAACAGAACCCTAGAACATTTTCATAACTTTTAAGCATTTAAAACCATAGATATTAATTCATTAAGGTTAATTATGCATTATTTATAAATAATCTTGTATATTAAGAAAATGCTACTTAAATAATAGGGTAATTATTTTACTTAAATTATACATGCCAAAAGAAAATTAACACAACTGGTTTCACATTTTTATCATTTTTCTATCAATTACTATGCATTCTTTAAGCCTACAACCAATTAAACTTAACATTTAAATTAGAGTACAAAATATTCAGAAATTGAAGTTCAGCCTTTAAGTAAAGCTGTAGATCTTAAAAAGAGGATTCTAACAAATTTTAGTTTGTAATTTTGTGATTTTTCTTTGAATTGAGACAGAATTTCAAAGCTTGCATCAAAATAACACAAAGGGGTCCTTTCAGCACTATTCATCTGAGTCTAGGGCTTTGCAGATGGCCCCCTGGGCTTTCATTTCTTCTAAGTCCGGGGTCCTTGGCTCGAGACAGAAGGGGACGGGAAGGGGACGGCCATGTTCCGGCGAGGGAAGTCGCTGGCGGCGAGGTTCAAGGAGAGAGTAGGTTTCAGGAGCTCACGACGGTTCTGTTGCACCCCGTGTCGAGGGCTGTGATGGCCGGAAGAGTGGGTCTCGATGAGAACCCGAGGTGGCGGCGGAGAGGTTGCTGTTGACGGTGAGGCTCCGATGGTCCATGTCGGCAGGGGACCTGCGCACAAGCTTCAGTTAGTCGTGGGGAAGGTGTAGGTGCAGTCAATTGGGAGCATACGTGTCGGATGAGGGGCAACCGGCGAAGACAGTGGCGGCGGCGGCGGGGATGGATGCCGGCGAGCGTCGGGAGGAGGATGTAGGGCACTAGAGACTCCACTAAGTGGTCGTAGAGCTCTGGGGTGATGATGTGGTGCTGGCTAGGGAATCGTGGGGGTGTGGGAATGCTCGGATCGTGCTGCCCACGGTGAGGCCGAAGGCGGCGACGGTGGTGCTTGTCGGAGACGAAGCTCCGGCCGCAATTGGAGGGCAACAGGGGGTCGACGAGCACGAGTGAGCAACGAGAAAGCTTGCCCGAGGGTTGATTAGGGCGGAGGATGCCTGGTGGTGGCTGCCCACGGGGATGCCGTGCGTTGCCAGAGCAGGAGAAGAAAGGCGGCGGTGGATTGTGGTTCAGGGCTCGAGAATTGACACAAGCTCTGGAGGAATAGGACGTAGAGGTTAAGGTGGTGCTGTTGCATGCTAGAGACAGAGAGTTAAGGCTCCACGGTGAGCTCTCCACGGCGACGAGGAGGTGGCGGCCGGCGGATGCTCGGGGAAGCCATGGCGCTCGCAAATGAGGACAGCAGGGAGGGGAAAGAGGTTAAGGGTAAGTGGAGGACGACGCGTGGTAGATGATCCAGTAGGAGGTGGTGCGACGGCGACGGTAGAGTGGCGGCCAAAGGCGCAGCACTGCCGGCGGCAGGCGAGCAGAGCAGGGGCTACGTGCGCGAGGAAGAAGAAGAGAGGGGAGGAGGTCCGGGGGACTTGTCTGAGATTTCCAGAAAGTTCAAGGGCACTCTGTGTAAACTAAAATTTCTCACTGATATAGGGATCAAACTCTACAATATTGCTTTAGGGCTTAAGTTCAAAAACTCAAAGTTTACAGCTTTTTATGTTAACTTTTCAAACAAAGATGGAATTTAAATCACCTTTGTCTTTACCCACCTAAATTTGATCAAATTTTGGATAGGTTTGTAAATTTTCATTGAATGTCATGATTACCTGTATTTTTACATATTAGTCCTTAAATAACCCTGAATATTACTTTTACCTTTCAATTATTTTACATGTAAGCCCTTAAATTTTTGCTTTAAACACACACAGATCCTTATTTTCACATAAAGGCCTATATTTTATAGAAATTACAACTGTACCCCTAGTCTTTGGTACTAATTACATGTATCATAGCAAGCCTACATATATCTCACTAATGCCTAGTGTCTATATCTCTAATTACCTGAATGTTACATCCTTGTCCTTTGATTGAGTTGGTTAAACAAAATATGTGACTTACATATCTGTTTAGCGGCAGTATATCTTCTGAAAATGGGAGCAAGAATATATTGATAATAATGGACACCTCCTTTGTTTCAGATCGTTGGAGCTACACGTGGAACCCCAGAAGGTTTCCGCCCAGACCAAGCTAGCGGATCCCAACAACCGCCACCAGCACCGCCAAATCTAGCAGAAGTTATGGCACGGCAAACGGAACTTCTTAACCAGCTAGTACAGGCCCAAATGAATCAGTTCCATCACCCGTCCCGAGGCCGTGATGAACATCCATCGGTTGGTTATCAAGACTTTCTCAGTACCCAGCCCCCATTGTTCCATAAAACAGTCGAGCCTCTCGATGCTGACGCATGGCTCCGCACTATAGAGTCCAAGTTCGCATTGTTATCTGCACCATGCTCAGATACGAACAAGGCACTCTTCGCGGCCCAACAACTTCACGGCACTGTCCGCATATGGTGGGATCAGTACTATGCCATGCAGCCAGCTGATCATGTTGTTACGTGGGATGAATTTCGGACCGCTTTCAGAGCACACCACATTCCAGAGGGACTCATTGAGCGAAATCTCAATGAATTCCTGACTTTGACCCAGGGAACCCGCACTATTATGCTGTATGCACATACCTTCAATCAACTGTGCCAGTATGCGGGCTATCATGCGGACACTGACACCTGTAAACGGGATCGCTTCTGTCGAGGCCTAAATACAAAGCTTAAGGAACGGCTGAACCTGGTAAGGGCCGATAACTTCAACGAACTGGTCAATATGGCCATTACACAAGAAGACTGCATATCAACCCACCGGGCAGAAAAGAAACGGAAGACACCCACGGGACCCTCACATGTGCAACCGCCAAGGTATCAGTTGGTCCAGAACACCGCTACCCGAGCCTTGCCCCGAAACAATCTACTAGGCAGATGGGTAGCCAGGCCTCCCCAGCAGGCTCGATTCAATCGGCCGCCGACACCACAACTCCAGCAGCAACAGCAGCAAGGCCCGAGGCCGAGCTTTCCGCCATCCAATCAAGGAAACAACAACAATCGTTGTTTCAACTACGGCAGTCTGTCCCATTTCATCAAGGATTGTCCTCAACCCAGGAAATCTTTCCAAGGGCAAACATCCAGCCCGAATAATAAGAGCAAGGGCAAGAAGCAGATGGTACAAGTCCGCCAGGGGAGGGTGAACTTCACAACTCTCTCCGAACTCCTTGAGGGTGCGCCAATAATGACGGGTACTTTCTCTATAAACCATCAACTCATGATTATACTTCTTGATTCTGGTGCAACCCATAGTTTTATCAGTTCCAAATGTGGAACAAAATTAGGCTTTTATTTCTATCTGACTAAAGGGGCCTATATGATAATGACTCCTGACGGTAAAAATTGCATCAAATCAAATCTATAGAAAAGTGCCAATTCAGTTGGGTAGCAATCTAATAAAAACAGATTTACTGTTATTGGACCTAGAAGGAATGGATTACCTCCTAGGCATGGATTGGATGACTGGGCACCGAGTGTCATTGGATATCTCTTCCCGAGCCGTGGAGATAAATTCACCCGATCATGAAACTACTATTCTCTATCTTCCACAACGGGAGTGCAACAACTCTTGTGCCTATGCTGTAGAAGGGATCAAGTTAAAGGATATCCCTATTGTTTGCGAGTACCCAGATATTTTTCTAAATGATTTGCCTGGAATGCCCCCGGACAGGGATATTGAGTTTGTCATAGAACTACAACCCGGCACTGCCCCCATCTCTAAAACGATCTATCGTATGCCACCCAATGAGCTGGCAGAGTTAAAAATCCAACTCCAGGACCTTCTTGATAAGGGTTTCATTCATCTGAGTGCTTCACCATGGGGTTGTCCAGCCCTATTCATGAAGAAAAAGGACAATAGCTTAAGGCTATGTGTAGATTATCGTCCCCTCAATGCGGTAACCATCAAAAATAAGTATCCTCTGCCCCGCATTGACATTCTGTTCGATCAGTTAGCCGGAACCAAAGTATTCTCTAAGATTGGCCTTCACTCCGGATATCATCAAATCAAAATCAGGCCAAGTGACATTCCAAAAATAGCCTTTTCCACCAGATATGGACTCTATGAATATCTGGTTATGTCGTTTGGTCTTACCAATGCACCAGCATACTTTATGTATCTCATGAACTCTATCTTCATGCAAGAACTCGACAAATTCATAGTAGTCTTCATTGATGACATTCTAATTTATTCCAAAAATCCGGGAGAGCATGCGAACCATCTCCATATTGTTCTTCAGAGATTAAGAGACCACCACTTGTACGCCAAATTCTCCAAATGCGAATTTTGGCTAGATACCGTTAAATTTCTAGGTCACACTATCTCCAGTGATGGTATATTCGTTGATCCAAGTAAAGTCCAAGAAGTGCTAAACTGGAAACCTCCTACATCAGTCCATCAGATCCGCCATTTTCTTGGTCTAGCTGGCTATTATCGTCGTTTTATTCCTGACTTCTCAAGAATAGCCAAGCCTATGACTGAACTACTAAAGAAAGGAGTTAAATTTTCTTGGGATCAGAAATATGAAGACGCATTCCACACCCTCAGAGCACATCTCACTACTGCCCTAGTCCTGGCTCAATTGGATGTTTCCAAACCTTTTGACATCTATTGTGATGCTTCCGGCATCGGGCTTGGTTGTGTACTTATGCAAGACAACCGAGTGATTGCTTATGCATCGCGAGCACTCAGAACTCATGAACAGAACTATCCTACACATGATCTTGAACTCACAGCCATTATCCATGCACTTAAGATATGGAGACATCATCTGATGGGTACAAAGTGCCATATCTATACTGACCATAAAAGCCTCAAGTACATCTTCACGCAAGCAGATCTAAAGATGAGGCAAAGACGCTGGCTAGAGCTTATCAAGGATTATGATCTGGAAGTACACTATCATCCAGGCAAAGCCAATGTCATTGCAGATGCACTTAGCCACAAGGCACATTGCTCTTGCTTGTCAGTAGAGGCTTTCAATGAGAGTCTTTGTTGGGAAATGAGGAAGCTCAATCTAGAGATCATTCCTCAAAGTAACTTGAACCATCTCTCAGTTGAGACTACACTTAGGGATAACATCATCATGGCATAGCAGCATGACAAAGGAGTCAGAATCGTCAAGCAAAGGTTAGCACAAGGAGAAGAAAAGTACAAGTGCTTTCGAGTAGATAACGAAGGGGTTCTATGGTTCAACAAACGTATCATTGTACCTAAGGACCATAAACTTCGTAAGCAGATATTAGACGAGGCCCATCTGTCCAAATTCTCTATGCACCCCGGTAGTACCAAGATGTACCAAGATTTGAAACAGAATTTTTGGTGGACTCGTATGAAGCGAGAAATTGCAAAGTATGTCTCGGAGTGTGATATTTGCCAAAGAGTTAAGGCCAGTCATCTAAAAACTGCTGGTATTCTTCAACCTCTACCCATTCCCTCCTGGAAGTGGGAGGATATCAGCATGGATTTTATTGTTGGCTTACCCAACACCTCCCAAAGGCATGACTCTATTTGGGTAATCATTGATCGATTAACCAAGACCGCCCATTTTCTTTCCGTGCATACTACTTACAACGCCAAAAAGTATGCTGGTATCTATTTAGATCAAATTGTTCGTCTCCATGGTGTGCCTAAGATGATCATTTCTGATCGTGGACCACAATTCATCACTTGATTCTGGGAGCAACTTCAACATGCTCTTGGAACTAAGTTAATCCGAAGCTCTGCATATCATCCTCAGACAGACGAGAAAACAGAAAGGATAAATCAGATTTTAGAAGATATGCTTAGAGCCTGCGTACTTCAGTACGACAAGAATTGGGACAAATGCTTGGCACTGGCAGAATTTTCCTACAACAATAGTTATCAGACAAGTCTCAAGATGGCTCCATTTGAAGCATTATACGGTCACCGTTGCCGAACTCCTTTGAGTTGGTCACAAACTGGCGAGCGTAAAATCTTTGGACCTGACCTTGTCACTGAAGCAGAGGAAAAGGTGAAGACTATTCAAAATAATCTAAAAGCAGCTCAATATCGATAGAAAAGCTACGCTGGCATATGAATGAGACCATTACAGTTCCAGGTTGGAAACTTCGTATATCTTTGAGTATCTCCTACTCGAGGTATTCAACGGTTTGGCATAAGAGGGAAGCTTGCTCCTCAATATGTTGGACCCTTTGAGATTATTGAAGTCTGTGGCCATTCATGATATCTTCCATGTATCTCAACTTAGAAAGTGTGTCAAAATTCCTACCGAGATCATTGATCCCCAAGCCATCGAAATCAAATCTGATCTAACATATACCGAGCATCCAATCAAAGTACTAGACACCAAAGAGAGGAGTACTAGAAGAGAAACCATCAAGATGTTCAAAATTCAGTGGGATCATCATACCGAAGACGAAGCGACTTGGGAAACTGAGTCATATCTTCAGCAAAACTTTCCAGACTTCCTTCAAGCCAACTCCCAAATCTAATCATCTGATTCCATCCTGTTCTAGAATCTCGGGACATTCAGGTACTTAGGATTAAAATACACTAGATTCTAGTATGAAATTTGTGTGTTTGATCTTTTGAATGTGTGTTAAAAACTTTAATGAAAAGGTAAAAGGATCTTTTTATAATTCTGGAAAATTTAGGTCCTTTGGTGCAAAATGGGTGAGAATGGGAGGTAAAATCAAATTATGTAAAGGGTTGTTTTGCAAGAAATAAGTACTTACTTTTAAACCACAAATAGAAGTTAAACTACCCTAAGGATGCAATTGGAGTGTAGAATTTAAATAGGTTATCTCTGAAGTTTAAACTTTTGCCAAGTTTTAAATTAGATTCAAATTCTTAACTCTTTTGACACTGAACCTTAAAGCAAAGTTGTAGATCTTGCTAAGCTCTACACTTTTGCTTTTGGGCATATTTTTGTGACGCTCAAGTACTTAGTATTGTCACACACTAGATTTTAGTATGAGGATGTGTGCAAAATATTGTGAAAGTGTGTTTGAGAATTTAAATGATAAGGGAAAAAAGGTACTTATATAATTATAAATTAATAAAGGTCCTTTAGTGTTAAATGGGTGAGAATGGGAAGTGGAATTCAAATACATGAAGGTTATTTTGCAAAAGTCAAGAACTTGCGTTTAAGTCACAAATATAGGTGAAACTACACATAGGATATAAATGTGGTGTAGTTTTTAAATAGGATTTATATAAAGTTTAGAAAGTTAGCTAAGTTTTATATTAATTCCAAATACTTAGCTCTTCTGCCAATGAATCTTAAAGCAAAGTTGTAGATTTTGATAAACCCTACACTTTTGCTTTTGGGCCTATTTCCATTTGAGCGCTGTTTTGAAAGTTACTTAGACATTATAGTGGAGTCCCTATGTTTTTGGGAAATTACAGTTCAGTCCCCCTTCGTCTACCTTCCCTCTTCCTCCTCTGCTTCTCTGCCCAAGGCGCCGCGCCGCTCCTGCCAGCCATGTGCAGCGCCCCCGCCACCCCCGCGCCGCTCTGCACCAGGCCACGCGTCCTCCCCCGCCTTGCTGCCGCCTTCCCGGCCTCGCGTTGGCCTGCTCCCGCCCTCCCCACGTTGCGCCACCGCCGCCCGAGCCGCCACGCGCCCTGCCAGCGTCGCCAGCTCCTGCTCACGCATGCAACGCCTCTCTCGGCCTTAAGACCCGCTCAGCTGTTGCTCTGTGATCTTGTTTACCTATCCGAGCACCACTAGCCCACAGCACTTTCTTCTCCCGAGCTCAATCCCTCACTGGACCCCCCGCCGCCATCCCTGGCCACCGTCGACAGCCACCCACACCGCCTCTGGACCCCGATCCAGTGCATCAGCAGCACTGCTGCGACCCCCAGAAGCTCACTTAGCAAGCCAATTTCTGTTTCCTCCTCCAGAACAGCCGGACCGCAGCGCCGATGAGCTCCAGTTCCGCCGCCCGTTCGGCCTCGCCGTCGACCCACCGCTACCGAGCCCCTTAACCCCAACCAGGAGCACCAATAGCACCACGTCACCTCCCAGAAGTGATCTCACTCCTCCTTCACCGCCTTCCGACGCCCCAGCCAGTAGAACACCATGCCGCCATCGCCGCCGGTGAGAACCCGAGCCGCCCCACCGTCGATCACCCCCTTCTGCCCCAACTCCGGCCCAATTGAGTATTGCAATAGCATCCCCACACTACTGCGATGCTTATGCGCGCCTTGTCCACCCATGTTCGCCGGTCTTTCGCTGGGAACACGAGCATGCCATCACGGCCGCCGCTAATCCTCGCCGCCGGCCACGCTCCGTCACTTGCCCTGGTGCACATCACCTACCCGTGAGCACAACAGATCATGTAGGTTGTATAGGACCAGTTCTTCGCCGGCCAAACCCTCATCACCGGCGAGAACACGCCGGTCAGACGCCATGGCCATCGTATTCCCCCGGCAAGGACCCAATTGTAATCTAGATTTATGTATTAGGGTCCCATATGCAAGAAACCGAGGACCTCTCTACAAGACCCTTAGTTAGTGTTAGCTGTCAACTTGAAAAACCCATAGGAAATTGTTAGAAACTAGAATTCAAGCTCTACAACTTTTATATATAAAGTTTGATTTTAAACTAAATTCTTTTTGATTTATTTTAAACTTAAGGTAAAAGGGTATCTTATGCATAACTTTTTCATACTAGCTTATTTTCTTGTGATTTCTAGGTTGTAGCTTACTTAGGTCATAATTAAGCTTGTGTAAAAATTTCAAGCTTAGCACTGCTTGGTAACTTAAGTTCGTTAAAACTTTTGCAAATCAAATTTAAAATAGTTTGAATTTATTTAAGCATATTCCTAAAAGTTTTCTACTTAGATCTTTTTACCATAACCTAATTTATTGATAATTAGTTCATAATTAAATTTTCAAGAATTTATAGTTCTATTTGCTTAGGGTTTCAATTTTAAACTTAAAGTTTGAATTTAAGTTCAAATACTTTAATTTCTATTTCTAGAAAATTATGAAAAATTCACAACAAACTTATTATTAGAAATAAGCTTGTTCACCAAAAATTCAAAGTCAGAACCTTTATGTTTTTGAAATAAAAATCATACTTGTCAAATTACTTCAAAGTAATTCCATTAATATAACCATAACTTAAGTATAAATGGTAGTTTGGGATTCAAACCCCCTTGTTTTATGAGTTTATGTTTGTTAAATTGTTGGATTGCAAATTATCATGAAATAACACATTTAACCCAAGAACCATCTCACTTAAATCATTGCATACCATGTAGAGCCGACAACACTCGACGACGGAGATTACGAGCTAGTCTCGGAACAAGAACAAGGGTTTTCTGAAGTCCCGGTGAACATCATCGAGACTCTAACTGAAGCTCCAAACCAAAGTTCGGAAGATAATAATACTAACATCCTTGACTCCAGCCCCACCAGCAAAGGCAAGCCCTGGTGCACAACCTAGTATTTCAAATTACTACATTCATACAATTTTATACTTATATATGGTATCTTGCATTAAGTCTAGGAGTTGAAATGGAACCCTAGATGCATAAATCCTAGGAACAAATGTATTGTACCTGAGTTCTTATCGGTTAGATGCTTTGCTAATAGGACCAGTAGAAGTCGGGTGATTTCCTATCACTCACGCGATATAGGAGTTGAATGTTTACTATCTTGCAATCACTATAAGGATCATGGACGGGGCCATGTGCGATATCATGAGACAGAAGGTTACCCCGTCTATGTTGATAAAAGTTGATAAGGTCGCAGTGTGTGGTAGTGGTGGCTAAGTGTTTGAAAATACTAGCCACATGCCGCGAAATATGGTAAGCTGTAAGCCTAGTAACCAATCGGCCCGAGGAGTGGACATACCTCCCACCACTCGTAATTTGGTTTTTCTCACGCACCGACATGCGGGAGTATGTTCCGCGTAGTGGACAGGAGTACGGTCATGTAGTCACGCTACAGACGTATATCCTGCACAATTGGTGTGCGTACGGTCCTACAGTCGCTTGTGGTGGCCCTATTCCACGAGTCGGAATGAAAGGCAAACGGTTGCTTCGGAACTATCGTTGGATGTTCCAAGCATGTGAGTTAGGTTTGCCTTGCAAGGTTTGGAAATTCGATTCAGAATCGTCCATTTCTCACGGAGATTGAGACTGCTTTTTCCTTCTACCACATAGAGTAACAACAGTAACTATTGCTGGAATAATCTTGATGGATGATAATTTCTACCTTGCTTGTCTAGAATAGGTGCTTACCTAGAATGGTTAATGAAACTAGAATCTGAAAGCTAAAATATGAAAGTTAGCTCATACTCTTTGTTGCTTTTCAGCTGAAATTTAAACCTAGAACCAATTCAAGCCAACATAAGTCTAGCTACATGGCTATGTATACCATGACCCGGTTAAGTCTTGCTGAGTATTAGCATACTCAGTCTTGCTAGTAAATTTTTCAGGTATAACCCTCGAGAACCCCACAGATAGTCCCGCATGGCCAACTTCTGTTCTGTTTGGCTGGTCCGTGGAGTGGGATCCATCCCCGGCTGGCAGTGACCCTCCGGAATGACACCATATTTCGGGCTAAGTGTGGCGTCAGCTTTCGCGACATGTGTAGTTGCGTGTTAACTTTCCTTCCGCTGTGAACATGACAAGCGTGTTTAGCTTGTCGTTTTAAACAATGTTTGTTTATTATTCCAAGTTTGAAATGGTTTGTAATAATGTTTCAGTTTCTATATATTAAAGTTGGAGAGCTGTTATGTGATTATAAACTCGCCTTCATGCGAGGTAAACCTGCTTCGATCCTGTTGAACCGTGGTTGTATCGGGCGGAGACCCGACAGACCAATGGGTTGTTCCGTTTGAAGTGCGTTAAGTTAGTATCGGCTGTATAGCGATGACTAGCGCACTTGAGCCGGAATAATTCAGACGGTTCTGCCACAATTTTCATCTGAGCTATGGTTTGAAAGTTAACCTGGCTTTACAGTGGAGTCCCTGCATTTTTGGGAAATCATAGATCAGTCCTTGTCTTCAACCTCCAGCCCCTCCTCTCTTTGTTCTTCTCTGCGCCCGACCCT
Organism: Panicum hallii; assembly: GCF_002211085.1. Taxonomy (NCBI): domain Eukaryota; kingdom Viridiplantae; phylum Streptophyta; class Magnoliopsida; order Poales; family Poaceae; genus Panicum; species Panicum hallii. The sequence goes on from NC_038049.1 coordinate 17,671,837, forward strand.
GCCGCCCTCGTCAGCCGTTTTCCCGAGCTTCAGCTTCCCCGTGCCGCTCTTCTCCGCGCCATGTGCCCCTCCAGCACCGTGCCCGCCGCTTCCCGGCCTCTGCTGGTCCCCTCCTTGCCCCTCCACATCATGCCGCCGCCGCCCGAGCCGCCACGCGCGCCGCCGAGCTTACCAGCAGCTGCTTCACGCGCACAGTGCTTCCCCTGGCCTTAAAGCTTGCCCAGGAGTTCCTCTTGACTTCTTTTACAAATTCCCCACGCCGCAATGCTTCTCCTTCCTTCCTCCGCTCGACTACTCCTCACCGGAGCTACATCGCTGCCTCGGCTCGCCGCCGTCAGCCGCCGCTGCTGCCTCCCATCCTCGATCCAGTGCTCCAGTAGCACCGCCGCCACCCACTGATGCTCACAGGCCCACCCAATTTCACTCTCCAGTGCTAGAACAGCCGGACCACTACGCCGGTGAGCTCGAGCTCCGCCGCCGCTCGGTTTCACCATCGTCCCAACGCTCCGTCACCTCTCAACCCCTGCCGAGCACACTATCAGCACCACATCACCCCAAGGAAGCTTTCTAGCTACATCCCCGCCGCTCTCCTGCCCTCCGGCCACCGGAACGCCGTCGCCGTCCCTCGGAGCCCCGCCGCCCGCCCCTGTTCGCCGTCGATTCACCGCCTCGGCCCCTCTCTTCCCCAACACCGGCCACCCCCCTGACCACCGTGAGCTCCTGAACCTTTTCCCCAACTTTCCCCTCGCCGCCGGTGAGCCCCCTGGATTTACAGTGAGATCCCTGGATTTTTCTGTTTTTGCAAACGAGCCCCTCGGACCCCCCTCTCTCTTCTTCCTCTGGCGCCCCTGCTCTCCTCCTCTGCTCCTCTGCTGCTGCCACCGATCGGTTTCCCTGCGTAGTCCGGCCAAGGACCCAATTGCAAGGATTAAAAACTTTCCAGGGGCCTTTTTGTGAAAAATCAGAACCCCCTATTTCAAATCAGCCAACTTTGAAAATCCATAGGAAATTGTAGAAAACTCCAAAAATGGTCAAACTAGTTTTGTTGTGCTCCAGAAGTTTAGCTCTACAACTTTGGTTATTCGAATCTGGTTTGAAACCAAATGCTTTTTGAGTTATTTTAAAGTTTAGCAAAAGGGTATCTTGAGTATAACTTTTGCATGCTAGCTCTATTGCTTGTGATTTTTGGTTTGTAGTCTGTTTAGGGTATGAGTGAGCTTGTGTGCAAATTTCACTTATAGTACTGAATCCTAGCTTGAACTATTTTAAATTTATGCAAATCAAGCTTGAAATGGTTTAAATTTATTCAAGCATGTTACTAAGGTTTTCATGCTTAGATCTTTTTACCATGTGATGTTCTATAATTAAGTAGTTTATAGTAAATCTTTCAAGAATTTATGGCACTATTCTACCTAAGGTTTGAATTTAAACTTGAAATTTGAACTTAATTCAAATGCTTTAATTTCTATTTTCAGAAAATTATGAAAAATTCATAGTAAACTTACCCACAAAAATTCAAGGCCATAGCCGTTGTGGATTTCAAAAAAAAAAATCAACCTTAATAACCTCATTCAATTAATCCCATTAGTTATGATAATTGAATTGAGATACAAATAGTAGGTTTGAACTCAAATTTCTTGTTTTATAAAGTTGTGTTTATCAATTTGTTGGATTGCAACTTTATCGTGAAGTAAAATTCTTAACTCAAGAACCACCTAATTCAAATCATTGCATATCATGTAGAATCAGCGACACTCGATGACGGAGACTACAAACTAGTCCCGGAACACGAGCAAGGTTTTCTGAAGACCCGGTGAACGTCGCCGAGGATATAACTGAAGCACCAAACCAAGATTCGGAAGTTTTTGACATCCCTGACCCCAGCCCGGCTCAAGAAGGCAAGTCCCGATGTATAACCCAGTATTTTAAATTATTACACTTATACAGTTTTCTACTTATATATCTATATTATGCATTAAGCCTAGGAGTTGAAATGGAACTCTAGATGCATGAATCTTAGGAACCTTTGTATTGTGCCTGAGTCCTTATTGAATAGATGCTCTGCTAATAGGACCGGCAGAAGTCGAGTGATTTACTATCACTCGTGCGATATAGGAGTTGAATGTTTACTATTCTGCAATCAGTATAAGGATGATGGACGGGGTCACGTGCAGTATCATTACTTCGAAGGTTACCCTGTCTGTGTTGGTAAAAGTGGATAAGGTCGCAGTGTGTGGTAGCTGTGGTTAAGCGTTTGAAAGTACTAGCCACATGCTGCAAAATATGGAAAGCGGTAAGCCTATTAACCGATCAGCCTGAGGAGTGGACATACCTCCCACCACTCGTAATTTGGTTTTTCGCACACGCACCAACGTGCGGGAATACGTTCCGCACAGCGGATAGGAGTACGGACATGTAGTCGCGCTACAGACGTACGTCCTGCATAATGGATGTGCGTATGGTCCTACAGTCGCTTGTGGTGGCCCTGATCCACGAGTCGGAATGAAAGGCAAACGGTTGCTTCGGAACGATCATTGGATGTTCCATGTGTGTGAGTTAGGTTTACACTTGCAAGGTTATGAAACTCGATTCAGAATCATCCGTTTCTCGTGGAGATTGGGACTGCTTGTTCCTTCTGCCACATAGAGTAAGAATATTAACTATTGTCGGAATAATCTTGATGGATGCTAATCTCTACCTTGTCTAGTACAGGTGCTTACCTACAATGGTTAATGAAACTAGAATCTGAAAGCTAAAATATGAAAGTTAGATCATACTCTTTGTTGCTTTTCAGCAAAAAGAAAACCAGAACCTCTCAATACACCATGGTCTAGTTTCGGGCTAAGTATACCCAATCTCGGTTAAGTCTTGCTGAGTATTAGCATACTCAGTCTTGCTAGTCTATTTTTCAGGTATGGCCTGTGAGAATGAAATGGATAGTCCAGCCTGGCCATTCTCTGTTCCGTTTGGCTGGTCCGTGGAGTGGGATCCGTCCCCGGCCGGCAATGACCCTCCGGAATGACGCCATGTTTCGGGCTGAATGTGGTGTCAACTTTCACGACGCGTGTAGCCGCGTGTTATTTTCTTCCGCTGTGACACTGAACAAGCTTGTGTAGCTTGTTATTTTAAACAATGTTTGTATGAGTTACTTAAAGTTTGAATCAGACTGTAATAATGTTTAATATTTCTGTGAATTAAAAGTTGATGAGCTATGGTGTGATTGTAAACTCGCCTTCATGCGAGGTAAACCTACCTCAATCCTGTGTAACCGTGGTTGAATCGGGCGGTGACCTGACATACCAATGGGTTGTTCCGTTTGAAGTGCGTTGAGTTAGTATCGCCTGTATAGCGATGACTAGCGCACTTGAGCCGGAATAATTCAGGCGGTTCTGCCACAGGGAAGAGGCTGAAACTCGAATGAGGGTGATGATGACCGTTTGTCTTCACGAAAGTGAAGGATTTCTTAAGAGTTGTACTCTTCGGGAGTGGCAGATTTTGCAACCTCAAAGAGAGTAGGCTTGGATGATGCAAATGGAGATATATGCATCATCTTCTCGAGCGGGTTTTGCTTGGAAAGATGCTTCACCGTTGGATTTTCTAAAAAAAGAAGTAGCGCTGGTGTCATTGGATTTTCAAAGGTGTCAAAAATGTGGAAGTTTGGGTTGACCTCAATTATATCTATTATGAGTGGCACAGCACTTGCGACCCCCCGACATTTAAGGATCTGTCCAGACAGACAACTTTTGAGGAGTTTGTCGGATGGTCTTAGCAAAACATTGCCCAAAAGAGTGTACGTTAAGTGCCATGGCATAACATTAACCTCCATGATGGGGTTAAGATGGCCTTCTACGGTATTTCCCTATATAGAATAAGCAATGGTCGCAGAGGGTGAACTAATCCAAATTGCCTCAAAAAATCTTCTCACTCCATCCGACCATTCCTCCTCTATGGCCTCCTTGAGAATTGCTTCGTTGGGAGGACTACAAGGAGAAAGAGGTACCGTAGGCCTGAGGGAAGGTTCTGTCTAGGGATGTCTAGATTGATCAGTGTGGACAGAAGAAGGTTCCTCCCCTAATTTCACGACGCCTGCGGCACACGTGTACCATTGCTCATCCTTCCCCTTAAGAGAGAGGGCGAACAATTTCCACCTGAGGACATCTTGTCTCATGCTTGCAAAGGCAAAGTGTGAACACAGCTGCTTGAACTCACGCACATGGTGGTCTTGGTTTTTGCTACTTAACCTAGAGAAGGAAAGCTACCAAACCAAAGCGATAAGGTCGGGACAGAGTTCATAGCCAGATGTAGAAGATGATGGCAGCTCATTGAACTCACCCCTTGGGTTAGAAAGGTTGTGATAGGATGGCTTTTCCATGGATAGAGGCGTAAAGGTAGAATGGAAGAAAAGCAAAAGATACAAGGACGACTAGGTACGAAGAAAGATACAGCAACCATTCCCCAGCAACAGCGCCATAAAGCTTGTTGGGCATGTTAGCGATGTGCAAATAAATTCGCAAGTGCACGGATACAGTTGTAACTTTCACCTCAGAGAATTCCAAGGGTTATCGGATCCGAGGGAACGTGTGTGCACTAACTTCTATTCTAGTTGATCCAAGGACACACCAAGATAGGTGGTGAGGGTAGAGAGGATTTCTAAGGTAGCACTATAGGTGAGTTAAAGGTCGATCTCTCAGGCAAAATACTCGCTTCAGGCACCGGCTTACCCGTAGTCTGCCAGGAGACTCCGGCCAACAGCTCTACACTATATCCGAACATGGAGGATTACAAAGGACCGATAGGGCTGTCACCACCCACGGTCTACCTCTATCAAACCATGGGATATAAGGCAAACAAAGGGTAATCCCTAGCCTAGACACCATGTCTACGCTATTAATTACTACTGCAGTCTAACTACGTCTGGATCCCTATAGCAAACTACAGCACTCTGTATAAATATAGGCTGACGATCCGCATGCAAGAGAACTAATCTCACTCAACTACTATGCAACAAAGGAACTACAAATACGAACTTACTTCATACCAAAAGAAGCCGGTATCCGTAAAGGTACAAGTTGGAAAAGGGCGCCGACAGGCCCGGCGCTTCCCCCAAACTAAGCCTCACTCTATCCCTACTCTAAACACAAGCTAGGCAAGGTTTTGCCTTTGGAAGGAGGCTCAAGGCTCTCTTGGATGGTGCGTCTCAAATGTAACCCCCTGTCACACCCTAAAATATCTAATTTTAGGATGTGAGTATCTTTTAGAATGTGTTCATCTATCAATAGTGTTTTTTGAGAATTTTAAAGATTTTTTGGCAATTATTCTCATTTATCCTAGAGCAAAATCCATTTATTGGAAAGTTCTAAAAATCTATTTCTCAAATTCCAAGTATTTTACTTGGATTCCTCGTGTCCCAAATTACCTCCCAAGTTTTCCTCAGAATTTTTGGGATTCTTCTGGATATATTTTTCGTGGTTTAAAATGCTTATCTGGACTTTTCTAGATTGATTTTAAGCTTGAAAATATATTCTGAAAAATGAATTCATTTTCTTTTCATCTTGAGCTGGATTCAACTCATTTTGGATCTAGTCCGCCTTAAATCCTACAAACGTGTCGCGTGCGAGCTTCAGCTCGGTCACCACCACTATCTCGTCATGTGTCACGTTTCATCGAGAAAATAGACCAGAAGCTTCTCTTTGCCCTAGGAGAACCCCCTTGCTTCCCTTTCTCTTTCTATCCCGGAGTTTGATTGCTCGTTGAAGCTAGCAAAACTGCCAGTTCCGATAACCAGAATTGTTGCTGCAAGGTTCTGAGCTGATCCGCCAATGACCCAGCCTGATCTCTCTCTCTTTTCTATTTCATGTTCTTGAATAGCCCGTTCGTGTTTAACTAGCACTGTCAGCTCGTTTTCATGTTCAGCCCTTACCCGAACATGTTTCGGCCCATAACCAAACTTGCTCGCCACTCAAGTCTCGACTCGAGGTCATTTCCTCCTTCCTTTACATTTTTTCCTTCCACTCCCTACACGCTACCTGTGCCTAGGCGTGCCCGTCATGCAAGGGTCCCGAGAAACCCTATAAAGGGCAAGCAAACCCTCAGGCCTGCACCCTACCCTGCCGCAGCACGCTCTCCTGCTCGCACGCCTGGTCGTGGGTGCCGTCCCCCATGCCCCCTGCTGCTCGCACTCCACCTCCCAGCACTGCCTTTCTCCCCGTGCCCTAGCCCCTGCACCCCCTGAAGCGTCCTCGGCCCTACGCTTCGTGCTACCGTGCCCGCGCCCGAGTCCCTATGCACCGCCACAGTTGCACCGTCCCTGCGCCTGTGAGAGCGTGAAGCGTCCCCCCATCAGGGAAGACTTAAAAGTGATGCTTTATCAGTCCCAGGAGGCTGATAACACTTTTATTACATCAGATGGTACATCACCGTACAACTCTACGCAGTAATGGGCAGTGAAGCGCCACTATCATGAGGATCACAACTAAAACCCATACTACTACACTAGCTATGAAAAGAGGGTCATCAGAGTCTTGTGCCATGCGGAACTCCAGCGATGGCCCTAACCACAGGCAAGACTGGGTGCAGGACGAAATCCAACTCGACGTCTTCGGGGAGGTAGTCTGGATCTTCTGCTGTAAAAAGTAAGAATGGGGTGAGTACAAACGTACTCAGCAAGTCCAATCACACCCACGGAGGGGGTATAACAGAAATCAATGCACAGGACAATCCAAGGATAAAGTTATCGTTCATTTGCGGAAAACTCGGTTGTATGCAAAGGTTCGTTTAAAAAAATTTTCAAAACAAGTTTTCTAGTACCAAGGAGCACATAATGTTGCTCCACACAGGATCTAAGTTTTAAGCTGCTACCGGACTCCCCATCCGCCGTAGCACATGGCACAACTGCCGGACACTTTCCAAACAACCCACACCAGTCCAACCATTCCCAGAGAGAAACACTAGTTATGTGACCACAACATAACTTGCCCAATACCATGGGCACGGCTATTCGAATAGATTTTAACTCTGTAGAGGTGTGCAACTTTACCCACAGGTGGGGTACCACAGCAGGATCACCTTAGTGTCAGTGCAGATCCCAACAAAGCCATTACCCACCTTAGCTAGACCTGACTAGCCACCACAGGATCCATCAAGGGGTCATTCGACCTATCTCCAAGGTTTAACCGGGGCATAAGTCACACAGAGCTTATCCCTTCTCCTTGATCACCCGTTGCTCTCAGCTCTCCTGATGGCTATCAGACTAACTAGTGGGATTTATGCTAAGCCGTTGCCCATACAACGGTCAAGTGGTTTGCATGACAGGAAGCTAGGTGAGATGACACATCAACTCGGTCCTTAGGGGTGACAAGATGGATATCTCCCGTCCTTGCTCAACCACACAGGTACGAGCACACCAACGGCAATTCACACAGAAATGCCATCCATCCCGTCTAACTCATTTTTCAAAACCACATTTTACCTCTTCCCACACACACACACATTTTTATTTATAAAACAGGTGGTCAAGGAATAGTCATCACAAAACAAGGGGTGGTTATCACAAAACAAGGGTGGCTATCCTACCATTTTTTTCTCAAACAAAACCATGCATTTTATAAAACAGGCCAACGGGTTGTGTTCATAAAAACTAGGACAGAAACATGCATCAAAGGGCGGGATTGAACTTGCCATCATCAAATCCTTGCGGGAGGTCCTAATCGAAGCACTGTCCCTCGGGTTCGGGGTCGTAGAACTGGTCCTCGTTCGCTTGATCACAGTCGGGACCTTCCTCGTTCACTCCATGTCCTACGACGCAAACAAACAGGCACACAATCAAGCGAAAGAACTAAAAGCTTTTATCGTTGAGCTTGAATCGGAAATAATTTAGTTATGGAGATAGGGGTAATATTTTTGGGTGGTTTCTTAATGGCATGGTTAGAACTATACTAGAAAGGGCATGGTAAAGTTTCGGGTCGATCGGAGACCGTTTGGCGCATAAAATGACGAGTTAAAGATGGTTCGGGGGTTAAACAGGGGTCCAGGGGCTCATTCGTAAACTTTCTGGAAAAGAAAAGGACCTATTTGTACATCCTAGAAACATTAGGGGCACAACAAAAAGTGTGAGGGGTCTATTTGGAAATAAGTTTATATAGTGGAGGGGTCTAGTTTGGGAAATGGCAAAGGGGGGGGCTCTTCTTGCAAAGATGTCAAAAGGGTGGAGGGGCCCTTAAACAGATAGAAGGGAAGGGAGGGGCCTAAGGGAAAATCTGCCCCTTTTTCCTCCTCTCCCCACGGGAAACATAGGAGGGGGTGCAGGGCGCCGGCGGCGGTCAATCCGACCGGCCCGAGGCTCGGCATCGGCCGTGGAGGGAGGGAAAAGGAGGAGGGAGGCGAGGGGGTTTGATTCCCGGCCTTACCTCGGGCCGGGGCGGCGTGAGGAGGCGGGGCGACGGAAGTAGGCGGCGGTGGTCTCGGGAGCATGGCAGGGCGGCGCTGGGGGCTCGGAGAGGGAGCTAGGAGTGGTGGTGGAGACTGTGGGGGAGATGAGCTGCGCGAGGGGCCGATTTATAGGGGAGTAAGGCGGTGGGAAGGAGGGGGACCGAGTGGTGGTGGCCGGCGGGCAGTGCGGGGCGCCATTAATGGCGCTCCGGCTGCTTGCGGCCATTGTGGAGTGGCGTGCAGCAAAGGCGCGGGCGCCGAGGGTGATGTCGATCACGTGGGGGAGGAGGGGGGGCCGGGCGCTGTGCGGCACAGGGGCGACGGCGCGAGCGGCGAGGGCGGAGCGCCAGCGGCGGGCGGCGCGGCGTGTCGTGCAGCCACGGGTGCGCGTGCCCGCGTGCGTGGGCAGGGGCATGCATGAGCTAGAGCGCGCGTGCGCGGGGAAGGTGGGGAGCAGGGACGCGCGCATGCGTGGGCGTGTGCGCGAGAAGAGGGGCGGCGTGGCTCGGGAGCCAGAGGCCGGGCAGCGCGGCCCGGTGGTGCTCGGGAACAGAGGAAGGAGGGAGAAGAAGGGAGGAGAAGGGAAAAGAAGGAAAAGAAAAGGGAGGGAAAGAAAAGGAAAAAGAAAAGGGGAGGAAAAGAAAAGAGAAGGAGAAAGGAAAATAGGGAAAAAGAAAAGGAAAAAGAGAAATGGTGGAAGGAAAAAAAAGGAAAGAGAGAAAGGGAGAAAAAGGGGTGGCGTGCGCTGGCGATATTCACGGCGGTGACCGCGGCTGGTCGGCCACGCGCGCGCGACGTTCGCACGCTGCGCGAGGAGAAAAAGGGGGGCGGCATGACAGCGGTCGGATTCGGGTGTCGGTTGTCAGGATGGCGGGGGAAAACGGAGAGGGTTAGGGCTAGGGTTTGAACGTGCTTTGGCGATGAACAGGTTTTTGAAACACCCTAACGCGTGATTCATTTTGGTAAATTTTCGGGGTGTTACAAACCTACCCCACTTAAATTGAATCTCGTCCTCGAGATTCGACTGGTTCCTAAACAGGTGGGGAAACTCCTTCTTCAGGGCATCTTCACGTTCCCATGTCGCCTCTTCTATTCCATGTCTGCTCCACTGAACTCTACAGATCCGTACTTCGGAATTCCTTGTCCTCCTAGAGATAGTGTCCAAAATCTTGACCGGTACCTCCTGGTATCGCAGATCCGGTTGCAGGTCTATTGCCTCTGTTGTCATGTGTTCGAGCTCTGGCACTCTCAAACACTTTCTGAGTTGCGAGACATGAAACACTAGGTGTATATCTGCCATTTCTCTTGGTAGCTCCAATCGATATGCTACGGCTCCGACTTTCTTCAGAACTTGGTACAGTCCAATGTACCGAGGGGCTAGTTTTCCTTGTACTTGAAACCTTCGGGTCCCTCGAATAGGTGAGACCTTGAGATAAACAAAATCCCCTGGGTTGAAACTTATTTCTCGCCTTTTCTTGTCTGCGTAGTTCTTTTGTCGGGATTGAGCCACTTTCAATTTCTCGCGGATCTCCGCTACTTTTTCTTCTGCTTCTTTTATAAGTGTGGGTCCCACTAGGGCACGTTCTCCAACTTCTGACCACATTTGGGGAGTTCTGCACTTTCTTCCATAGAGAGCTTCGAATGGTGACATACCCAAGCTGGCTTGGTAACTATTGTTGTACGAGAATTCTGCATAAGGCAGACTCTGTTCCCAGTCCTTTCCGTAGGTCAGGACACATGCTCTCACCATATCTTCCATAATCTGATTTACCCTTTCGATTTGACCATCCGTCTGTGGGTGATATGCGGAGCTGAAATCTAACTTGGTGCCCATGGCTTGATGCAAGCTTTTCCAAAACCTAGAGGTGAATTAGGTTCCTCTATCTGAGACAATTCTGCTAGGCACTCCATATAACTTTACTATGTTTTCCACATAAAGCTTTGCCAGCTTTTCTCCACCGTAATTAGTTCGTACGGGTATGAAATGAGCCGATTTAGTGAGTCGGTCTACTATTACCCATATGGAATCGTGCCCCTTCTGTGTTCTAGGTAGGCCCACTACAAAGTCCATTCCTATCTCATCCCATTTCCAAATCGGAATGGGTAGGGGTTGCAATAATCCTGCCGGCTTTTGATGTTCGGCTTTGATCCTTTGGCAAGTATCACAACGGGCCACAAATCGTGCAATATCCGCCTTCATTCCATTCCACCAATATTTTTGCCTTATGTCCATATACATTTTGGTGGATCCTGGGTGGATGGAGTAGGCCGAATTATGGGCTTCGTCCATGATTATCCGCCGGAAGTCTCCATTCTAGGGTACACAAATCCTATTCTCGTACCACAACGTTCCCTTATCATCCACTCTGAAATCCGGTGCTTTGTTTTCTCCAGTTTGTTTGCAGATCTTTATTAACTCCTGATCCAAGCATTGAGCCTCTCTAATTCCATCCTCTAGTGTTGATTGGATGTTCAGCACATGGCTGGAAACTCAAGGAACAATGTGCACATTTAATCGTGCCATTTCCTCGCGCAGATGGTCATCTTTGGGTCCATAGGATTTCCGGCTTAAGGCATCGGCTACCACGTTCGCTTTTCCGGGGTGATAATGGATTTCCAAATTGTAGTCCTTAACCAACTCCAACCATCTTCTCTGCCTTAAGTTCAAATCCGGCTGGGTGAAGATATACTTCAGACTCTTATGGTCGGTGTAAATCTCACACTTATTTCCGATCAAGTAATGTCTCCAAATCTTAAGGGCATGCACTACAGTTGCAAATTCCAAATCATGGGTCGGATAGTTTGTGACACTCAGGTAATTAGCTTGGTCACACCCTAGGGTTTTGGTATGCTTTTATGTCCAAAGTATGGCAAAAGGTGTGTTAATATGTGCAATGTTATGGAAAAGGTGATATTTATGTAATTAATTTTAACTAGAGATCCTTTTATGCAAAATGGGTGGAAATAGAGGGAAAAGTTTAAAAGTATGAGGGTTGTTTTGCAAAAGATGGAATCTGTGGTTAAATTGCAAAAAATATGTGAAATTACCCTTGGGTATATTTGTAAAAGTAATTTTATCCATAGGACTTACATAAAATGTGAAAATATTACTAAGTCTATAATATCTCCAAAACTATTGCTCAAATGCAGATGAGCCTTAAAGAGAAGTTGTAGAGTTTGTAAAACCATGCACTTTTCCTTTTTGGACCATCTCCATTTGAGCACTGGTTTAAAAGTTGCAAGTTCTTTACAGTGAAGTCCCTGCTTTTCTCTCATATTGCAAATCAGTCCCCAGCTCAGTTCTTACCCCCTTCTTCTTCCTGGCGCCCCTGCCTCCCCTGCTCTGCTCCTGGCGCCTCTGCCGCCGGCGCAGTGACCCGCCCTTGGTCGCCAGCGCCCACCTCCTGTTCCTCCCCTCGTCCACGCGTCGCCTCAATGCCATTCCACCGCTCTAGCCCCCCCTGTTGGCGCCCTACCCGCGCGCCATGACGTCCGTGCGTTGCCAGCGCCGCCACTGCTGATGCCTCTGCCGCCGCCGCAATCCCCGGTTCACCCCCCCCCCCCCCGTAGCGGCTCAAGGTCGAAATTCAGCTCGCCTTGGCTCCCTTCCTTCACCCCAATTGCCTATAAAAGCGGCCAGACCTGCTCGCATGCGCCCTACTGCCGCCACCTCCTCCATTAGCGCTGCTCAGCTCGGTCCATAGTGGGACTCTCCTCTCCGCCCTCTCCCTTCCCAAACCAGCAGGGCCATCAGCTCCCCCACCATCCACCGCACCTCCCCGGCCCGGCCCTTTCCTTCCCTGGACGCCGGAGCCCCACCGCCGCCGCACACCTCCGGCCGCCGGTTCGGCCTCCCGTGGGCAGCTCATCTCCGGCCACCTTGAGCCTCTCCAAGACCACCAATAGGTAACTTAAAGTTCCCTCAAGCTCTCCCTCCCCTTGCCCCTCACCGCCGTCGCCCCCATGGCCGGAATTTTGCCCGGACTCGAGCTCCTCCCCGCCGGCCATGGCCGTGGATCCAATTGCTTTGTGTGATTTCTTTCCAGGGGGTTATCTGTAAAACTCAAGGACTGGTTTGCAAAGGGGTGTTTGTTATTTCATGTGTGTGCATGTTCTGTCTTGTAAAATTCATAGCAATTCATAGAAAATTTCAAAAATGTCAAAACTAGTTTTGTTAGAAACTAGATTTCTAACTCTATAACTTCTTTAATGGAGTTTAGTTTGAAACAAAATACTTTTACCTCTATTTTAAACCTAAGATTAAGGGGTAGTTTATGCTTAACCTTGATATTTCATGCTTTGTTGCTTATGAAGTTTGGCATGAATGTTCTATAAACTCTAGGTAGCTTTGTGCAAATTTTCAAACTCAAATTTGAATTAAACTTAACTTCTTTTAATTTGAACTTTCAAGTTTGAAATATTAACTAAACCTATTGTATAACCTTTTCTAATTGAGATCTATTGTCATTCTCTAATGTGATATTATTTAATGTTTAATATATAATCAAATTTCTAAAACCTATGATCTTTTATTTAAAGTTTTGAATTTAAATTTTGGTTCATTTCAAATTTAATTTAAATGTTTTAGTTCTTGTTTGCAACAAATTCCACAATATCTTGTGATTCCTTTATAAATAGTGTTTCAAACCTAAACCTCTTTATTTTATGAATTCTTGTGTGTTATTTGGATGAGTTATAACATTTGAAATGTGAAATCTTAAATTTAAATTTCACCTTATTTAATTTGTTGCATCTCATATAGAGTCAACAACGCTCGACGACAGGGACTACGAATTGGTCTTAGGACAAGACCAAAGCTTTTCAGAAGACCCAGCGCAAGTCGTCGAGGGACTAACTGAAGCCCCGAACCCGAGTTCGGAAGCCTCTGACACTCCTGCCCCCAACCCCACTCTAGAAGGCAAGCCCCGGACATAACCCACTACTTTGTTTACACTGCAATTTATGTCTATTTATCTATACTTATGCATTAAGTCTAGGAGTTGAGATGAAACCCTAGTTGCATAAGATCTTAGGAACCCAATGTATTGAACCCGAGTCCTTCCCGTTTAGATGCTCTGCTAAATAGGACCGGTAAAAGTCGAGTGATTTCCTATCACTCGCGCGATATAGGAGTTGCTTGTTTATAATTCTGCAACCACTATAAGGATGACGGACAGGTTCATGTGCTGTGTCATGACCTGGAAGTCTACCCTGTCTGTTTTGATAAAAGTTTTAAGGTCGAAATGTGTGGTAGTGGTGGCTAAGCTTTTGAAAGTACTAGCCACATGCCGCGAAATATGGTAAGCAGTAAGCCTAGTACCCGAATGGTCTGGCAAATGGACTTGTCTCCACCACTCGACTTTTATTTTATGTTTACACGCACCGACGTGTGGGAGTACGTTCTGCATGGCAGATAGGAATAAGGGTTTTGTAGTCGCGCTACAGACGTATGTCCTGCACGAGTGATGTGCGTACGGTCCTGCAGTCGCTTGTGGTGGCCCTGATCCATAACCCGGAATATGAGGGAAACGGTTGCTTCGGAACGCCCTGTTGGTATTCCAAGCGTGTGTGTTAGGTTTACCTTGCAAGGTTAAATTCGATTCGGATCGTCCGCCTCTCACGAGGATTGAGACTGCTTATCCCTTCTGCCATATCGAGTAAAAAGTGTAATTGTTGATGGAATAATCTTGATGAGTGATAATCTATATCTTGCTTGTTTAGTATAGGTGCTAACCTAGAATGGCTAATCAAACTAGAATCTGAAAGCTAAAACTTGAAAATAATTTATACTCTTTGTTGCTTTTCAGCTGAAAATAAACTTAGAGCCCCATATAGTACCTTCATGAGTCTAGTTACGGGCTAAAGTATACCCAAACCCGGGTAAGTCTTGCTGAGTATTAGCATACTCAGCCTTGCCAATATCTGTTTCAGGTATGACCTACGAGAATCCCACGGACAACCTTGTGTGGCCAACGTCCGTTCCTTTTTGCTGGTCCGTGGAGTGGGACCCGTCCCCGGCCGGCACTGACCCTCCGGAGTGACACCAGGCCCTGGGCTAAGCTTGGTGTCCGTCCTTGCGACGTATGTAGTCGCGAAAAACTTTTCTTTCCGCTGTGAGTTTGGACAAGCTATTGTGTTTGTCAGTTTGAACATGGTTTGTATAAATTTACTTTTCTTTGAACTCGGTTTGTAATAATGTATGTATGGCTGTAAATTAAAAGTTGATGAGCTATTCTGTGATGTGAACTCGCCTTCGTGCGAGGTAAACCTGCTTCGATCCTGTTGAACCGTGGTTGTATCGGGCGGAGACCCGACAGACCAAGGGAAATGTTCCGTTTGAAGTGCGTTGAGCTGATTGCAGTGGTACGGCGCACTTGAGCTGGAATATTTCAGGCGGTTCTGCCACAGCTGGTATCAGAGCTGTAGGTTTACCTTTACATCTGGAAAAGCTCTTAAAAAGTGTTTTCTGGATAAAAGTTTGCTAACAAATGAGTTTATAAAGTACGTTGGATTCATTAAGGTTGTTGCTTAGAACGTAAAGCCCTAGGGATGTATATGGGAAATATCAGGTGGCAATTAGAGTATATGTATAATTCTGACTTGCAGCACTACTTTCCGTTAAAACTTAAATTTCTGAACAATCTAATTTTACTTCCTGTAACGACACCTGCGAACGGAGGTAAGAAAGTAAGGATCCTCAGCCAACTGAGGGAGCTTGGCCTTCCCGTCGGTGATGCGAACCGAACGCTGTTTCTCAAGCAGTGGCCTACTTGAGATGCTGCCAATATACCAACTTAGGTTGATTATATTGGGAGTATATGGTTCGGCGCAGGGTATGGCGATCGCTGTTCATATCCCCGCATTTTGCGGTACCCCCGTGAATACGTTGTTTCGATAACGTATGCTAACGTTGTCTGTACGGCGGTAATTGTACAGATGCTGTTTCTATAGTGAGTAGTAATGTTTGGGGACGCTTTCATGTTATGCTGCCATGAAAGGTTCATGAGATATATATGTATTCTTCTGCAGGTACACTGACCATGTTTACGCTATTAGGATGCGTAGGGTTTATCGATTAGTTATATATATAGTGAGAGACGTATGATTATACCACCGGAAATTAACTACGTAAGTCCGAACATATTCGGCAGTTGTTTTGGTTGTGAGGACGAGTAGAGCGTGCATGCATAATCTGTTAACAAAAGGATTTTCATATATAAAGGATATGTTGTTTGCCTTAGGAATGGGCTAATGGAGTTCTAATGATAGTTTTAGGTTGGGTATCTTATATAGAATCTTAGTTTTTTATCTGATTTCCAGTCTTTGCTATTATCAGAATCGGTTATCTCAAGTATAGTTATCTTGTGAGTCTTCTGTAGGATAATTGCATTTCAGCCATTCAATGCAATTGTGTCACCAATTCATTGGGCTCCTGTTCTGTGTTGCTGTATTTCTGTATCTCACCATTTGAAATCTTGCTTCAGATGGCTGAGACTCCAAATATTCGTTGGGATCGTGAAGGACACGCTCATACCAATGCCTTGCATTGGGAGGGCTTTCCTCGTCTTTTGTGGGAGTCACTTCAGATTTTTAGCTATGATGTACCCCCACTCTATGACGGACATGAGTTTGTTGAAGCGGGTGTCCCTCGGTGTAGGGTGAAGATGACCATTCCGCAGCATCCTTCTCGCTACTTGTGGCAACCTGTCACAATTTGCACGATTGGCCACCGCCTTGTGGATACCTTTGAGTCTGCAGCACTTGAAGCTATTCACATTTTCTGTGACAAGCACCCTGAAGAAGTGGCTGCCTATCCGATCGGTTTATTCCCAGCCATGGACTCTCGTGACTCCTAGTGGACCTTCAGGATCTCCTACTGCAGTCATTTATTGGGAGATCTGTCTCTTGAGACACTGCAGGCTCTTATCCGGTTCATGAACGTGCAGCATCAACATCAGTTGCTGCAACATTGGAGCATGAACCAGTTGTCCATCTTAGCTCAAGCTCACCATGGAACTATCACCCAGCAACTTGACGAGCTGAATGAGCTTCACACTATCATAAATGCCCAAGTCGACCTGTTGGCCCAGCGCGATGTGATCATCAATAACCAAGAAAATCAAATTCACGAGAGGGAGACAGTTATTGCCCAGTGCAATACCATTATTGAGTTCCTCCAGGATCAGGTTCAAGATCTCACCATTGAGCTTGATGATGCTGTCAACCATATCAACGACCTCCATGAGCAGCCCGCACCACCTGTAGTGCCAGAAGAAAGTGAGAGTGAGGAAGAAGAAGAAGAAGAGCCAGAAGAAATAGAAGGAGAATCGGGTCTTGACTCCGAACATGGTGATCCCGCCCCAAATCTCCAATCCAACCACTCTTCTTCCGAAAGAGTATCGTCAGTGGGAAACCTCGACGACTGTTAGCCCGTCGCTCTCCTCGCTGTACTGGATGTAACCTAGGTGGTGTGTAGTTTACCTAGTTATAGAGCCACTTGTTGTATGTGTGGCATAGGCAAAGGCTTGTGATAGCTTGAGTGTGTTAATGTGAGATGTAAGGATATCAGTATCTGTATAGTAATCTAATCCTATGTTTGGTTACCCGGTTCAATATCCTTGTATCTGCTATAAGTGGTTTGAATGGAACATATGCATTACATTTCCGTTTGATAGTTGCATATTATCTGAAATTGGAGCAAGATTATGGTCGATAATAGATGTCTCCTTTATTTCAGATGGTTGGAGCTACTCGAGGAACCCCGGAAGGATTCCGGGCAGGTCAGCCCGGTAGTTCTCAGCAACCACCACCGCCACCTCCAAACCTGGCCGAGGTTATGGCCCGGCAGACTGAGCTTCTTAATCAACTTGTGCAAGCTCAAATGGGCCACTTCCAGCAGCAACCTCGAGGCCGAGGTGAACCCTTGTCGGCCAGTTACCAGGACTTTCTCAGCACCCAGCCTCCATTATTCCATAAAGCCGATGAACCTTTGGACGCAGACGCTTGGCTTTGAACCATCGAATCCAAGTTTGCCTTATTGCCAGCCCCATGTTCAGATGAGAACAAGGTGCTCTTTGCAGCCCAGCAACTTCGAGGCATTGCCCGTCTCTGGTGGGACCAGTTTCACGCGATGCAACCCGCCGATCACGTCGTCACCTGGGACGAGTTTCGAACTGCATTTCGAGCACATCATATACCAGCGGGACTCATTGAGCAGAAGCTCAATGAATTTTTGAATTTGACCCAAGGTACCCGCACTGTTACACAGTATGCACAGGTTTTCAATCACCTGTGCCAGTATGCAGGATCTCATGCGGACACCGATGCCCGCAAATGTGATCGCTTTCGCTGAGGCCTAAACACCAAACTTAAAGAATGGCTGAATTTGGTAAAGGCTGACAATTTTAATGAGTTGGTCAATATGGCCATTACTCAGGAGGATTGCATTGCCGCCCACCGAGCAGAGAAGAAACGGAAGGCACCTACAGGACCTGCAACTTCACTGTCGCCAAGGTATCGGTTGGTTCCGAGTAATGCCCCTCGAGCTCCACCTCGAGGCAATTTACCTGGCATATGGGTAGCCCGACCTCCTCAACAAGCAAAATTCAACCGACCACCTCTGCCGCAAAATCAGCAGCAACCCCAACAAGGTCTACGGCCGAGCTTTCCGCCAGCTACTCCAGGAAACAGCAACTACCATTGTTTCAACTGTGGAAGCCCGTCCCACTTCATCAAGGATTGCCCTCAACCTAGGAAATCTTTCCAAGGGAAAACATCTAATTCAAGCAACAAGGGCAAGGGCAAGAGGCAAGTAGTGCAGGTCCGTCAAGGGAGGGTAAACCTCACCACACTCTCCGAACTCCCTGAAGGGGCACCGATAATGACGGGTACATTTTCTATCAACCATCATCCTGTTACTGTTCTTTTTGATACTGGTGCCACCCATAGTTTTATCAGTACAAAGTTTGGAACTAAAATGGGCTTGGATATCTATCCTGTTAATGGAATATATATGATAACAACTCTGGGTGGTAATATTCCCTCAAACCAAGTTTGTAGAAGTGTACCAATTTAGATGGGTAACAATCTGATGAAGGCAGATCTACTCTTGTTAGACCTAAAAGGAATAGATGCTCTTTTAGGAGTAAATTGGATGACCCAACATCATGTGTCTCTAGATATTTCTTCAAGAACCATGGAAATAGGTTCCCCGGAAAATGAGCCTATCATTCTTTATCTTCCACCACCAAAGTCCTTGAACTCTTGCACCTATGCTACGTCTGGAGTCAAGCTGGAGGATATTCCAGTCGTTTGTGAATACCCAGATGTTTTTCCGGATGACTTACCTGGAATGCCCCCAGATAGAGATATCGAGTTCATCATAGAACTCCAACCTGGTACAACTCCTATCTCTAAGAGATCTTACCGTATGCCTCCTAATGAGTTGGCCGAGTTAAAAACCCAACTCCAAGATCTCTTAGACAAAGGTTTCATTCGTCCGAGTGCATCACCCTGGGGTTGTCCAGCCTTGTTTGTGAAAAAGAAAGATAATAGCTTAAGGCTATGTGTGGATTATCGTCCTCTCAATGCGGTGACTATCAAAAATAAGTATCCTCTACCCCGCATTGATATCCTCTTTGATCAGTTAGCCGGAGCCAAGGTGTTTTCTAAAATAGATCTCCGTTCCGGTTACCACCAAATTAAGATTCGGCCCAGTGATGTTCCAAAAACAGCTTTCTCCACCCGATATGGACTATAGGAGTATCTTGTCATGTCATTTGGTCTCACTAATGCTCCAGCCTATTTCATGTACCTCATGAATTCCGTCTTCATGCAAGAACTCGATAAGTTTGTTGTGGTCTTCATTGATGACATTTTAATCTATTCTAAAACTCCAGAAGATCATGCCAAGCATCTCCATGTCATCCATCAACGATTAAGAGACCACCACCTATACGCCAAATTCTCCAAGTGTGAATTTTGGTTGGATACCATAAAATTCCTGGGCCATATCATTTCTAGTGACGGAATATCCGTTGATCCCAGTAAAGTACAGGAA
The DNA here is from genome assembly GCF_002211085.1 of Panicum hallii. Lineage (NCBI taxonomy): Eukaryota > Viridiplantae > Streptophyta > Magnoliopsida > Poales > Poaceae > Panicum > Panicum hallii. The sequence continues at coordinate 17,691,323 of NC_038049.1, forward strand.
GTGATGGATTGGGAACCTCCGACCTTAGTCCATCAGATCCGTAGTTTTCTTGGTCTAGCCGGCTATTATCGTCGGTTTATTCCAGATTTCTCCAGAATAGCCAACCCAATGACCGAGTTGTTAAAGAAAGGTGTTAAATTTTCTTGGGATCAAAAATGTGATGATGCATTCCATATCCTCAGAGACCGTCTTACCACTGCTCCAGTCTTGGCTCAACCCGATGTATCACAACCCTTTGACATCTATTGCGATGCATCTGGAACTGGTCTTGGTTGTGTCCTTATGCCGAATCACCGAGTAATTGCATATGCATCGCGAGCACTCAGAGTTCATGAACAGAATTATCCTACCCATAATCTCGAACTAGCAGCTGTCATCCATGCCTTGAAAATTTGGAGACATCATTTAATGGGTGCAAAGTGTCATATCTACACTGATCATAAAAGCCTCAAATATATCTTTACCCAAGCGGATTTGAATATGAGGCAAAGACGCTGGCTAGAACTAATCAAGGATTATGATTTGGAGGTACACTATCATCCTGGCAAGGCTAATGTTGTTGCCGATGCCCTTAGTCGCAAGGCGCATTGTTCTTGCCTATCTGTTGAAGCATTCAACGAGACTCTCTGTTGGGAAATGAGAAAACTCAACCTAGAGATCATTTCCCAAGGTGACTTAAACCATCTTTTGGTTGAAGCCACACTTAGAGATAGTATTGTTCTAGCGCAACAGCGTAATAAAGGGGTCAGAATCATTAAACAGAAGATAGCACAAGGAGAAGGGAAGTATAAATGCTTCCGAGTTGATCCTAAAGGAGTTTTATGGTTCAACGAACGTATTGTTGTACCCAAGGACCATAGGCTCCGCAAGCAAATAATGGACGAGGCCCACTTGTCCAAATTCTCTATGCATCCTGGCAGTATGAAGATGTATCACGATCTAAAACAGAACTTTTGGTGGACTCGCATGAGACGAGAGATTGCCAGATATGTGTCAGAATGTGATATCTGCCAAAGAGCCAAAGCCAGTCATTTGAAGACTGCTGGTATCCTTCAACCTCTACCCATTCCCTCGTGGAAGTGGGAGGATATCAGTATGGACTTTATTGTTGGCCTGCCCAACACTTCTCGGAAGCATGACTCTATTTGGGTAATCGTTGATCGATTAACCAAGACTGCACATTTCCTTCCCGTGCGTACCACATATAATGCCAAAAGGTATGCCGAGATTTATCTGGATCAAATTGTTCGTCTTCATGGAGTACCTAAGACAATTATTTCTGATCGTGGAGCACAATTTGTCGCTAGGTTCTGGGAGCAACTCCATGATGCTCTTGGGACTAAATTAATTCGAAGCTCTGCCTATCATCCTCAGACAGATGGGCAAACTGAACGGGTAAACCAGATTCTGGAAGATATGCTCAGAGCTTGTGTATTTCAATTTGACAAAAATTGGGATAAATACTTGTCACTGGCAGAATTCTCTTATAATAATAGCTATCAGACAAGTATTAAGATGGCCCCACTTGAAGCATTATACGGTCGCCGATGCCGAACTCCTTTGAGTTGGTCACAAACCAGCGAGCGTAAAATTTTTGGACCCGACCTAGTTATGGAAGCAGAGGATAAAGTAAGGCTTATCCAGAACCATCTAAAGGCTGCCCAATCTTGATAGAAAAGTTATGCGGATATACGAAGAAGACCATTACAGTTTCAAGTCGGAAACTTCGTATATCTTCGAGTATCTCCTACCCGAGGTGTTCAAAGATTCGGTGTAAAAGGGAAACTTGCTCCTCGATACATCGGACCCTTTGAAATCCTTGAAATCTGTGGACCCGTAGCTTACCGCCTCCAACTTCCTCCTCAATTAGCGGTCATCCTTAACATCTTTCATGTATCCCAACTCAGAAAGTGTGTTAAGATCCCCACCAAAATCATCGATTCCCAAACTATCAAAATCGAACCAGATCTGACCTATACAGAGCATCCAATCAGAATCCTAGACACTAAAGAGAGAAGCACTAGAAGAGAAACCATCAGAATGTACAAGATTCAGTGGAACCATCATACGGAAGAAGAAGCAACATGGGAAACTGAATCTTATCTTCAACGTAACTTTCCCGACTTCTTCCAAACCAACCTCCAAGCTTGATCATTCCATTCCATTCTATTCCGGAATCTCGGGACGAGATTCTTTTTAGGGGGGAAGGCTGTGACACTCAGGTAATTAGCTTGGTCACACCCTAGGGTTTTGGTATGCTTTTATGTCCAAAGTATGGCAAAAGGTGTGTTAATATGTGCAATGTTATGGAAAAGGTGATATTTATGTAATTAATTTTAACTAGAGGTCCTTTTATGCAAAATGGGTGGAAATAGAGGGAAAAGTTTAAAAGTATGAGGGTTGTTTTGCAAAAGATGGAATCTGTGGTTAAATTGCAAAAAATATGTGAAATTACCCTTGGGTATATTTGTAAAAGTAATTTTATCCATAGGACTTACATAAAATGTGAAAATATTACTAAGTCTATAATATCTCCAAAACTATTGCTCAAATGCAGATGAACCTTAAAGAGAAGTTGTAGAGTTTGTAAAACCATGCACTTTTCCTTTTTGGACCATCTCTATTTGAGCACTGGTTTAAAAGTTGCAAGTTCTTTACAGTGAAGTCCCTGCTTTTCTTTGATATTGCAAATCAGTCCCTGGCTCAGTTCTTACCCCCTTCTTCTTCCTGGCGCCCCTACCTCCCCTGCTCTGCTCCTGGCGCCTCTGCCGCCGGTGCAGTGACCCACCCTTGGTCGCCGGCGCCCACCTCCTGTTCCTCCCCTCGTCCACGCGTCGCCTCAATGCCATTCCACCACTCTAGCCCCCCCCCTGTTGGCGCCCTACCCGCGCGCCACGACGTCCGCGCGTTGCCAGCGCCGCCACCGCCGATGCCTTTGCCGCCGCCGCAATCCCCGGTTCACCCCCCCCCCCCCGTAGCGGCTCAAGGTCGAAATTCAGCTCGCCTTGGCTCCCTTCCTTCACCCCAATTGCCTATAAAAGCGGCCAGACCTGCTCGCGTGCGCCCTACTGCCGCCGCCTCCTCCATTAGCACCGCTCAGCTCGGTCCATAGTGGGACTCTCCTCTCCGCCCTCTCCCTTCCCAAACCAGCAGCGCCATCAGCTCCCCCACCCTCCACCGCACCTCCCCAGCCCGGCCCTTTCCTTCCCTGGACGCCGGAGCCCCACCGCCGCCGCACACCTCCGGCCGCCGGTTCGGCCTCCCGTGGGCAGCTCATCTCCGGCCACCTTGAGCCTTTCCAAGACACCAATAGGTAGCTTAAAGTTCCCTCATGCTCTCCCTCCCCTTGCCCCTCACCGCCGTCGCCCCCATGGCCGGAATTCTGGCCGGACCCGAGCTCCTCCCCGCCGGCCATGGCCGTGGATCCAATTGCTTTGTGTGATTTCTTTCCAGGGGGTTATCCGTAAAACTCAAGGACTGGTTTGCAAAGGGGTGTTTGTTATTTCATGTGTGTGCATGTTCTGTCTTGTAAAATTCATAGCAATTCATAGAAAATTTCAAAAATGGCAAAACTAGTTTTTTTAGAAACTAGATTTCTAACTCTATAACTTCTATTAATGGAGTTTAGTTTGAAACAAAATACTTTTACCTCTATTTTAAACCTAAGATTAAGGGGTAGTTTATGCTTAACCTTGATATTTCATGCTTTGTTGCTTATGAAGTTTGGCATGAACGTTCTATAAACTCTAGGTAGCTTTGTGCAAATTTTCAAACTCAAATTTGAATTAAACTTAACTTCTTTTAATTTGAACTTTCAAGTTTGAAATATTAACTAAACCTATTGTATAACCTTTTCTAATTGAGATCTATTGTCATTCTCTAATATGATATTATTTAATGTTTAATATATAATCAAATTTCTAAAACCTATGATCTTTTATTTAAAGTTTTGAATTTAAATTTTGGTTCATTTCAAATTTAATTTAAATGTTTTAGTTCTTGTTTGCAACAAATTCCACAATATCTTGTGATTCCTTTATAAATAGTGTTTCAAACCTAAACCTCTTTATTTTATGAATTCTTGTGTGTTATTTGGATGAGTTATAACATTTGAAATGTGAAATCTTAAATTTAAATTTCACCTTATTTAATTTATTGCATCTCATATAGAGTCAACAACGCTCGACGACGGGGACTACGAATTGGTCTTAGGACAAGACCAAAGCTTTTCAGAAGACCCAGCGCAAGTCGTCGAGGGACTAACTGAAGCCCCGAACACGAGTTCGGAAGCCTCTGACACTCCTGCCCCCAACCCCACTCTAGAAGGCAAGCCCCGGACATAACCCACTACTTTGTTTACACTGCAATCTATGTCTATTTATCTATACTTATGCATTAAGTCTAGGAGTTGAGATGAAACCCTAGTTGCATAAGATCTTAGGAACCCAATGTATTGAACCCAAGTCCTTCCCGTTTAGATGCTCTGCTAAATAGGACCGGTAAAAGTCGAGTGATTTCCTGTCACTCGCGTGATATAGGAGTTGCTTGTTTACAATTCTGCAACCACTATAAGGATGACGGACAGGGTCATGTGCTGTGTCATGACCTGGAAGTCTACCCTGTCTGTTTTGATAAAAGTTTTAAGGTCAAAATGTGTGGTAGTGGTGGCTAAGCTTTTGAAAGTACTAGCCACATGCCGCGAAATATGGTAAGCGGTAAGCCTAGTACCCGAATGGCCCGGCAAATGGACTTGTCTCCACCACTCGACTTTTATTTTATGTTTACACGCACCGATGTGTGGGAGTACGTTCTGCATGGCAGACAGGAATACGGGTTTTGTAGTCGTGCTACAGACGTATGTCCTGCACGAGTGATGTGCGTACGGTCCTGCAGTCGCTTGTGGTGGCCCTGATACATAACCCGGAATATGAGAGAAACGGTTGCTTCGGAACGCCCTGTTGGTATTCCAAGCGTGTGTGTTAGGTTTACCTTGCAAGGTTAAATTCGATTCGGATCGTCCGCCTCTCACGAGGATTGAGACTGCTTATCCCTTCTGCCACATCGAGTAAAAAGTGTAATTGTTGATGGAATAATCTTGATGAGTGATAATCTTTATCTTGCTTGTTTAGTATAGGTGCTAACCTAGAATGGCTAATCAAACTAGAATCTGAAAGCTAAAACTTGAAAATAATTTATACTCTCTGTTGCTTTTCAGCTGAAAATAAACTTAGAGCCCCATATAGTACCTTCATGAATCTAGTTACGGGCTAAAGTATACCCAAACCCGGGTAAGCCTTGCTGAGTATTAGCATACTCAGCCTTGCCAATATCTGTTTCAGGTATGACCTACGAGAATCCCACGGACAACCTTGTGTGGCCAACGTCCGTTCCTTTTGGCTGGTCCGTGGAGTGGGACCCGTCCCCGGCCGGCACTGACCCTCCGGAGTGACACCAGGCCCTGGGCTAAGCTTGGTGTCCGTCCTTGCGATGTATGTAGTCACGAAAAACTTTTCTTTCCGCTGTGAGTTTGGACAAGCTGTTGTGCTTGTCAGTTTGAACATGGTTTGTATAAATTTACTTTTCTTTGAACTCGGTTTGTAATAATGTATGTATGGCTGTAAATTAAAAGTTGATGAGCTATTCTGTGATGTGAACTCGCCTTCATGCGAGGTAAACCTGCTTCGATCCTGTTGAATCGTGGTTGTATCGGGTGGAGACCCGACAGACCAAGGGAAATGTTCCGTTTGAAGTGCGTTGAGCTGATTGCAGTGGTACGGCGCACTTGAGCCGGAATATTTCAGGCGGTTCTGCCACATAGTTCTGCTCGTGAGTCCTGAGTTGGTGGGAAGCATATGCAATGACTTTCCCATCTTGCATCAGCACACACCCTAATCCTTGTCGGGAAGCGTCACAATAAATGACAAAATCCTGATGAATGTCTGGCAGGGTCAGCACTGGGGCGGTTGTCAACCTTTGCTTCAATTCTTGAAAACTTCTTTCACAAGATTCTATCCAGGAGAACTTCTTCTCCTTCTTAAGAAGTTCCATCATGGGTCAGGCTATCTTGGAGAATCCCTCAATAAATCTCCGATAGTACCCAGCTAATCCAAGAAAACTTCTGATTTCACTAACATTAGTCGGTCACTGCTAGTTGGAAACTGCTTCGACCTTCTCTGGGTCCACTGCTACGCCTTCCGTGGTCAGAATGTGAGCAAGAAAAGCTACTCTCTCCAGCCAGAATTCACACTTGCTAAACTTGGCATATAGCCTACGTATTTTCAGCTTTTCTAATACTACCCGCAGGTGTTGCTCATGTTCCTGAATACTCTTGGAGTAGACAAGTATGTCATCGATAAAGACTACGACAAACTTATCTGGCTCGTCCATGAATACTTTATTCATGAGGTTCATAAAATAGGCAGGGGCATTGGTTAGTCCGAAGGACATTACGGTGAACTCAAACTGCCCGTAACAGGTGACAAAAGCTGTCTTAGGGATGTCACTTTCTCTAATCTTGAGCTGAAAATATCCTGACCTTAGATCGATCTTGGAAAAGTACTTGGCTCCTTTTAGCTAGCTGATCGAAAAGGTCATCAATCCTGGGGAGGGGGTACTTATTCTTAATGGTAACCTCGTTTAGTGCCCGGTAATCTACACACAACCTCATACTCCCATCTTTCTTCTTGACAAACAGAACTGGGGCTCCCCATGGCGACGAGCTTGGTCTGATGAAGCCAATTTGTTGCAGTTCTCCTAGTTGCTTCTTTAATTCCGTCAATTCAGAGGCCGCCATCTTATAGGGTCTCTTGGCTATAGGGGAGGTTCCAAGGATAAGGTCAATGACGAACTCTATATCCCTATCTGGTGGCATACCGGGAAGTTCTTCGGGGAAGACATCTGGGTACTTGTTTACTACCGGGACTTCTTCTAAGGGCTTGGCTTCCATGCTAAACACCATCGGGTTAAACTCACTTTCCCGGGTATGACAGATTACTTGTACTCCTTCGAGGTTTGTTAGGTGTACCACTTTGTCAGTACAGCCTATGAAACCATTGTGTCGGCTTAACTAGTCCATTCAAAGGATCACGTCTATTCCCCTAGACTTAAGTACTACCAAGTCTGCTAGAAATTCTACCCCACTTAAATTGATCCTTACCCGTGGACAACCTAATTGACAATTGATGTCGCCTCCAGGCGTCCGGGTAAATAAGGGTGTTTTTAGTAGTACTATAGGTATTTTGTGTTTTTCCACAAAACTTAAGGATATGAACGAGTGCGATGCTCTAGAATCAAATAGTACTATTGCCAGAGCTGAGTTGACTAGGTACTCACCGAGCACTATGCCCTGAGCTTCTTGAGCCTCCTGCGCGTCGATGTGATTGACGCGGGCTCATCCAAATGACTGCTGGGGCTGCTTCATCTGCTGACTATTGTCGTTGTTGCGGATGGGCACTCGGTTGGCACCGGTCAGGGCTGATCTGGGTCCATTCACCGTGTTGGAGAAGGCTGATGTAGCCGACTTATTCTTGGCATAAGGACAATTGGCAATGAAATGCCCTGTCTCATGGCAGTTAAAATGGGCCTTAACATTGTTGTTGTCGGAGGCGACCAGGCTTGTATTGCTTTGCGGGGCCCTCATGGTACTCTAGCTCCTAGGCTGTGTGTTAGGGGCCCGTCATCCCGTCACTTGAGACTGAGTCCTATACTGCATTGGGGCCTGAGATCTTGGTGCAGTGTAGCTAAAGTTCCTCGGCTTTTGGAGACGGTCCTGTTGGCGGGCCTTACTTTCCAGGAATTTGCGTTTGTTATCCTTCCTCTCTTCGGTCTTGGCCCTTTCCATAAGGATAGCCTTGTTCATCAGGGTATTGAAGTCAGGATAGATCTGAGGGGTAAGCAAGGTCCGGAGTTCTGGGTTTAGTCCCTTCTTGAACATGTCTTGTTTCTTGTCATCGTCGTTCACTTCCTCCGGTGCATATCGGGCCAACTCCATGAACCGATGGGTGTACTCTTCCACCGTCATGCTTCCTTGCTGCAGTGCACGGAACTCATCCGCCTTGCGCTTCATGGTGGCCGAAGGGATGTGATAACAGCAGAACTCCCTCACGAATTCCTCCCAAGTGATGGTAGAGGCATCCTCGGCTGCGGCACAATAATTCTCCCACCAGGCTAATGCGGTCCCGGTGAGTTGGTGCGCTGCCAGAAGGACTTTGTCTCGGTCCTGGCATTCAAACGGTTCGAGTTTCCTCTGAATTACTCGTAACCAGTCATCTGCATCCAAGGGGTTGCAGGATCCAGCAAAGGTGGGTGGCTTGGTCCTTAGGAAAGCTGCCAGCTTGTCATTCATGTTCTGCCCTCGTGGTTGCCGGTTAACGAGGGCATTGGCCAGTGTTTCCAGTATAAGGGTCTGGTTGTGGATTATCTGTGCCAGGTCTCCGAGGGGTGGGGGTGGTGGTAGTTGCTCTCCTCCTTGATTTTCTCCTCGGTTCTGGCTTACTTCCTGTTCTCCCTGAGGAAGATCTTGTCCAACAGGCTGTGCTCCGGCACCAGCGGCTGCGGGGTTCCAGCTACGGGAGGCCCTCGTGACGTTCCGGGGAGCCACCTGCTGATTGGATAGATTGGGGTTACGATTATGTGATGTTTAAGTTGTTTAATTCGTATATAAGGCAGAATCTACCTCCTGTCGGTAGTCACACAAACAGCACACAACAAACCAGCACACAACATCACACACAACAAGCATGAACAACTTCATTACTGCAAGGGGGGTACAGCTTGGGGGTAAGACCAGATCTCGTACTACTCATCCGGGGTCATGCCTAAGGGCACGTCTTAAGCAAAAGAGGTTGGGGGTACATCACTAGGGCGGCGTCAGTTATTTTACTCGCGGGGCGTGCCTTCTTCCGGGGCGGGGAGTGTGAGTAATCCTTCCTCGCCGTTCTCTGGATTTCCATTTGCCAAGGGTTGTGCAGCACCATCTCTTTCAACGGCGGCAGCAGAACTTTCAGGGTTCTCGGATGGGGCTTATGAATTTCCAAAGAGTGGTCCCCATCCTATGACGGGTGTCCCGAGTTAAACTTGGTCTTCTCCAATTGCCGGGACTGGTGTTCCACTTTGGGTCCATTCTTGCATATGCCGGTCTCGGGCCTGCCTGAGGCTCTCTTGGGCGACTGCTTCGCTGCTGACCGCGGCTGCGGCCCTTGCCTCGGCTTGGGCGGCTCGGATCTGCTGCAGTCTTACTGCGAGCTCTGCTTGCTTAGCTCGATGGGTCTGCTCTCTCAGAAGGTTGGCTTGCTCATCAAAGAGTTGGTCCAAGGCGGCTAGATAAGTAGCCACTTGGTACAGAGGGCCTTCTTCATGGCGATGTCGTTCCAGACTTCTCATGTGTGCTTCCCAAACTAGGGTTCTGATGGCCGGCGGGAAGAACCTCACTGGTGTGGGGGTGAGGTGTCTTTCAAAAATCCGGCATAAATAACGGAGTGCTTTTCTGACGGTCAAGGGGTAGGTGTCCTGGTGCCTAAACCCTGTGGCAGTCACTCGCCATGGCTGGATGTCGGGGTAGCGGTTGCTCCTGGCAATGACCAGGATCACCCTGCAGCGGAGGGTACCATGGTGTTCGTACTCTCTGCTATAGTATCTTGGGCATTCCGTAACGCCAAGGCTTTCCAGGGCGTTGATCAAAAGGCTGGGAAAGCCAGGTGCAGCTTGGCAATTGCCCTGGGTCCATCCTTCCTCGGCCATCTGAAACAAGGACAGGGTAAACAATCTTGCACAGGTACAAAAGGGAGTAGGTAACATTTATTATTGCAACATGGAGGGGTACAGTTTCCATGGATACGTGGTTATTAGGGTAGGGTTCTAGCTTGGAGTGCTACTCCTATCATGGGGATTCTTCCCCGATTCTGATAGGGCGTTTCTTTATTGGGAGGCACCGATCCATCACCTCATCTTCGGTCTGAGTACCTTTATCCCAATGGGTTTCCTCGGGTTCCTCTTCTTCCTCTATCCATCCACCTATTTCTCTGTGGTTTTCATACTCCTGCATCTGGGCTTGGAGGGCAGCTAAGGAATACTCAGCGCGTGCGGCTCTTATCTGTTGTTCTTCCAGTTCCTGGGTTGCCTTTTCTGCCCTATGGATTAGCTGCTTCAGCTGTGCCGCCTGTTCGCGGTAGAGTTCATCCAAGCTGGCAAGGTAGATGGATAGGTGGGTGACCGTATCTTCTAGATCTTCTTCTTCTCTTCCGAGTCCTCTCATCCGGGCAATCCAAGTGCGTCCTCTTCCTTCAGTAGGTGGGAAAAATCCCATAGGAGTCCGCTGAAGGTGGTGCTTGTAGATCACACGCAGTCATCGCAGGGCTTTACGGGCGGCCTTTCGGTAGGTGTCAGGGAAGCGAAAGCCAGAGGTGGAGATGAACTAGGGGTCCACATCAGGGTAGCGGGTGCTTTTTCCCACAAAGACCATCATGTCGCACCGAAGGGTGCCCTTGGAGGTGTATTCTCGGTAGGCATACTCTGGTGGCTCCATAACTCCGATGTGTTCCAGGCTGAGTATTAATAGCTTAGGAAGGCCGGGCTCTGCGTGGCAGATTCCGTCAACCCATCCATTGTCAGCCATCTGGAACAGGGCAAGAAACAGTGGCGAGTATTTGCGTAGGAAAAGAGCTAAGTCAGAACAAGTCCTGGGGCCTGAAAAAGGGTCTCGTTTCTAGGGTCACGTCCTACGGCCAGCCTACGGCTCTGATACCACCTGGAGTGTCCCCCCATCAGGGAAGACTTAAAAGTGATGCTTTATCAGTCCTAGGAGGCTGATAACACTTTTATTACATCAGATGGTACATCACCGTACAACTCTACGCGGTAATGGGCAGTGAAGTGCCACTATCGCGAGGATCACAACTAAAACCCATACTACTACACTAGCTACGAAAAGAGGGTCATCAGAGTCTTGTGCCATGCGAAACTCCAGCGGTGGCCCTAACCACAGGCAAGACTGGGTGCAGGATGAAACCGTACTCGACGTCTTCGGGGAGGTAGTCTCGATCTTCTGCTGTAAAAAGTAAGAATGGGGTGAGTACAAACATGCTCAGCAAGTCCAATCACACCCACGGAGGGGGTATAACACAAATCAATGCACAGGACAATCCAAGGATAAAGTTATGGTTCATTTGCGGAAAACTCGATTGTATGCAAAGGTTCGTTTAAAAAAAATTTCAAAACAAGTTTTCTAGTACCAAGGAGCACATGATGTTGATCCACACAGGATCCAAGTTCTAAGCTGCTACCGGACTCCCCGTCCGCCGTAGCACACGGCATAACTGCCGGACACTTTCCAAACTACCCACACCAGTCCAACCATTCCCAGAGAGAAACACTAGTTATGTGACCACACCATAACTTGCCCAATACCGTGGGCACGGCTATTTGAATAGATTTTAACTCTGCAGAGGTGTGCAACTTTACCCACAGGTGGGGTACCACAGCACGATCACCTTAGTGTCGGTGCAGATCCCAACAAAGCCATTACCCACCTTAGCTAGACCTGACTAGCCACCACGGGATCCATCAAGGGGTCATTCGACCTATCTCCGAGGTTTAACCGGGGCATAAGTCACATAGAGCTTATCCCTTCTCCTTGATCACCCGTTGCTCTCAGCTCTCCTGATGGCTATCAGACTAACTAGTGGGATTATGCTAAGTCGTTGCCCATACAACGGTCAAGTGGTTTGCACGACAGGAAGCTAGGTGAGATGACACATCAACTCGGTCCTTAGGGGTGACAAGATGGATATCTCCCGTCCTTGCTCAACCACACAGGTACGAGCACACCAACCGTAATTCACACAGAAATGCCATCCATCCCGTCTAACTCATTTTTCAAAACCACATTTTACCTCTTCCCACACACACACACATTTTTTATTTATAAAACAGGTGGTCAAGGAATAGTCATCACAAAACAAGGGGTGGTTATCACAAAACAAGGGTGGCTATCCTACCATGTTTTCTCAAACAAAACCATGCATTTTATAAAACAGGCCAACGGGTTGTGTTCATAAAAACTAGGACAGAAACATGCATCAAAGGGCGGGATTGAACTTGCCATCATCAAATCCTTGCGGGAGGTCCTGATCGAAGCACTGTCCCTCGGGTTCGGGGTCGCAGAACTGGTCATCATTCGCTTGATCATAGTCGGGACCTTCCTCATTCACTCCGTGTCCTACGACGCAAACAAACAGGCACACAATCAAGCGAAAGAACTAAAAGCTTTTATCGTTGAGCTTGAATCGGAAATAATTTAGTTATGGAGATAGGGGTAATATTTTTGGGTGGTTTCTTAATGGCATGGTTAGAACTATACTAGAAAGGGCGTGGTAAAGTTTTGGGTCAATCGGAGACCGTTTGGCGCATAAAATGATGAGTTAAAGATGGTTCGGGGGTTAAAAAGGGGTCCAGGGGCTCATTCGTAAACTTTCTGGAAAAGAAAAGGACCTATTTGTACATCCTAGAAACATTAGGGGCACAACAAAAAGTGTGAGGGGTCTATTTGAAAATAAGTTTATATAGTGGAGGGGTCTAGTTTGGGAAATGGCAAAGGGGGGGGCTCTTCTTGCAAAGATGTCAAAAGGGTGGAAGGGCCCTTAAATAGATAGAAGGGAAGGGAGGGGCCTAAGGGCAAATCTGCCCCTTCTTCCTCCTCTCCCCACGGGAAACAGAGGAAGGGGTGCAGGGTGCCAGCGGCGGTCAATCCGACCGGCCCGAGGCCCGGCGTCGGCCGTGGAGGGAGGGAAAAGGAGGAGGGAGGCGAGGGGATTTGATTCCCAGCCTTACCTCGGGCCGGGGCGGCGTGAGGAGGCGGGGCGACGGAAGCAGGCGGCGGCGGTCTCGGGAGCATGGCAGGGCGGCGCTGGGGGCTCGGAGAGGGAGCTAGGAGCGGTGGTGGAGACTGTGGGGGAGATGAGCTGCGCGAGGGGCCGATTTATAGGGGAGTAAGGCGGTGGGAAGGAGGGGGACCGAGTGGTGGCGGCCGGCGGGCAGTGCGGGGCGCCATTAATGGCGCTTCGGCTGCTTGCGGCCATCGTGGAGTGGCGTGTGGCAAAGGCGCGGGCGCCGAGGGCGACGTCGATCACGTGGGGGAGGAGGGGGGGCCGGGCGTTGTGCGGCACAGGGGCGACGGCGCGAGCGGCGAGGGCGGAGTGCCAGCGGCGGGCGGCGCGGCATGTCGTGCAGCCACGGGTGCGCGTGCGCATGGGCAGGGGCATGCGCGAGCTAGAGCGCGCGTGCGCGGGGAAGGCGGGGAGCAGGGACGCGCGCATACGTGGCCGTGTGCGCGAGAAGAGGGGCGGCGTGGCTCGGGAGCCAGAGGCCGGGCAGCGCGGCCGGGTGGTGCTCGGGAACAGAGGAAGGAGGGAGAAGAAGGGAGGAGAAGGGAAAAGGAAGGAAAAGAAAAGGGAGGGAAAGAATTGGAAAAAGAAAAGGGGAGGAAAAGAAAAGAGAAGGAGAAAGGAAAATGGGGAAAAAGAAAAGGAAAAAGAGAAATGGTGGAAGGAAAAAAAAGGAAAGAGAGAAAGGGAGAAAAAGGGGTGGCGCGCGCTGGCGATATTCGCGGCGGCGACCGCGGCTGGTCGGCCACGCGCGCGCGACGTTCGCACGCTGCGCGAGGAGAAAAAAGGGGGGGGCGTGACAGCGGTCGGATTCGGGTGTCGGTTGTCAGGATGGCGGGGGAAAACGGAGAGGGTTAGGGCTAGGGTTTTAACGTGCTTTGGCGACGAACAGGTTTTTGAAACACCCTAACGCGTGATTCATTTTGGTGAATTTTCGGGGTGTTACAGAGCGCCATCGCCCTTGAGCCCTCGTCTCGCACCCCCTACGCACATTCCCTCCTCGTGTCGCCCAGGCCAGTGCCGGCGCCCCCTGTGCACTACCCTCACGCCCCTGCCGCCTGCGTCTCCTGATGTAGACTAGGGTTCCCAATCTTCTGAAGGGTTCTGATAGCTCTTGATTTTGTGGGGAGTCCCTACACAATTCGATCTGGCTTCCGAACAACACGTTCCGAACCCCGCAATTATAGCACAACATCTCCTCTGGTTATCAACTGGTGGTGCTCGATCAACCTCGCCAAGAAGGCTAATCCTTGCCTGCAAATCGAAGAACACAGGCAAGAACAAGGAAGAATGCAACCAATTCGCAGATGAATGATTAAACTCACAAGTTAGGATCTCACAAACTGATGAACAGTGACACTATTTGATGACAGATTGAATCTAAGCAAAACCCAAACCCTAAGGTAGCTATGGCTACTAAATAAAAAGGAGTTAGGGGCGTGCAAGTCCCCAAGACGCAACCCTAACGCGCTCCAACATGATACACAGGCCAGCGGCCCAAAAGATGGTGATGCAGCACCCTGACAGATTCTGGACGTCCATTTGTTTTGATGATTCCTGTCAACTCAGAAGGAATTTGAGGTGGGATAGTGCTATTGGAAGCTTTATGAAATTCTGGTTCCAACCATATATAGAACGTCCAAATCCGACTCCGTATGTGGCCTGGGTGTCCAATTTAAGGCAGACTGCTTCTGAACTCCGAGGTGGACTCGAAGTCGACTTGGATTGTGTCTCCAACTTGGCTTGCACTCCTTGTTGTACCTCCACGCCTCCAAGCCCTTCTCCATGCATATCCTGGTCCTCTCCTTGGTTCCTAATCACAATATAATCATTAGGTAGCAATCTATTCTCAAAATCATAAGTTAAAGTGCTTAGTAACGAGCTCACCTCTAAATTCAATTGTCATGCACGAGCTCTAGTGATTGGACCTTGAATGTCCAGCGGAGGAGTGTTGTGTGCATCCAAATGAGTGATGTCCTCATCATCTCCCGCAGCGCTGCCCCTGCTGTCTGAGCCCATGCGCCACCACCAGTGCGCCGCCGTCGCCCTCCCCCAGTGCACCCCACCTGCCTGCGCCCCTCCCTTTTGTTGCACACGACAACCAAGAGCATCAGACCCCTGCCCCCCCCCCGCGCCGCCCCTGCGCAGCCGCCTCGTCGCGTGCGCCTCTCCTGCAGCGCCGCCGCTTCCCTGCCGGCCTCCCTAGTGCCCTGCCTTGCCTTTGCAGCCGCACTTTCCCCCTGCAGCCATGCCACCCTCCCTCCAGCAGGCCGCACCTGCCCAGCGCTGCCGCCCAAAAATAGAAATCGGGCAGAATCGCTGCCCTTTTCTCCGGTGAAATTTGGCCACCACGATGCATCCCCGCAGTAAGTAGGGTATGGAATCGAATCCCCTCGTCGTCCTCTTTCTTTTGCCCTGCTCCTCGCGATCTCCCATGCCCAAGAACAACGGGAATTTGCAAAACAGTAGCCGCCGGCCACCATGGGAGCCTGTTGCTGAGCTTTTGCAATTTAGCCCCCTGAAAATCTTGTAATTCCTATAGTTTTTCGTGTGTCTTGCAAACTTTATAGAAAACCCCCAGGATCTATTGCATCTTTTCAATCCAGCCCCGCCCGTGGCCTTTTTCCGATCTAACCCTAAACTTTTCTTTATTTGCGAGCACTATTTTCTGTGTCTTGCAGATCTTCCCTGCTAGCCCCTGAAATCTATAGTTAATTACGTATAGGTCCTTACAACCTTGTTTCATGTGTAGTTTCCGCGTTTTAGATCCGTTTCAACCCGTTCTTTTTGCGTTAGTCTTCTAAAATGCTAAGCTATAGTTTTGTAGCGTTGTTGTATCGTAGTTCCTATTTGTAAAATTAAATATAGATTTAATTTGATTAATATCCTCTCATCTAGTTTTTCCAATTAAAATCCAATTAAGTCTTTACTTTGGTTTTCTTAATTAATGTTAATTTGATTAATATCAACTTAAATGTGTTTTAGTTATAATTTGTTTAGTTCAACATGAACCATAAAGTTCAACATTTAGATGCTTTCACTAGTTTCTTTTCTAATTAATTGATTAATTAGGATAATTTGTACATAGACAATTATATATAAAATTTGACTAAGTTGTACCTCATCTTTATAAATGCAAATATAATATGAGTTAATTATAATTAGGGGTATTCTCTTTTGAATATCTTTTACATTAGTTTTCTAAATTAAAATAAATGAAAGCTTATAATTTTCTATTTCTTTTATAACCCAAATCTTCCCGTAGTTATTTCTTTTCAACCCTAACTTCGTTTTCCGCGTTTCTTGCGTCCCCTTGACCATAGGAACGAGCCCTATTCTTTTGTATGCTCTTTTAAAGCTTTCCTTTTGTTTGTTGTATCTGTTCTTAGTTGTTCTTATTTGTTTGCTTGCTTGTATGCTTGGGCCCGATGCTTGTGTGACATTAGAAGGAGCACAATCCAAGAGCTTTGAAGATTTAGAGTTTCAAGGACAAGAGTTGCAGACTTTGAGCAGCTATTCTCTAAAAGAAAGGCAAGTGTTTTCTGATCATTCTTTTGTCCTAATAATCATAATAAATAGAACTTTCTATATGCATGCATGTGTCCTAATTTTGATGGATCCTAATTAAGGATATGCCGAGTCTTTATGATCATTCCTTGCTAACCTAGGTTTTACCTTTATGTTGAGTAGCTATTTCTTAGTTGCTATAACTAGTTCTGGTTTGAGAATAATATATAACCATGATGACAACAATGATGATGTTACACCTATTTTATCCATGTTCATGCTCTTTGTGTTGTTAATCATAGGATCATATGTTTTAATCGGAACATGGAGAACCACCCAGGAAAACAGTGCAACCACAATACTATATGGCTCTGGTCTTGGCTAATTAATTAGAAACTCTAGCTTGTGATGATCTTACCGAAAAGGGCAAGAGGGGAGTGCGTGATGGGGTACAGCCCGGTCCTCTTGAGGCTTAGATATGATCCTGGTTAAGGCGTCTTCCTCATTAGGGAGGGTTATGACCACTACGGCCTGAAACCTTAGTGGATTATCATAAGTCAGGGAATCTTTGTAAAGGCCTCATAGTGAATCCCTTGCCACTAACGTCTGAAGTGTTTAAGAGGCTAGCTACCTCGGGCAAATTGGGAGACACGAATTGTGGGTAAAGTGTACAACCTCTGCAGAGTGAAAACTGATATATCAGCCATGCTCACGGTTAAGAGAGGCTTGGACCTTCACACGATAATTGAAATTGAAGATGAATTAAATCGTGGACCATATTTATGGTTGTGGTTATGCTTCTGCTATATCTCTTCTATTTCTTTTAATGTGGGTTGGTATGAACTTATACCTTAGCAATCAGGTGCTAATAAAATTTGACCAACTAAAATTGCTTATCGCAATAAGCCAGTCAGCCTTTCCTTGCTTTTGGCCTTCATGTCATATAATTCGCAACACTTGCTGAGTACCAACCATAAGTGTACTCACGCTTGTTATAATTGCTGCTCAAAGGAGAAAGTGATGTGAAGTCTTTTAAAGATGATGCTGAGTTCTAGGCCTACGCAACCCCCGGTCGATTGCCTGTTGTGACACTCAGGTAATTAGCTTGGTCATACCCTAGAGTTTTGCTATGCTTTTATGTCCAAAGTATGGCAAAAGGTGTGTTTAATATGTGCAAGGTTATGGAAAAAGTGATATTTATGTAATTAATTTTAACTAGAGGTCCTTTTATGCAAAATGGGTGGAAATAGAGGGAAAAGTTTAAAAGTATGAGGGTTGTTTTGCAAAAGATGGAATCTGTGGTTAAACTGCAAAAAATATGTGAAATTACCCTTGGGTATAATTGTAAAAGTAATTTTATCCATAGGACTTACATAAAATGTGAAAATATTACTAAGTCTATAGTATCTTCAAAACTGTTGCTCAACTGTAGATGAACCTTAAAGGGAAGTTGTAGAGTTTGAAAAACTATGCACTTTCGCTTTTTGGACCATCTCCATTTGAGCACTGGTTTAAAAGTTGCAAGTTCTTTACAGTGAGGTCCCTGTTTTTCTCTGATATTGCAAAACAGTCCTCAGCTCTATTCTTTCCCCCTTCTTCTTCCTGGCGCCCCTGCCCCTCTGCTCTACTTCTGGCGCTCTGCCACCAGCACAGTGAACCGCTCTTGGTCGCCGGCGCCCACCTCCAGCTTCGCCCTCGCCCACGCGTCGCTTCACTGCTTTCCCACCGCTCTAATTTCACCTGCTGGCGCCTTGCCCGCGCACCACGTCGCCTGCAGGTCTGCAAGCGCCGCCGCCGCCGATGCCTCTGCCGCCGCCGCGATCCCCGGTTCAGTCCCCCCCCCCTCGTAGCAACCCCAAACCGAAGCCCTGCTCGCCGTGCTCCTTTTCCCCACCTCAATTGCCTATAAAAGGGCACCCCGGACCTCCTCGTGCGTGCATAGAACCTTGCCGCCTCCTCCATTAGCACCACCGAGCTTCGGGTCACCGTGGAGCTCTCCCCTCCGCCCTCTCCCTCCCCAAACCGACCGCACCACTAGCTTCCTCGTCCTCCACTGCAGATCCCCAGCCCGGCCTTTCCCTCCCCGCACGCCGGAGCTCCACCGTCGCCGCTCACCTCCGGCCGCCGGCTCGGCCTCCCGTGGGCAGCGCTCCTCCGGTCACCTCGAGCCCCTCCAAGACCACCGTACCAGTGTGTAGCTCAGGGTTCCCTCATGCTCTCCCTCCCCTTGCCCCTCACCGCCGGCGAGCTCTATGGGCGGAATTTGGCCGGACCCGAGCCCCCCACCGCCGGCCATGGCTATTGGACTCAATTGCGTTGATTGTTTTCTTTCCAGGGGGTTATCTGCTAAATGTAGGGACTGGTTTGTAAAAGAGTGGCTGTTATTTCATGTGTGTACATGTTCTGTCTTGTAAAATTCATAGCAATTCACAGAAAATTTCAAAAATGGCAAAACTAGTTTTGTTAGAAACTAGATTTCAAACTCTATAACTTCTCTTACTGAAGTTTAGTTTGAAACAAAATACTTTTACCTTTATTTTAAACCTAAGTTTAAGGGGTAGTTTATGCTGAACCTTGATATTTCATGCTTTGTTGCTTATGAAGTTTGGCATGAATGTTCTATAAGCTCTAGGTAACTTTATGCAAAGTTTCAAACTCAAATTTGATTTAAACTTAACTTCTTTTTAATTTGGACTTTCAAATTTGAAATATTAACTAAACCTATTATACAACCCTTTCTAATTGAGGTCCCTTAACATTCACTAATATGATGTTATTTGATGCTTAATGTATAATCAAAATTCCAAAACCTATGATCTTTTATTTAAAAATTTTGAATTTAAAATTTTGGTTCATTTCAAATTTAATTTAAATGTTTTAGTTCTTGTTTGCAACAAACTCCACAATATTTTTGTGATTCCTTTATAAATAGTGCTTCAAACCTAAACTCTCTTTATTTTATGAATTCTTGTGTGTTAATTGGATGAGTTATAACATTTGAAATTTGAAATCTTAAATTTAAATTTCACCTTATTTAATTTATTGCATCTCATATAGAATCAACGACGCTCGACGATGGGGACTACGAATTGGTCTTAGGACAAGACCAAGGCTTTCCAGAAGACCCAACACAAGTCATCGAGGGACTAACTGAAGCCTCGAACCCGAGTTCGGAAGCCTCTGACACTCCGGCCCCCAACCCCACTCAAGAAGGCAAGCCCCGGACATATTCCACTACTTTATTTACACTGCAATCTATGTCAATTTATCTATACTTATGCATTAAGTCCAGGAGTTGAGATGAAACCCTAGTTGTATGATCTCTTAGGAATCCAATGTATTGAACCCGAGTCCTTATCGCTTAGATGCTCCGCTAAATAGGACCGGTAAAAGTCGAGTGATTTCCTGTCACTCGCGCGATATAGGAGTTGCTTGTTTACAATTCCGCAATCATTATAAGGATGATGGACAGGGTCATGTGCTGTATCATGACCTGTGGTTTACCCTGTCTGTTTTGATAAAAGTTTTAAGATCGAAATGTGTGGTAGTGGTGGCTAAGCGTTTGAAAGTACTAGCCACATACCGCGAAATATAGTAAGCGGTAAGCCTAGTACCCGAATGGCCCGGCAAATGGCCTTGTCTCCACCACTTGACTTTTATTTTATGTTTGCACGCACCGACGTGTGGGAGCATGTTCTGCATGGCAGACAGGAATACGGGTTTTGTAGTCGCGCTACAGACGTATGTCCTGCACGAGTGATGTGCGTACGGTCCTGCAGTCGCTTGTGGTGGCCCTGATCCATAACCCGGAATATGAGGGAAACGGTTGCTTTGGAATGTCCTATTGGTATTCCAAGCGTGTGTGTTAGGTTTACCTTGCAAGGTTAAATTCGATTCGAATCGTCCGCCTCTCACGAGGATTGAGACTGCTTATCCCTTTTGCCACATCGAGTAAAAAGTGAAATAGTTGATGGAATAATCTTGATGGATGATAATCTCTATCTTACTTGTTTAGTATAGGTGCTTACCTAGAATGGCTAATCAAACTAGAATCTGAAAGCTAAAACTTGAAAATAGTTTATACTCTCTGTTGCTTTTCAGCTGAAAATAAACTCAGAGCCCCATATAGTACCTTCATGAGTCTAGTTACGGGCTAAGTAAACCCTAACCCAGGTAAGCCTTGTTGAGTATTAGAATACTCAGCCTTGCCAACATTTGTTTCAGGTATGACCTACGAGAATCCCACGGACAACCTTGTGTGGCCAACGCCCGTTCCTTATGGCTGGTCCGTGGAGTGGGACCCGTCCCCGGCCGGCAGTGACCCTCCGGAGTGACACCAGGCCCTGGGCTAAGTTTGGTGTCCATCCTCTCGACGTGTGTAGCCGCGTAAAACCTTTCCCTTCCACTGTGAGTTTGGACAAGCTGCTATGCTTGTGAGTTTGAACACAATTTGTATAAGTTTACCTATCTTTGAACTCGGTTTGTAATAATGTATGTATGGTTGTAACTTAAAAGTTGATGAGCTATTCTGTGATGTGAACTCGCCTTCGTGCGAGGTAAACCTGCTTCGGTCCTGTTGAACCGTGGTTGTATCGGGCGGAGACCCGACAGACCAAAGGTTTGTTCCGTTTGAAGCGCGTTAAGCTGATCGCAGTTGTACGGCGATCAATAGCGCACATGAGCCGGAATAATTCAGGCGGTTCTGCCACAGCTGGTATCAGAGCCGTAGGTTTACTTTTACATCTGGAAAAGCTCTTAAAAAGTATTTTCTGGATAAAAGTTTGCCAACAAATGAGTTTACAAGGTACGTTGGATCCATTAAGGTTGATGATTAGAATGTAAAGCCCTAGGGATTTATATGGGGAAAGTATCAGGTGGCTATCAGTATCTATATATGTATAGATAGTTCTAACTTGCAGCACTACTTTCTGTCAAAATTTAAATTCCTATATAATTCAACCTTATTTTCTGTAACGACATCTACGATCGTGAGGTAAGAAGGTAAGGATCCTCAGCCAACTGAGGGAGCTTGGCCTTCCTGTCGGTGATGCGAACCGAACGCTGATTCTCAAGCACTGGCCTACTTGAGATGCTGCCAATATACCAACTTAGGATGATTATATTGGGAGTATATGGTTCGGCGCAGGGTACGGCGATCGCTGTTCATACCCCCGCATTTTGCGGTACCCCCCGTGAATATGTTGTTTCGATGACGTATGTTAACGTTGTCTGTATGGCGGTAATTGTACAGATGCTGTTTCTATAGCTAGCAGTAATGATTGGGGACGCTTTCATGTCGTGCTGCCATGAAAGGTTCATGAGATATATATATTTGTGTGTATTCTTTTGCAGGTACACTAACCACGCTTACGCTCTTAGCATGCGTAGGGTTTATCGATTCGTTATATATAATGAGAGACGTATGGTATTGCCATCGGAATTAACTACGTAAGTCCAAACATATTCGGCAGTTGTTTTGGTTGTGAGGACGAGTAGTACGTGCATGCATAACCTGTTAATAAAATCATTTTCATATATGAAGAATATGTTGTTTGTCTTTGGAATGGATTGATACAGTTCTAATAATGGTCTTAGATTGGGTATCCTATATGAAATCTTAGTTTTTTTTATCTGATTTTCAGCCCTTGCTGTTATCAGAATTGGTTATCCTGTTCTGTTTATCTTGTACTTTCCTAACAAGATAAAAAGTTTCACCATTTGCATTCTGGTCGCAGATGGCAGCACCTTCTAATGTCTTCTGGGATCCGGAAGGGCACCTTCACACCAATGCCCTACATTGGGAGGGTTTTCCCCGTTTACTTTGGGAGTCCTTGCAGATCTTCCATTATACAGAACCTCCTCAGTATGATGCTGTCAAACATTTGGAAGAAGGAATTCATAGAGCTCATGTCAGGATGACTATCCCTCAGCATCCTTTTTGTTCACAATGGCAGCCTATTGAGATCAGCATGATAGGCTACCGAATTGTGGATACTATCGAAGCGGCAGCACTAGAAGCCATTTATGCCTTTTGCAGTCAACACCCCGAGGAAGTCGTAGGACAACCTATTGGTTTGTTTGCTACAACAGATCCTGGTGAAGCAGAGTGGGACCTCAGGGCAATTCCTGAGAGTCATAGACTGGAAGGTCCACCAGAAGAAGTTTTACAAGGGATGAGGCGTTTCACGAGTGTGCAATACCACTATCACTCATTGCTACGCCGTGAGATAGGCCATCTGATTAATGCTGCGCGAAGTCTCCATGGGGAAGCTGCTCAACACATCACCCAGGTGGATCGACTTCGAGCTGTGGTGATTGAGAAGGATGGGATTATTGCTACTCAAAACGAGACTATCCATCATCGGGAAGATCAGATCAATGAGAGTGACCATATAATCACTCAGCGGGATACTGTTATTGAATTTCTACAGACACAAGTCCTGGATCTGATCCTTGCGGTTGACGATGCTCAAGCTCAGATTGAGGAATTGCAGCAGCCCCCGATTCCTCCTGTTGCACCGGCAGTACCAGAGGCTGAAGAGGAAGATCCCGAGGAAATTGAAGGGGTCTCCGAACTTGATTCTGAGCATGGGGATCCTGTCGTTAGTCCCTACCATTCCTCTTCTGGAAGTCAGTCATCAGTAGGAAATTTTGATGACTTTTAGTTGTGGCTGAGAGGATGATGGTTTAGATGTAATTAGTGTATAAAGATGTAATATAAGTGGTGTGTAGGTTATTTAGTTACAGAGCCACTTGTTGTACGTGTGGCATGTGTTGTTAGGCAAAGGTTTGTAATAGTTTGAGTATGTTGATACGAGATGTAAGGATATCAGTATCTGTATAGTAATCCAAATCCTGTGTTTTGGTTATCTTGTTCAATATCTGTGTGTGGCAGAACCAACCTGAATTATACCGCCTCAAGTACGCTAGTCCTCACTGGAGGGCTACCTCGTACTTTAAACGGTATAATACTATTGGTCTGTCGGGTAACGTCCCGATAAACCACCGAACTCAGGATCCAACAAGGTACCTCACACGAAGGTGAGTCCAGAGATATAATGCCAAAATAATTTACACCACAGGCAGTTATATTACAAAAATATACAAAGTAACATTAGCTCTCACTGAGGAGAGTTTATTACAAAACAAGTTCAAGTTTCTAGTCGAAACAGCGGAGTTTGAAAAGCGTAGTCATTATACACGTCGTCATTACAGATATTATGCTAGCCCTGGCATAATATCACTCGGTGGAATCTGTGTTGGCCGGGGACGGATCCCATTCCACGGACCAACCATCAGGCAAAGGGTAGGGCCACGGTGTAATGAATGCTGGCTCATCAGAAGGATTACCTGAAGTACATCAACAAAAGCAAGGCTGAGTATACTAATACTCAGCAAGACTTACCCGGAATTGGGTATATCTTAGCCCATAACTAGACTCATGATGGCTTTTAGCTTTGGGTAGGGTTTTCAGCTGAAAAGCAACAAAGAGTAGATCCTCATTTTCAACTTTTAGCTTTCAGGTTCTAGTTGATTAACCATTCTAGGTAAGCACCTATAACTATTCAAACATGGTAGAATCTTTACTCAAACATCATCTTTGATAATCACATAATTGCTCTTGTTACTCTATGTGATAAAGGGGATAAGCAGTCTCATACATCGTGAGAGGCGGACGATTCTGAATCGAGATTCAACCCTTGCAAGGTAAACCTAACTCACACGCTTGGAACACCACAGGGTCGTTCCGAAGCAACCATTTGCCTTTCATTCCGACTCGTGGATCAGGGCCACCACAAGCGACTGCAGGTCACATGCACATCCAAAGTGCAGGAAGTACGTCTGTAGCGCGACTACAAAACCCGTACTCCTGGTTGCCCAGCAACACATATGCCTACACGTCAAACAAAGTAACCAAAAGAAGCGAATACATGTGGTGGGGGGTATGTCCACTCCTCGGGCCGATCGGTTACTAGGCTTACCGCTTACCATATTTCACGGCATGTGGCTAGTACTTTCAAACGCTTAACCACCGCTACCACACACTGCGACCTTAACAAATTCATCAACACAGACGGGGTATCATCTTGACCATGATACCTCATAAAATTCCCGTCCGTCATCCTTATAGTGATAACAGGAATGTAAACATTACAATTCCTATATCGCGTGAGTGACAGGAAATCACTCGTCTTCTACTGGTCCTATAAGCAGAGCAGCTATTCGGACTCAAGTTCTAGTGTTCAATACATAGGTACCTGGAATTATGCAACTAAAGTTTCCAAACATTTCCTAAGAACTTAATGCATACAGATATATGTAAATAATATAGGTTGCAGTGTAATAAAGTAGGGGTTATGTCCGGGGCTTGCCTTCGCTGGTAGGGTTGGGGTTAGTCAAACTATTTTCTTCCGAACCTTGGTTCGGGGCTTCAGAGAAATCCGCGACGAGAGTCCCGGGGTCTTCAGAATAACCTCCTTCTTGTTCCGGGATCAGCTGATAATCCCCGTCAGCGAGAGTGGTCGAGTCTATATGAGATGCAAAATTACAAGTTATGGAATGCCTTTACTTTTATTTTTCTTCCCGATAAAGTTGCAATCCAACATAAATAACATTTCATTTCAATAAATTTCCTAACTACCCTGTACTGGGCAGTCATTTATTGAGCACTAATAAGTTTACTTAAATACATTAAACAGCAAACTTAGTTAAGTTAAGTATTCTATTAGTGGCATGGGGCAACAGGTGGTGTGGCTTTTAATAATTATATTAAAGAGCTTTATAAATTGACCTCACAATTATTTATATGAACCTTAAGTTACCATTACCTTATAACCCAATACCATTACCTTATAACCCAATTATATTATATCTAATTTAATTAACATCTAATTCTTAGTTGAAAATTTAATAATATGTTGCAATAATACAAAACAGACCCTTAATATATTTTTCATGATTTTTGAACATATGAAAGTGTGTTTATTAATTATATTAAGTAAACTACACATTATTTCTAATAAAACTTGTATAATAAAGAAATAATACTAGAGCACTAGGTTAATTATTTTTCTTCAATTCTACATATTGAAAGAAAATTATCATCACTGGTTTTACCATTTTATAATTTTTCTATGAATTACTATGTACTTTCAAAGCCTACAAGCAACTAACTTTGATATTTAAATTAGATCATCAAACATTCAAAAACTGAAGTCGACCTTTAAAGCAAAGTTGCAGATCTTTGTCTAAAGATTCCAACAAAATTTAGTTTACTATTTTATGATTTTTCCTTGAAGAGATATAATATTTCTAAGTTGGCAGCCATATTTACATAAGGAGGTCCCTCGGCACTATTCAACTGAGTCTACTTCTTTACACAAAACCCCCTGGACTTCTATTTCTTCTAACCCGAAGCCCTTGGCCGTGAACCCGAACAGAGCAAGGTGGAGGCGACCGTGTTCCGGCAACGGTGGTCACCGGCGGCGAGGTTCAAGGGCAGGGAAAGGCTTAGGGTCTTACTGTGGTCTCGTTGCGCTACGTGTCGTGGACGGGGATGGCCGGAACAGTGGAGTTCGACTTGAGGCCGAGGTGACGGCGGAGGGGTCGACGGTGACGAGGGTGCTCCGGCGATGAACGTTGGCCAAGATCCTGCGCGCGAGAACCAGTGAGTCCCGGGGAACGTGTACGTGCAACTAATTGAATGAAAACACGCTGGATCAAGGGGGATCGACGGAGACCGATGCGGCGGCAGCGAGGAGAAACGCCGGCGAGCGTCGGGAAGGCTCTGTGGTGCACTAGAGAGCCAATGGATAGGTCGAACAGCTTCAGGGTGATGATGTGGTGCTGTTTATGGTGTTGTGGTGGCTCGGGACTGCTTGAGTGGTGCTGCCCACGGTGAGGCCGAAGGTGGCGGCGGGTGGTGATCGTCGGCGACGAGATTTCAATGGAAATTGGAGGGCCACGAGTGGTCGAGGAGCACCAGTGGACTACGGGAAAGCTTGTGCAGGTGTTGGTTGAGGCGGAGGAGGTCCGGTGTGGGCTGCCCACGGGCGTGCAGTGCGCGGCCGGAGCGGAGGAAGACGGCGGCGGCGGAATGCAGCTCGGGCGCTCGAAATTGGGCTCTGGAAGTAACAGAATAGGCCGTGTGTGTTGAAGTGGTGCTGTTGCGTGCGAGAGGGAGAAGGTTAAGGCTCTATGGTGAGCGTTCCACGGCGGCGAGGAGGTGGCGGCCGGAGGAAGCTCGGGGACGTCGTGGCGCGC
Organism: Panicum hallii; assembly: GCF_002211085.1. Lineage (NCBI taxonomy): Eukaryota > Viridiplantae > Streptophyta > Magnoliopsida > Poales > Poaceae > Panicum > Panicum hallii. Next base: position 17,717,971 of record NC_038049.1, read on the forward strand.
ACGCGTGCGGCCAGGATGGGAGAGGGAAGCGGCCGGAACGGAGGGGAGATGACGCGTGGAGGGTGTAGCAGCTGGAGGTGGAGCTCTGGAGGTCTGCGCCGGCGGTGAGCGGCGGTGGCAGGGCGGAGCAGAAGGGAAGCGGCGGTGGTCAGAGGAGGAAGAAGCAGACTGGAGTCAGAAGGGCTAGTTTGTGATTTCTAAAAAGTTCAGGGACTCCTCTGTAAACTAAAATTTCCCATTGATACAAAATTCTAATGAGGAAAACGTCTAAAGCAAAGTTGTAGAGAATTTCAAATCCTACAAGAATGATTTAGAGCTCGAGTTCAAAATCTCAAAGGGTACTATTTTATTTTGAACTTTTGAACACAACTTAAATTATAAACTTTATGTGTTAATTTAAACAAAATGCTCTAATGTTTGGGGTCTCTTTGTAAGTTTTTCTGCAGTAATCATGACTAGCTCTTTTTACACTTTAGTCCTTAGGTAAAACTAAGTTTTACTTTTATCTTTTTACCATTTCACATGTAAGTCCTTATATCTTTGTATTAATCACATAAAGGTCCTTAATTTCATATAAAGTCTATTCCCCTTAGGTTTATTTAACTTTTGCTCTTTTCCTTTCTATAGCCATCTGAAATTTGACACTTAAGAACATTTTCACACACTTGCACATAAGAATTTATAAAACTCATAATTTACAAATATACCCTTATTGCTTTGTACAACTTGTATACATTATAACATGCTTACATATAATACACCCAAACTTAGTATCTAGTTGTCTAACTACCTGGATATTACACTGTGCATCTGTTATAAGTGGATTGAATGGAGCATATGCATTACGTTTCCGTTTGGTAATTGCATATTATCTGAAACTGGAGTAAGATTATGGTTGATAATGGATGTCTCCTTTATTTCAGATGGTTGGAGCTACTCGAGGAACCCCGGAAGGATTCCGGGCAGGTCAACCTGGTAGTTCTCAGCAACCACCACCGCCACCTCCAAACCTGGCCGAGGTTATGGCCCGGCAAACTGAGCTTCTAAATCAACTTGTGCAAGCTCAAATGGGCCACTTCCAGCAGCAACCTCAAGGTCGAGGTGAACCCTTGTCGGCCAATTACCAGGACTTTCTCAGCACCCAGCCTCCATTATTCCATAAGGCTAATGAGCCTTTGGATGCAGACGCCTGGTTGCGAACTATTGAGTCTAAGTTCGCCTTACTACCAGCTCCATGTTCAGAGGAGAACAAGGTGCTCTTTGCAGGCCAGCAACTCCGAGGCATTGCCCATCTTTGGTGGGACCAGTTTTATGCGATGCAACCCGCTGATCACGTCGTCACCTGGGACGAGTTTCGGACTGCGTTCCGAGCACATCATATACCAGCAGGACTCATTGAGCGGAAGCTCAATGAATTTTTGAATTTGACTCAGGGTACCTGCACTGTCACACAGTATGCGCAAGTTTTCAATCACTTGTGCCAGTATGCGGTATCACATGCGGACACTGATGCCTGCAAATGTGATCGCTTTCGTCGAGGTCTAAACACCAAGCTTAAAGAATGGCTGAATTTAGTGAAGGCCGACAATTTCAATGAGTTGGTCAATATGGCCATTACTCAAGAGGATTGCATTGCCGCCCATAGAGCGGAAAAGAAATGGAAAGCACCCACAGGGCCTACAACTTCACAGTCGCCAAGGTATCGGTTGGTCCCGAGAAACACCCCTTGAGCTTCGCCTCGAAATAATTTGCATGGCAGATGGGTAGCTCGACCTCCCCAACAGGCACAATTCAACCGACCACCGCTGCCGCAAAATCAACAGCCGCCACGACAAGGTCCACGACCGAGCTTTCCACCAGCTACTCCAGGAAACAGCAATTATCGTTGTTTCAATTGTGGAAGCCCGTCCCACTTCATCAAGGACTGCCCTCAACCTAGGAAATCTTTCCAAGGGCAGGCATCTAATCCAAACCACCAGGGGAAGGGTAAGAGGCAAGTGGTGCAGGTCCGTCAAGGGAGGGTGAATCTTACTACGCTCTCCGAACTTCCTGAGGGGACACCAATAATGACGGGTACATTTTCTATCAACTATCATCCTGTTACTGTTCTTTTTGATACCGGTGCCACCCATAGTTTTATCAGTACAAAGTTTGGAACTAAAATAGGCTTGGATATCTATCCTGTTAATGGAGTATATATGATAACAACTCCGGGTGGTAATATCCCCTCAAACCATGTTTGTAGAAGTGTACCGATTCAAATGGGTAATAATCTGATGAAGACAGATTTACTCTTACTAGACCTAAAAGGGATGGATGTTCTTTTATGAATGAATTGGATGACCTAACACCATGTATCTATAGATATCCCTTCCCGAACCGTGGAAATAGGTTCACCAGAAAATGAACCTACCATTCTTTATCTTCCACCACCAAAATCCTTCAACTCTTGCACATATGCTACCTCTGGGGTCGAGCTAGAGGATATTCCAGTCGTTTGTGAATACCCAGATGTTTTTCCGGATGACTTACCTGGAATGCCCCCAGATAGAGATATCGAGTTCATCATAGAACTCCAACCTGGTACAACTCCTATCTCCAAAAAGTCCTATCGTATGCCTCCTAATGAGTTGGCTGAATTAAAAATTCAACTCCAGGACCTCTTGGATAAAGGTTTCATTCGTCCAAGTGCATCACCATGGGGATGTCCAGCCCTGTTTGTGAAAAAGAAAGACAATAGCTTAAGGCTGTGTGTTGATTATCGTCCTCTCAATGCGGTGACTATCAAAAATAAGTATCCCTTACCCTGCATTGACATTCTTTTCGATCAATTAGCCGGAGCCAGGGTGTTGTCCAAAATCGATCTCCGTTCCGGCTATCACCAAATTAAGATTCGGCCCAGTGATGTTCCAAAAACAGCTTTCTCCACCCGATATGGACTATACGAGTATCTTGTCATGTCATTTGGTCTCACTAATGCTCCAGCCTATTTCATGTACCTCATGAATTTCGTCTTCATGCAAGAACTTGATAAGTTTGTTGTGTTCTTCATTGATGACATTTTAATCTATTCTAAAACTCCAGAAGATCATGCCAAGCCTCTCCATGTTATCCTTCAATGATTAAGAGATCACCACTTATACGCCAAATTCTCCAAGTGTGAATTTTGGTTGGATACCGTAAAATTCCTGGGCCATACCATTTCTAGTGACGGAATATCCGTCGATCCCAGTAAAGTACAGGAAGTGATGGATTGGAAACCCCCAACCTCAGTCCATCAGATCCGCAGTTTTCTTGGTCTAGCAGGCTACTACCATCGGTTCATTCCAGATTTCTCCAGAATAGCCAAACCTATGACCGAGCTATTAAAGAAAGGTGTTAAATTTTCTTGGGATCAAAAATGTGATGATGCATTCCATAACCTCAGAGACCGTCTTACCACTGCTCCAGTCTTGGCTCAACCTGATGTGTCACAACCCTTTGACATCTATTGCGATGCATCTGGAACTGGTCTTGGTTGTGTCCTTATGCAGAATCACCGAGTAATTGCATATGCATCGCGAGCACTCAGAGTTCATGAACAGAATTATCCTACCCATGACCTCGAACTAGCAGCTGTCATCCATGCCTTGAAAATTTCGAGACATCATTTAATGAGTGCAAAGTGTCATATCTACACTGATCATAAAAGCCTCAAATATATCTTTACCCAAGCAGATTTGAATATGAGGCAAAGACGCTGGCTAGAACTAATCAAGGATTATGATTTAGAGGTACACTATCATCCTGGCAAGGCTAATGTTGTTGCCGATGCCCTCAGTCGCAAGGCACATTGCTCCTGCCTATCTGTCGAAGCTTTCAACGAAACTCTTTGTTGGGAAATGGGAAAGCTTAATCTAGAAACCATTCCCCAAGGTGACTTAAACCATCTCTCGGTTGAAGCCATGCTTAGGGATGACATTGTTCTAGCTCAGCAGCATAGTGAGGGAGTTGGAATCATTAAGCAGAAGCTAATGCAGGGAGAGAAAAAGTACAAATGCTTCCAGGTGGATTCTGAGGGAGCTTTATGGTTCAACAAACGTCTTGTGATACCTAAGGACCATAAACTCCGGAAGCGAATCATGGACAAAGCCCACCTATCCAAATTTTCTATACATCCGGGCAGTACCAAGATGTATCAAGATTTGAAACAAAACTTTTGGTGGACTTGTATGAGACGAGAAATTGCTAAGTATGTCTCAGAGTGTGATATCTGCCAAAGAGTCAAAGCCAGTCATCTGAAGACTGCTGGTACCCTCCAACCTTTAACCATTCCCTCTTGGAAATGGGAGGATATCAGCATGGATTTTATCGTTGGTCTGCCTAATACTTCCTTGAAACATGATTCTATTTGGGTAATCGTGGACCGATTAACTAAAACCGCGCACATTCTTCCAGTGCATGCTACATATCTGGCCCAAAGATATGCCGAGATTTATTTGGATCAAATTGTTCGTCTTCATGGCATACCTAAAACAATCATTTCTGATCGTGGGAGGTTATTCGTCGCGCGATTTTGGGAGCAACTTCAAGGTGCTCTTGGGACTAAGTTAATTCAAAGCTCGGCATATGATCCCTAGACGGATGGGCAGACTGAAAGAGTAAATCAGGTTCTGGAGGATATGCTTAGAGCCTGTATCCTCCAATATGACAAAAATTGGGAAAAATGCTTGCCGTTGGCAGAATTCTCGTACAATAACAGTTATCAGGCCAGCCTCAAAATGGCTCCATTCGAAGCCTTGTACGGTCGCCGTTGTAGAACTCCTTTGGATTGGTCACAAACTGGTGAGTGTAAGGTCTTTGGACCCGACCTTGTCAGTGAGGCAGAAGAGAAAATAAGGATTATACAGGCAAATCTCAAAACGGCACAATCTCGACAGAAAAGCTATGCTGATGTGCGAAGAAAACCCTTACAATTTCAAGTTGGAGACTTTGTATATCTTCGAGTTTCTCCTACCCGAGGTGTTCAAAGATTCGGTGTAAAGGGAAAACTTGCTCCTCGGTACGTTGGACCCTTTGAAGTCCTTGAAGTCTGTGGACCTGTAGCTTATCGTCTTCAACTTCCTCCTCAATTAGTGGCCGTTCATAACATCTTCCATGTATCCCAACTCAAGAAGTGTATCAAGATCCCTACCGAAATCATCGAATCCCAAGCTATCGAAATCGAACCAGATCTGACCTATATCGAGCATCCGATCAGGATACTAGACATTAAAGAAAGAAGCACCAGAAGAAAGACCGTCACAATGTACAAGATTCAATGGGACCATCATACAGAAGAAGAAGCAACATGGGAAACCGAATCCTATCTTCAGCATAACTTCCCCGACTTCTTCCAAGCCAACCTCCGAGCTTGATCATTCCATTCCATTCTATTCCGGAATCTCGGGACGAGATTCTTTTTAGGGGGGAAGGCTGTGACACTCATGTAATTAGCTTGGTCATACCCTAGAGTTTTGGTATGCTTTTATGTCCAAAGTATGGCAAAAGGTGTGTTTAATATGTGCAAGGTTATGGAAAAAGTGATATTTATGTAATTAATTTTAACTAGAGGTCCTTTTATGCAAAATGGGTGGAAATAGAGGGAAAAGTTTAAAAGTATGAGGGTTGTTTTGCAAAAGATGGAATCTGTGGTTAAACTGCAAAAAATATGTGAAATTACCCTTGGGTATATTTGTAAAAGTAATTTTATCCATAGGACTTACATAAAATGTGAAAATATTACTAAGTCTATAGTATCTTCAAAACTGTTGCTTAACTGCAGATGAGCCTTAAAGGGTAGTTGTAGAGTTTGAAAAACTATGCACTTTTGCTTTTGGACCATCTCCATTTGTGCACTGGTTTAAAAGTTGCAAGTTCTTTACAGTGAGGTCCCTGCTTTTCTCTGATATTGCAAAACAGTCCTCGGCTCTATTCTTTCCCCCTTCTTCTTCCTGGCGCCCCTGCCCCTCTGCCCTGCTTCTGGCGCTCTGCCGCCAGCACAGTGAACCGCTCTTGGTCGCCGGCGCCCACCTCCAGCTTCGCCCTCGCCCACGCGTCGCTTCACTGCTTTCCCACCGCTCTAATTTCCCCTGCTGGCGCCTTGCCCGCGCACCACGTCGCCTGCGGGTCTGCAAGCACCACCGCCGCTGATGCCTCTGCCGCCGCCGCGATCCCTGGTTCACTCCCCCCCGTAGCAACCCCAAACCGAAGCCCTGCTCGCCGTGCTCCTTTTCCCCACCTCAATTGCCTATAAAAGGGCGCCCCGGACCTCCTCGCGCGTGCACAGAACCTTGCCGCCTCCTCCATTAGCACCGCTGAGCTTCGGGTCACCGTGGAGCTCTCCCCTCCACCCTCTCCCTCCCCAAACCGACCGCACCACTAGCTTCCTCATCCTCCACTGCAGATCCCCAGCCTGGCCTTTCCCTCCCCCGCATGCCGGAGCTCCACCGTCGCCGCTCACCTCCGGCCGCCGGCTCGGCCTCCCGTGGGCAGCGCTCCTCCGGTCACCTCGAGCCCCTCCAAGACCACCGGTGTGTAGCTCAGGGTTCCCTCATGCTCTCCCTCCCCTTGCCCCTCACCGCCGGCGAGCTCTATAGCCGGAATTTGGCCGGACCCGAGCCCCCCACCGCCGGCCATGGCTATTGGACTCAATTGCGTTGATTGTTTTCTTTCCAGGGGGTTATCTGCTAAATGTAGGGACTGGTTTGTAAAAGAGTGGCTGTTATTTCATGTGTGTACATGTTCTGTCTTGTAAAATTCATAGCAATTCACAAAAAATTTCAAAAATGGCAAAACTAGTTTTGTTAGAAACTAGATTTCAAACTCTATAACTTCTGTTAATGAAGTTTAGTTTGAAACAAAATACTTTTACCTTTATTTTAAACCTAAGTTTAAGGGGTAGTTTATGCTTAACCTTTATTTCATGCTTTGTTGCTTATGAAGTTTGGCATGAATGTTCTATAAGCTCTAGGTAACTTTATGCAAAGTTTCAAACTCAAATTTGATTTAAACTTAACTTCTTTTTAATTTGGACTTTCAAATTTGAAATATTAACTAAACCTATTATACAACCCTTTCTAATTGAGGTCCCTTAACATTCACTAATATGATGTTATTTGATGCTTAATGTATAATCAAATTTCCAAAACCTATGATCTTTTATTTAAAAATTTTGAATTTAAAATTTTGGTTCATTTCAAATTTAATTTAAATGTTTTAGTTCTTGTTTGCAACAAACTCCACAATATTTTTGTGATTCCTTTATAAATAGTGTTTCAAACCTAAACTCTCTTTATTTTATGAATTTTTGTGTGTTAATTGGATGAGTTATAACATTTGAAATGTGAAATCTTAAATTTAAATTTCACCTTATTTAATTTATTGCATCTCATATAGAATCAACGACGCTCGACGACGGGGACTACGAATTGGTCTTAGGACAAGACCAAGGCTTTCCAGAAGACCCAACACAAGTCGTCGAGGGACTAACTGAAGCCCCGAACCCGAGTTCGGAAGCCTCTGACACTCCGGCCCCCAACCCCACTCAAGAAGGCAAGCCCCGGACATATCCCACTACTTTATTTACACTGCAATCTATGTCAATTTATCTATACTTATGCATTAAGTCCAGGAGTTGAGATGAAACCCTAGTTGTATGATCTCTTAGGAATCCAATGTATTGAACCCGAGTCCTTATCGCTTAGATGCTCCGCTAAATAGGACCGGTAAAAGTCGAGTGATTTCCTGTCACTCGCGCAATATAGGAGTTGCTTGTTTACAATTCCGCAATCATTATAAGGATGATGGACAGGGTCATGTGCTGTATCATGACCTGTGGTTTACCCTGTCTGTTTTGATAAAAATTTTAAGGTCGAAATGTGTGGTAGTGGTGGCTAAGCGTTTGAAAGTACTAGCCACATACCGCGAAATATGGTAAGCGGTAAGCCTAGTACCCGAATGGCCCGGCAAATGGACTTGTCTCTACCACTCGACTTTTATTTTATGTTTGCACGCACCGACGTGTGGGAGTACGTTCTGCATGGCAGACAGGAATACGGGTTTTGTAGTCGCGCTACAGACGTATGTCCTGCACGAGTGATGTGCGTACGGTCCTGCAGTCGCTTGTGGTGGCTCTGATCCATAACCCGGAATATGAGGGAAACGGTTGCTTTGGAACGCCCTGTTGGTATTCCAAGCGTGTGTGTTAGGTTTACCTTGCAAGGTTAAATTCGATTCGAATCGTCCGCCTCTCACGAGGATTGAGACTGCTTATCCCTTTTGCCACATCGAGTAAAAAGTGAAATAGTTGATGGAATAATCTTGGTGGATGATAATCTCTATCTTACTTGTTTAGTATAGGTGCTTACCTAGAATGGCTAATCAAACTAGAATCTGAAAGCTAAAACTTGAAAATAGTTTATACTCTCTGTTGCTTTTCAGCTGAAAATAAACTCAGAGCCCCATATAGTACCTTCATGAGTCTAGTTACGGGCTAAGTAAACCCAAACCCGGGTAAGCCTTGCTGAGTATTAGAATACTCAGCCTTGCTAATATCTGTTTCAGGTATGACCTACGAGAATCCCACGGACAACCTTGTGTGGCCAACGTCCGTTCCTTATGGCTGGTCCGTGGAGTGGGACCCGTCCCCGGCCGGCAGTGACCCTCCGGAGTGACACCAGGCCCTAGGCTAAGTTTGGTGTCCGTCCTCGCGATGTGTGTAGCCGCGTAAAACCTTTCCCTTCCGCTGTGAGTTTGGACAAGCTGCTATGCTTGTGAGTTTGAACACAATTTGTATAAGTTTACCTATCTTTGAACTCGGTTTGTAATAATGTATGTATGGCTGTAACTTAAAAGTTGATGAGCTATTCTGTGATGTGAACTCACCTTCGTGCGAGGTAAACCTGCTTCGGTCCTATTGAACCGTGGTTGTATCGGGCGGAGACCCGACAGACCAAAGGTTTGTTCCGTTTGAAGCGCGTTAAGCTGATCGCAGTTGTACGGCGATCAATAGCGCACTTGAGCCGGAATAATTCAGGCGGTTCTGCCACACCTGTGAATTTTGGAGTCTTCATTTTTAGGATAAGTTGTATAACTGTGACACTCAGGTACTTAGTATTGTCACACCCTAAATTTTAGTATGATGTTTTGTGCAAAATGTGGTGAAAGTGTGTTTAAAAATTTAAATGCTAAGAAAAAGGGTTGGTTTTACATAATTATAATTTAATAAAGGTCCTTTAGTGTTAAATAGATGACAATGGGGAGTGGAATTCAAATACATAAAGGTTGTTTTGGCAAAAGTCAAAAACTTGTGTATGTAGTGTAGTTTTTAAATAGGATTTATGTAAAGTTTAGAAACTTTGCTTAGTTTTATAGTAGTTTCAAATCTGTTGCTCTTCTGCAAATGAACCTTAAAGAAAAGTTGTAGATTTTGAAAAACCCTACACTTTTTCTTTTGGGCCCATTTTCATTTGAGCTCTGGTTTGAAAGTTATCAATACATTACAGTAGGGGCCCTATCCTTTCTGAAATTTTCAACCGGGTCCTCCTTCGTCTACCTCCCTCCTTCTCCTCTGTTTGTCTCTCTGCGCCGCTCCGCTGCCCTCGCCGGCCATGTTTCCCGAGGCTCTGCTGCCCCGCGCCGCTCTGGGCTGCGCCACGTGCCGCCTCAGCCCACCACCACGGCCCCTAGTGCCGTTCTGGCTTCTCCCCGCCGTGCCACGCCACCCGGCCATCTGCCGAGCTGCTCTCCGCCGCTCGCCGTCGCCACTGTGTAGGTTGCTGCCGTTCCACCTCCTGCTTCCCCTCCCTCCACGCGTCATTTCCCTCCTTCCCCGAGCCTGCTCCTCTTCCCTGACGCCCTCCTTCGCGGGTGCCACGACCCCCTTGAGCTCACTGCCAATCGACACCTCGTCACCACCGTGGCACAGGCCGAGCGCCCTCTCCTGGCCTCTAACCTTCTGCCCTCAGGCTTCTTCAGCTTTTGCCCAACTCAATTGAGCTCTTTCCACCTCCTACACAGCACTTCGAAACCCTGATCATCACCGCCGCCCGCTCCTCCCTTCCGGTGAACTACTGGCCACGGTGGGCAGCAGCCATCGGCCACCCATTGCCTCCACTGACTCCTCAACAAGCTTTCTCGACCTCTGCTCGTGCTCCCCAGCCCCCAGCCGCCCTCCAATTTCGACCGGAGCACCCTTGCCGATGACCGCCGTTCGCCGCTGCCTCCTGCTCACCGTGGACAGCCCACCTCAGCCATCCCCACACCACGACAACCCCTCGGTTAGTTTCCTTGCGACCCCGTGAAGATCTATGACCCCTCAATTGATCCCTTTGTGCACCACACCAGCTTCTCGATGTGTGCCGGCGATCTCCACCCGCCGCCATTTTCTACTCGCCATGGAGCACCCCTTTCCGGCCCCCTCGACCCCAATTGGTCCCACACTGAGCTTCCCTACACTGTCTAGAAGCTCCCCGACCTCTTCCTCACCACCCCCAACCACCGGAGCACCGTCCCCTCCGATCACCTCCGCCGCCCGCCGCCTGTTTCTGTCACGCCACCGCTACAGTCCACTTCGACCCGATCCCGAGCGTCCACAGGTGCGCAAGAACCTTGCGATGCTTCCCCGCCCCTCCACTCTCGCCGTCGGTGATCCCTGTCGCCGGAACTGGCCGGTTAAACCTCTACCTCCCTCTCTGACCACAGCCAGGGACCACGGGTTAAAAGATGCCAAAGCCCAAGGGGCTATCTGCAAGGCTTAAGACTCAGAGGAATAGTGCCCTTTAGAACCTCTTGGTTATTTCTGCTGTCAACTTTGAAATTCCATATCAATTCAAGGAAAAATCATAAAAATGCAAACCAAAATTTGTTGGATTTCTTATTCTAAGATCTAAAACTTTCCTTATAGGTTGACTTTCAATTTCTGAGTAGTTTGTACTCTAATTTAAATGTTATGTTTAGGTAGTTGGGATCTATAAAAGGGCTTAATAAATAGTACAAAAATGGTAAAAATGTGAAACCAATTGTGTTAGTTTTGTTTTGACATGTAGCATTTATGAAAAATAATTAACCTACTGTTTGTATAATATCTTTGTATTGTATAAACTTAATCATAAACAATGCTTATTTAATCTTGTGTAATTAATATCTGTAATTCTAGATATTTAAAAATTATGAAAAACTTACAGTAAACTTACCCACTAAAAATAAATTTATCCACAAAGATTCAAGGCCATAGCCTTTATGGATTTCAAATTAGAAATCAAGCTTATTAACTAAAGTTTATTAAATCAAGTATTTGAATATGGGAGTAAAGGCACACCTAATAAATTGGAAATCAAATCTTCTATTTTATGAAGTGTAATGATCAATTGATTGGATTGCAACTTTATTGTGAAGTGGAATAAAATATATACAACCATTGAACTACATCTTTGCATATCATGTAGACTCGACTACTCTCGCCGACGGAGACTACGAGCTGATCCCGGAATCGGAAGTAGAGATTCCTAAAGACCCCGGGAACATCGTCGGAGATCTAACTGAAGCTCCAAACCAAAGTTCGGAAAACTTTGACACTCCTACCTCCAACCCCACTCAAGAAGGCAAGCCCCGGTGCATAACCCAGTATTTCAAATTATTACATTATGCAATTCTATACTTATAATCTGTATCTTGCATTAAGTCTAGGAGTTGAAATGAAACCTTAGATGCATTGATACCAGGAACCAATGTATTGAACCTAAGTCTTTATCGCATAGATGCTTCGCTAATAGGACCGGTAGAAGTCGGGTGATTTCTGGTCACTCGCGCGATATAGGAATTGAATGTTTACTATCTTGCAATCACTATAAGGATCATGGACGGGGTCATGTGCCATGGCATGACCTGGAAGTTTGCCCCGTCTGTGTTGATAAAAGTTGATAAGGTTGCAGTGTGTGATAGTGGTGGCTAAGCGTTTGAAAGTACTAGCCACATACCATGAAATATGGTAAAACGGTAAGCCTAGTACCTGATTGGCCCGGCAAATGGACATGTCTCCACCACTCAACTTTTATTTTATGTTTACACGCACCGACATGTGGGAGTGTGTTCTGCAAAGCAGACAGGAATACGGTCATGTAGTCGCGCTACAGACGTATGTCCTGCACAATTGGTGTGCGTACGGTCCTGCAGTCGCTTGTGGTGGCCCTGATCCATAACCCGGAATATGAGGGAAACGGTTGCTTCGGAATGATCTTTGGATGTTCCAAGCGTGTGGGTTAGGTTTACCTTGCAAGGATTGAAATTCGATTCAGAATCGTCCATTTCTCGCAGAGATTGAGACTGCTTATTCCTTCTGCCACATGGAGTAAGAAGTGTAACCATTGATGGAATAATCTGGATGAATGTTAATCTTTACCTTGCTTGTCTAGTGTAGGTGCTTACCTAGGATGGCTAATCAAGTTAGAATTTGAAAGCTAAAATTTGAAAATAGATCATACTCTTTGTTGTTTTTCAGCTGAAATTAAACCCAGAACCATTTCAAGCCTTCATGAGTCTAAATACGGGCTAAGTATACCCGATCCCGGTTAAGTCTTGCTGAGTATTAGTATACTCAGCCTTGCTAGTGAATTTTTCAGGTATAACCTTCGAGAACCCCACGGATAGTCCCGCATGGCCAACTTCTATTCCGTTTGGCTGGTCCATGGAGTGGGATCCGTCCCCGGCTGGCAGTGACCCTCCTCAGTGACACCAAGCTTTGGGCTGAGCATGGTGTCAGCTTTTGCGACGTGTAGTCACGTGTTAATTTTTCTTCCGCTGTGAACTTGACAAGCATGTTTAGCTTGTCGTGTTAAATAATGTTTGTTTGTTACTTCAATGTTGAAATGGTTTGTAATAATGTTTAAGTTTTTGTATATGAAAGTTGGAGAGCTGTTATGTGATTGTAAACTCGCCTTCGTACGAGGTAAACCTGCTTCGATCCTATTGAACCGTGGTTGTATCGGGCGGAGACCCGACAGACTAATGGGTTGTTCCGTTTGAAGTGCGTTGAGTTAATATCGGCTGTATAACGATGACTAGCGCACTTGAGCCGAAATAATTCAGGCGGTTCTGCCACAATAACTCTGATAATCTTTATAGTCTTTTAATTCTCTTTTCATGATACTGTTGCTAATTATTCACTGATGAAGTCACTATATGTATGGAACTTGATCCTAACATATATATAGTTATACATTCGGTTTTGTCCTTAAAACCGGGTGTGACGGCCCCTCCCCTCATATTTATTGGGGTGTACCAATAGCTCTCGGCCGGCAAAATAGCGTAGGGTCCTTGGAACCGACCTTGGGTAGAGCTATGGAGGCGCCACATGGAAGATGGACTCGATCGGCATCAAAACTGGTTCGGCCAAACCCTTTTTACCGCCTCTCGTGACGCCCTTTGGCTGGTTGACTGCTAGGTGCGCCCTTTTGATGGTTTTCTGGGTGATTTGGCTGAAGTTAAGTCGGTTTCACCTTGGTTGTGGGCCCTTCAATCCATGTGAGGCTGAACGGTGCGCTCTGATTGGTCGACGCCTTTTGTTGGATTGAGGGGTGTGTTTCCTTGCTCTTGAGGTGTGTTTTCTCCTCTAATTGAGCTGCATACAAATATTCGCCAACACTTGTGGAAATGGTTAGTAATAAATCCCTACCACTAGGTTGATGCTTGTCTTTTTGGTGTTTATGCAGGAGTTGATGGTCTAAAAATGGTACTTAAGAGCCGTGAACAGTTTGGACATATGCAAGTCCAGGAGAAAAAAAAAGAAGAGAGAAAGATAGCCCACATCTGTCAGACCCGAGGCTACGGGACTGTTTACATAACATAGTTTAAATAGGCTTAAGGGATTAAGTCCATCTTATCTCTTATTTATCTTATTTATCTCTTATTTATCTCGTATGAATAAGAGATTAAGCTAGTCGGTACAGAAGGAATCTACTCGAGTTGTATTCGGTTATGATTCCTTGTCTAGTATTGGACTAGGACTCTTGTAACCCTGACCTCCCGGATATATAAAGGGGGGGGGCAGGGACCCATTCAAAACACAACATCAACACACAAGGTAATACAAACCACCACACAGGATGTAGGGTATTACGCACCTCGCGGCCCGAACCTGTCTAAGTTTTGTGTTCCTTGCACCTTCGAGTTCCTGATCTCAGTGTCTCCTCACCTAAACTTACCACCTTGGGCATATCCCTCGGTGGCCAGCCGGTTAAACACCGATAGCTAGCACGCTAGGTAGGGGAGCGCATCGAAGATCCACCGACGAACTCGATGGCATCTTTCCAGTTCACCAGGTCAGTTCCCTCTCAGGGCATGACATTTGTTTTTGGCTCATGGGTTTGCATCGCAGATGGTGCAGACAGTTTCCGTCGGTTCCTCATCGACATGAAGCCAGAAACTTCCACGGCGAGTTCTTGCAACAACCTTGACATGTACATTGATGATCTCGATGACTTGTCAAACCATGCATCCGTTGCGAGAACCGAGGTGGAGTCTGCTTCTGGTGTGACTTCATCGAGCACTGCGGCAACTTTACTTGGGTTGGACTCGTTCCAATCTAAGGACTCGCGTAGCCAATCACGATTCGGTCCGCGCGATTTGGCCACTGATCACCAGGAGGCCGACATCTCCGAGTCCCTCTCTGCATTAGAGAAGCACTTAGATTCTCTGCTCCAACTTGGAGGACCCAAAGCCACCGCACATCAGGGGGCCTCGAGTGGTATCGGTGCTAGTGATCTGATGATCACTTCCACCCCGGTGGAACGTTTCGTGCATTGGAAGGGCATGAAACCTTCTGATCTACTCGAGGCTAAGGATCGACTTGTTGCCCACCTCGAGCCTTTGCCTTTTCAGGAGGGAAGGCCGCTAGCCACCGTGGTGGAGGAGTCGATTGAACTAGTCGATGAAGGCTCTGAGGAGCACATCTCCCGCTAGGTGCTGATGGTGGAAGAAGGTGAGGACGATGGCGATCTGCCCATCAACAAGCTTGATGCGGTCTCCGAAGATGAAGCCACAGCTAACACCGGCTAGGAGAATGATGCCGATCGTGAGGCAAGGAGGACCCGGAACAGAGCTCGCACAGCTCACCGAAGGAGGGTCAATGAGCGCATGCGATCCATGCATCGTGAGCTTGACGCTGAATTCGCGACCGTAAGCGAGCGGGACTTCAGGACTCTGGTGGCCAACATCGCCAGGGTTACGGCCATACTCGAGTGCAGTAACAATCCGAACGTGCGTCAAGCCCTTCGTTACGCTCAGAGGGCCTGGATCCAGCTTGATCAGTAAAACCCGACGTCTACCATCAGGGAGGAGCGTCGGCGAAAGCCGAAGCCAGGGCCACAGCCAAACGGCAAGCGGTCATCCTCGACCTCCATGCAGCAACAACAACAACGCTCGTAGGAGTCAGGCTCCTGGCGGGAGGCAGCAGCCACCTCCAGGAGGTAACCCGCGACAGGCCAATCATCGGCCTCCTCCAGAAGACCTGCGCCAGCATATCAATGACAGCCGCGATGCATGGTCCGTGATTGTTTCCAAGCGCAAAGTACGTGAAGAAGTTGAGATGGAAGGTACTGACTGCAACGACCATTTCCCGGCTTTCTCCGCATGATTTAGCATCTACAAGTATACTGAGGGCTTCAAACCGATCGATATCACCAAGTATGATGGTAAGCAAGCTCCTCAGCAATGGCTACGCTGTTACTCCACTGCCATTGAAGTAGCAGGGGGCTCCAACATCACCAAGGTCATCTACTTCCCGATGGCTTTGGACCCCGTGCCGCTCACATGGTTGGAGAGTCTCAGCAACAACTAGATCGACTCTTGGGAGCGGCTCAAAAAGGTCTTCATCGACAACTTCCAGGGGGCGATTGCTCATGCAGGTACCCATCATGATCTTGCTCAGTGCAAACAGGAATGTACAAGCTCCTGCGATCCTACACACGCCATTTCTTTGATGTCCGTGCCACCATCGCGAACATCTCGGAGGAGGACATCATCGACTGCTTCTACAACGGCATCATCGATCCAGTCCTCTACAGAGACTTCGGGCGGAACAGGCTGAAGACTATTGCAGGACTGCGTGACTTGATGCACGACTGATCCGAATAGGAGGAGAAGATGCGGGAGTGGTTCCCGAGGCGCCAAGATGGCAATCTAAGGCGTTCTCATGACAACCGCAACGACAAAAGCCAGCGGGACTATTCGGGTCCACCCCGAAAGCGCAAGCCAGATGATCTCATTGTGGCTGTGGATCGTCCCTCGCGAGGCAAGAAGTAGACAATGCAGGAGGAGTTTGAGAAGCTCCTGCAGAAGAAATGCCCATGGCATCCAGGTGCCAATCATGCGGCAATTGATTGTTACCACCTCCGAAGGACTTTCAGCAATTCCGGCGGTGGCAAGAAGAACAAGAAGCCCATGGACAAAGAACCCGAAGACTATGACCAAGTGGACCAAGGGTGCAACCCGAAGTTCCAAGATGCTTCGAAGAATGTGAACGTCATCTTTGGGGGGATGGAGACTTCAGTTCCAGGTGGGAGCAAAAACTGCTTCTCCGGGAGATCATGTCCGTTGAGCCGGTGGCACCGCGACCACTCCGCTGGTCGGAGGTGCCCATCTTGTTCTCCCGTGATGATCAGTGGACAAGCTTTTCGGAGCCTGGTAAGTTTCCCCTGGTTCTGGATCCGGTGGTGGCAGAAGTCAGGCTCACCAAGGTGCTCATCGACGGTGGAGTGGCCTCAACCTCATCTTCGCCAGCACTTTGAGGAAAATGGGTCTAGACTTCACGGACATGCTGGTTCCAAGCAAGTCTCCTTTCTACGGCATTGTCCCAGGTAATGCGGTGCACCCACTTGGTACGGTAGTTCTTCCAGTCACCTTCGGCACAAGGGAGAACTACCGCACCGAATTCATTAAATTCAAAGTTGCTAACTTCGAATCTTCTTATCATGCAATACTGGGCCATCCGGCACTTGCCAAATTCATGGCAGTGCCACATTACGTTTATTTTCTTCTCAAGATGCTAGGGCAAAGTGGAGTGCTCACTCTCCGAGGTGACTTGAAGAAGTCGTATGATTGCAACCAGGAGGTGATCCAGTATGCCTCGACTACGCATGTGCTAGATGCTTCAAGGGAAATACTCATGGCCGTGCAGCAGCTCTCCCAAGCCGGGCTAGAGATCCCTTCGAGAAAGGCTAGTAAGTCGAGCATCTAGTCGATTGATGACGTGGCCCTCAAGTCGATCCAGCTCCAGGAGGGTGATTCATCCAAGACCGCCGTCATCAGCACGGGCTTAGGTGAGAATTAGGAACTCGCGCTCGTTAGTTTTCTTCGGGCTAACCGAGACATATTCGCGTGGAAGCCAGCGGACGTGCCAGGGGTGCCCGGGGAACTGATCGAGCATAGCCTGAATGTACACCCACAGGCTGTGCCCAAAAAGCAGCGCCTGCGAAGGTTTGCTCATGACAAACGTGTGGCAATTAAATGGGAAATAGCTAAACTCCTCGCGGCTGGATTCATTAAAAAGGTAATCCACCCAGAGTGGGTAGCTAATCCTGTCCTTGTAAGGAAAAAGAATAATGAATGGAGAATGTGTGTTGACTACACTGATCTTAACAAGCATTGCCCAAAAGATCACTTCAGGCTACCGCGCATTGATCAAGTCGTCGATTCGACGGCGGGTTGTGTCCTTCTTTGTTTCCTTGATTGTTATTCAGGATATCACCAGATTGCGCTCAAGGAGGAGGATCAAATCAAGACCGCGTTCATCACCCCATATGGGATATATGCTTACAAAACTATGTCCTTCGGGTTAAAAAAATGCAGGAGCAACCTATCAGTGCGCGATCCAGATGTGCTTTGCGGATCAGCTGCATCAGAACATTGAAGCCTATGTGGATGACGTGGTCATCAAGACCAGGAATCCCGACGGCCTGATTGCAGACTTGGAAGAGACGTTCAGCAACTTACGCAGATTTCGGTGGAAGCTCAACCCAACTAAATGCATTTTCGAAGTACCATCAGGGAAATTGCTCAGGTTCATCATCAGCAATTGGGGAATTGAAGCCAATCCTGTTAAGATTTCGGCCATCACTGATATGGGGGCTCCAGCCACAATCAAAGATGTGCAGAAGTTAACAGGCTGTATGGCAGCCCTGAATAGGTTCATCTCCCGACTTGGGGAGAGAGGACTACCCTTCTTTAAGCTCCTGAAACGCCAGGACAAGTTCCAATGGACGGAGGAGGCCAAGCGAGCCTTACAAGACCTGAAGCATCACCTTCAATCCTTTCCGGTCCTTACAGCACCATTGCTGGGAGAAGATCTACTACTCTACATTGCGGCAACAACTCATGTTGTCAGCAGCGCTATTGTAGTCGAGCGAGGCGAAGAAGGCCATGCGTTTGGAGTGTAGAGGCCTGTCTACTTCATCAGCGAGGTACTCTCCGAATCTAAGGTACGGTACCTGGTAGTTCAGAAACTCTTATATGCAATTCTGATTACTTCGAGAAAGTTGCGTCATTACTTCGATGAGTACAAGATCACTGTGATTATGGATTTTCTATTGGCGGATATTCTTCATGATCAAGATGCCACAGAGCATATATCAAAGTGGCAGTGGAACTGGGGCTTTGTCAATCAACTTCAAGCCACGCACTGCAATCAAGTCTCAAACTCTAGTCGATTTTATGGCTAAGTGGAGAGAGAATCAAATTCCAACTCCAGTCGACAAGGCAGAGCATTGGACCATGTACTTCGATGGATCTCTCAAGCTCGACGGCGGTGGCGCTGGAGTCCTATTTATTTCTCCACGGGGTGAACAGTTGAACTATGTCCTCCAGATCCTTTGGAAGGTATCCAATAATGAAGCCGAGTATGAAGCACTTCTTCACGGGCTACGTTTGGCGATACCACTAGGCATCAAGCGACTTCTTGTATATGGTGATTCACTCCTAGTCGCTCAGCAAGTCAACAAAGAGTGGGACTGCAATAAGGAGACAATGGATGCTTATGTACAGGAAGTATGCAATATGGAAAACAAATTTTCCGGCCTGGAGGTTCATCATGTGTTACGGGAACATAATGTGGGTGCAGATATTTTGTCCAAGCTAGGGTCTACTCGTGCACAGGTGCCCGCGGGTGTCTTTGATCAGGAGTTAAAGCAGCTATCCATCAAGTCTTCGCTTCAGGTAACCACCGATGCGGGCCCTCAACAACCTGATCGGGAGGTTATGGTGCTTGGTGAAGACTAGAGAGAGGCTTATATCGATTTCATCCGGGACCAAAAGCTACCAGCAGGGATGGACGCAAGGAGCGCAGAGGCAGCTCATGTCATGCGCGGAAGAAAGGGTTTTGTCTTAGTCGATAGCAAACTCTACCGGCGTGGCGCTCAATCAGGCGTTCTCATGAAGTGCGTCTCGAAGGAAGACGGCTACGACATATTGTGGGAGATACATGAGGGTGTTTGCAGCAACCATGCAGCTTCAAGAACGCTGGTAGGGAAAGCACACAGAGCTAGTTTCTGGTGGCCCACCGCAGTGTCTGACGCTGAGGATCTTGTGTGGAGGTGCCCAAACTGCCAATTTTTCAGCAAACAGTCTCATGTCCCAGCCTACAGTCTCATCACCATACCTCCATCCTGGCCGTTTGCTTGCTGGAGCATTGATATGATTGGGCCCTTCACGATGGTGCCAGGCGGCTTCACCCATGTGTTGGTAGCTATCGACAAGTTTACCAAATGGATTGAGTACAAGCTGATAGCCAAGCTCACACCAGATCGAGTTGTTAATTTCATCTCCGATAACCTGCATCACTTCGACTTCCCGAATACCATCATCATGGACTTGGGATCAAACTTCACGGCCAACCAGTTCTGGAAGTTCTGTGAAAATACGTGCATAGAGATTAAATATGTCTCTGTTGCACACCCAAGGGCCAATGGTCAAGTCGAGAGGGGGAACGGCATGATAATTGACGGCCTCAAGAAGAGACTTTATGATGAAAACAGTAAGAAAGGAGGCAAGTGGATACACGAATTGCCACATATCGTCTGGGGGCTCCGGACTCAGCCGTCCAAAGCCACAGGACAAACACCATTCTTCCTCGTATATGGTTCTGAAGCTATCTTGCCGGCCGACATCATGTGGAAATCCCCAAGGGTTGAAATGTATAATGAAGGTGAGGCGGACGAAGCAAGGTAGTTAGAGCTTAATTCTGTCGAAGAAGCTCGCTGCACCATTCTTGTTCAGTCAGCCTGATATCTCCAAGGGATCCGGCGATATCACGATCGCAACGTGAGGGAACGGTCATTCAACATAGGGGATCTGGTCCTACGCCGCATCCAAGACGAGTCCGGCTTACACAAGCTCAACTCAAGGTGGGAAGGTTCGTTGGTCATCAAGCAGGTCACAAGACCGGGGTCGTATCGACTACAATACCCCGAGGGCCAAGATGTCCCGAACTCTTGGAACATTCAGAACCTGCGCAAGTTCTACCCATGAGGAGGCGCGTAGGAATAGTTGTTCTCTGGGCGCCTAGGCGGCCCTTTTTCTTCCGTATCAATTTGGAGGCTATGTGTCACAAAATTCGGAATGTAAATTTTCCTGTGAACAGACGGAGGCTCCGGCCATGTTCATGTTTTATAAATCGACTTCTCGCCATGAGTTGTGATGGAGGCTACGGCCCTGTTTCTGTTCTATAAATCGACTTCTTGCCATAAGGCATGACGGAGGCTACGGCCACGCTCATGTTTTATCAACTTCGCGTTATAAGTTTTGACGGAGGCCTCGGCTACATTCATGCTTTATATAAATCGACTTCCGCTGCGACCTTTGATGGTCGCTTGCGATGACGATCGCATTTTTCCAGCAAGTTCAGACCGATCGATTGGTTCATACCTAACTTGCTGGATGGGCTCGCAGGAAGAGCTATTTCGACTACACCCAGAGTCATTGCACTCGGGGCAGTTTCGATTTCTTGCCATAAACACGGCAGCCATGCGACGATGCTCGCGCTCTCTCCTAGCAAGGTCGATCCATTCAATTGGTTTTTACCTAACTTGTTGGACGCGCTCACATCAGGAGCGATCTCGACTACACCCAGAGTCATTGCACTCGGGGTAGCTTCATTTTCTGCCATAAGCACGGCAGTCTTGCAACGATGCTCACGTTCTTTTCTAACTAGTTAGACCTGCTCGCTCGGGCTATATCTAACTTGTTGGTTGGGTACCTACTCGGAACTACTATGACTACTTTCAGGGTTGCTACACCCGGGGTAGTGTCTACTACTTCGCCTTTAAGTCTGGATGGCAATACAGCTAAGGCACATACAAGTACAGACATCAAATAACAATATATACAAGGACAATGAGTACTTGTTTTTTACATTCTAATCCTGCAGAACATTTTTCACTATTTGTTCCGCTACAGGTTGGGCTTCTTGGAAGTACTCGTTGAATTGCTCTTCAGTGCACTCCGCAGCCACTTCCTGCGTGAACATCTCTAGCTATGCCTCTGGCCAAAAGGATTTTACAAAAGCGAGAGTGTGGCTGGCACACGCGACCAGGGCCTCTGTCAGGAAGTTGACGACCTTTTGCGGTGCTCCGAGAAGTCGCTCCAGCAAAGGCCGCTCGCCTACTTCGCCTTCTTCTGGTGGATCCACCATGTCCACCAGCTTCTTGGCGGCCCCCCTAAGGTCCTCCAACTCTTTTTGCCGCCGCTCCTTCTCCTCGCCCAGCGTCTTGATTTGCCGAAGGCAGGCGGTGAACTGTTCTTCAGTATCGGTGACTACCTTCTGCAGCCTCTCGACGTTATCTGTATGGCGATACAGCATATTCTTCACGTCAGTAAGCAGCTCTTCTTTATATGTTAAGATTTTCCTAAGCTCTGCGGTGAAGGTATTTTCAGATTACAAGACAAATTGTTAAGGAAAAAGTACTCGAGAGAAGAAAGGGGCCTACCTTGGTGCGCTTTCTTCTGCCCTTTGAGTTGCTCCTGGAGCTTGGAGTGGGCCTTCTTGAGGTTGTGGAGGTCGTTCTTGAGGAGCCACGTCTCTCGAGTCCGCTCTTGTTTCAGCTTGTCGAGCTCTCTTCGAAGATAGATGTTCTTCGTCTTCTCTTCGGATATGCGTTGTTCCATGGCAGCAAGCTCTTGGTGACCACTCACAACTGTCTTCAGTTTCTCGAATTTCTTTTGAGAGTGCATAATCACGTTCTGCATAAAGGAGGAGATTAAGACATGCAACTCGACAACATATACAAGCAGAGGGGCAATCATATCTTACCATGGCAAAATCGTATAACTCCTTGTAGGCCTTCTTGAAGGTCCCTATGTTGCTGTCCGTCAGCACTGGGTCATCCACCAGATCGGTGGTGATGACGTTCTGGTACCCGGGCCCGGCCATCAGCAGGTCGCCAGGACCCCTTGAGGTCCCTGCGGTTTCTTCAGAAGGTGGCTTCTGGGCACCTGCAAGTTAAGATGCACTCAGTACATATTGCCTGGGGCTAAGTAACTAGACGTGGGCGGTCAGACACTTACCAATGCCATCAGCAGGAGTGGCATCAGGGGCCTCGACTTGTTCCCCACCACCAGCCCTGACTTCGGCTTGTTGGGGCTCGGGGGGTGGCGGCTGGTCGGGCAGCGTCGTGTCTGCCTCGGGGGCTGGCTCCTGGGGCATGGGCTCTTCCATGGCTAATGGCTCGGGGGCTGGGGCAGCTGCAGCCGGTTTCAGCTTGTTCTTCACGGTGCTCGCAGACCTAACAAAGCAGAGTCAGATCTATCAGTACAAGTCGAAAAGGGCAGACTGTTCATTACGTAACAAGATGTGTACTTACAGTGAAGACTGTCAGACCCGGGGCCACCGGGCTGGGTACATAACGTAGTTTAAAGAGGTCTAAGAGATTAAGTCCGTCTTATCTCTTATTCATTTTGTTTATCTCTTGTTTATCCCATTTAAATAGGAGATAGAGCTAACCAGCACGGAGGTGATCTACTCGAGATATGTTCTGGTATGATCCCTTAGCGGGTGTTGGTTAGCATCTTTGTAACTCTGGCCTCTCGGATATATAAGGGAGGTCAGGGACCCCTCTCAAAACATGATCTCTAGGTCATTCTACACCAAAGGCAATACAAACCATCATACAGGACGTAGGGTGTTACGCATCTTGCGGCCCGAACCTATCTAAGCTTTGTGTTCCTTACACCTTCGAGTTCCTGATCTCGGCGTCCCCTCACCCAAAACTTACCACCTTGGGTATATCCCTCGGTGGGCAGCCGGTTAAAACCGACAGCTGGCGCGCCAGGTAGGGGAGCGCATCGAAGATCCACCAGCGAGCTCAATGGCATCTTTCAATTTCATCAGGTCAGTTCCCTCTCAGGGCACGACATTCGTTTTTGGCTTGTGGGTCTGCATCGTAGATGGTGCGGGCAACTTTCGGCGATTCCTCGTCGACATGAGGCCGAAAACCTTCGCTGCGGACCCTCGCAGCAGCCTCGACAAGTTCGTCGATGAGCTCGACAACTTGCCGCTCCATACCTCCGCAGCACAGATCGAGATGGAGTCTGCCCCAGGCTCGACTTCTTCTGTTGTTGCAAAAACTTCCCCTGGTTTGGACTTGTTCCAATCTAGGGATCCGCATAGCCGATCTCAACTCGGCTCATGCAAACCGGCCACTGATCTTTAGGAGGCCAACGTCTCTGGGTCCCTCTCCATGTTAGAGAAGGATCTGGACTTGCTGCTCCAGGATGGAAAGCCTGAAGCCACCGCGTGTCGGGGGGCTTCGGGTTGTTCTGGTCCCGGTGATTTGGTAATCACCTCTTTGCCGAAGGGGCGCATTGTGCATTGGAGGGGCATGATGCTCTCCGATCTACTCGAGGCAGAGGGTCAGCTTGTGGCTCACCTCGAGCCATTGCCCTTTCAAGAGCAGGCCATTGGCCACCGCGGCGGAGGGGTCGACTGAACTAGTCGACGAAAGCTCTCATGACCTTTCCTCCCGCCAGGTGCTGATGGCCGAAGAAGGCGAGGACGATGGGGATCTTCCCATCATCAACTTTGAAGCGATCTCCAAAGATGAGATCACGGCCAACGCTGGCGACGAGAACGACGCCGATCGTGAGGCGCAGAGGGCCAGGAACAGGGCCCGCACAATCCAGCGGAGGAGGGCCAACGAGCGTAGGCGATCTATGCATCGCGAGCTTGACCCTGAGTTTGCCGCCGTAAGCGAACGGGGTTTCAGGACTCCGGTGGCCAACATCGCCAGTGTGATGGCCATCCTCGAGCGCAGCCACGATCTGGAGGTACATCAAGCACTTCTCTACGCATAGAGGGCTTGGATCCAGCTGGATCAACACAACCCGGCGTCCACCATCAGGGAGGAGTGCGTGGGCGAGAGTCAAAGTCAGGCTCACAGCCGAACGGCTGGCGGCCGTCCTCGACACCAGATCAGCAACGACAACGCCCGTGGGAGCCAGGCCCCTGGCGGGAGGCAACAGCCACAGCAAGGGGGTCATCTGCGACAGGCCAATCGTCGACCTTCTCCGGAAGACCTGCACCAGCACATCAATGAAGGTCGCGACGCGCGGACCGTGATCTCCTCCAGGCGCAAGGTCCGCGAAGAAGTCGAAATTGAAGGTACTGACTGTAGCGATCGATTCCCTGCTTTTTCTGCTCGTTTCAGCAGCTACAAGTACCCAGAGGGCTTCAAGCCAATCGGCATCACCAAGTACGACGGCAAGCAAGCTCCTCAGTAGTGGCTCCGTTGTTACTCCATGGCCATTGAGGTCGCAGGGGGTTCAAATATCACCAAAGTTGTCTACTTCCTGATGGCTTTGGACCCTGCACCGCTTACTTGGTTGGAAAGCCTCAGCAGCAACTCAATCGACTCCTGGGAGCGCCTCAAGAAGGTCTTCATCGACAACTTCCAGGGA
This sequence comes from Panicum hallii, assembly GCF_002211085.1. Lineage (NCBI taxonomy): Eukaryota > Viridiplantae > Streptophyta > Magnoliopsida > Poales > Poaceae > Panicum > Panicum hallii. The sequence continues at coordinate 17,742,928 of NC_038049.1, forward strand.
GCGATTGCTCACGCAGGTACTCATCACGATCTTGCTCAGTGTAAGCAGGAACGTAATGAGCTTCTGCGGTCCTACACACGTCGTTTCTTCGACGTTCGCGCCACCATCGCCAACATCTCGGAGGATGACATCATCGATTGTTTCTACAACGGCATCACCGACCCGGGCATCTACAGGGATTTCGGGCGGAACAGGCCGTTGCGGGCCTTCGTGATATGATGCACAATTGGTCCGAACAGGAGGAGAAGATGCGGGAGCGGTTTTCGTGGCGTCAAGATAGCAATTTGCGGCGCCCAAACGACAACCGCAATGACAAAGGCCCGCGGGACTTTTCGGGTCCACCCCGGAAGCGAAAGCCAGATGATGTCATCGCGGCCATCGATCGTCCTTCGCGGGGCAAGAAGTCGACGACGCAGGAGGAGTTCGAGAAGCTCCTGCAGAAGAAGTGCCCATGGCATCCGAGTGCCAACCACGCCGCCATCGACTGCTACCACCTTAGGAGGACGTTCAGCAACTCCGATGGCGGAAAGAAGAACAAGAAGCCTGCTAACAAGGAACCCGAGGATGATGATCAAGAAGATCATGGGTGCAACCCGAAGTTTCAAGACACTTCGAAGGTTGTCAACGTCATCTTCGGGGAAGACGAGGATTTTGGTTGCAAGTGGGACCAGAAGCTGCTTCTCCGGGAGATTTTGTCCATCGAGCCAGCGGTACCACGACCACTCCGTTGGTCGGAGGTCCCCATCTCGTTCTCCTGCGATGACCAGTGGACGAGCTTTTCAGAGCCCGGTAAGTTCCCCTTGGTCCTAGATCCTGTGGTGGCAGAGGTCAAGCTCACCAAGGTCCTCATTGATGGCGGGAGTGGGCTCAATCTCATCTTCGTCAGCACTCTGAAGAAAATGGGCCTGGATTTCAAGGACATGCTGATTCCCAGCAAGTCCCCCTTTTACGGCATCATTCCAGGTAACGCGGCACACCCGCTGGGTACGGTGGTCCTCCCAGTCACCTTCGGCATGCGGGAAAACTATCGTACCGAGTTCATCAAATTCGAGGTGGCTAACTTCGAATCTTCTTACCATGCCATATTGGGTCGACCGGCACTTGCCAAGTTTATGACAGTGCCGCATTACATTTATTTGCTTCTTAAGATGCCAGGACTCAGTGGAGTACTCACCCTCCGTGGCGACCTGAAGAAGTCATACGACTGTAATCAGGAGGCGATCCAATATGCTTCGACTACTCGCGTGCTAGATGCTTCGGGAGAAGTACTCGCGGCCGCGCAGCAGCTTTCCCAATCCGGGCTGGAGATTCTTTCCAAGAAGGCCAGCAAGTCGAGCATCCAGTCGACTGATGACGTGGCCCTCAAGACGATCCAGCTTCAGGAGTGAGATTCATCTAAGACCGCTGTCATCGGTGCCGGCTTAGGTGACAAATAGGAATTCGCGCTCATCAGCTTCCTTCAGGCTAACCGAGACATATTCGCATGGAAACCAGCGGATATGCCAGGGGTGCCCAGGGAGTTGATCGAGCATGCTTTGAATGTACACCCGAAGGCTACGCCTAAAAAGCAACGCCTGCGGAGGTTTGCCCACGACAAGCGTGAGGCCATTAAACGAGAGATCGCTAAACTTCTCGCGGCTGGATTCATTAAAGAAGTAATCCATCCAGAGTGGGTAGCGAATCCCGTTCTTGTAAAGAAAAAGAACAATGAATGGAGAATGTGTGTCGACTACAATGATCTCAACAAGCACTGCCCAAAAGACCATTTTGGGCTGCCGCGCATTGACCAAGTTGTCGATTCGACGGCTGGTTGTGTCCTTCTTTATTTTCTTGATTGTTACTCAGGTTATCATCGGATCATGCTCAAGGAGGAGGACCAAATCAAGACTGCTTTCATCACCCCGTATGGGACTTACACCTACAAAACAATGTCCTTCGGGTTGAAGAATGCAGGAGCAACCTATCATCGTGCGATCCAGATGTGTTTCGCGTTTCAGCTGCATCGGAATGTTGAAGCTTATGTGGAGGATGTCGTCATCAAGACCAGGGCGTCCAGCGACTTAATTGCAGATTTGGAGGAAACATTTAGCAGTCTGTGCAGATTTCGGTGGAAACTCAATCCCACCAAGTGCGTCTTTGGAGTACCTTCAGGGAAATTGCTCGGGTTCATCATCAGCAACTAGGGCATTGAAGCCAACACTGTAAAGATCACGGCCATCCCTGATATGGAGGCTCCGGCCACAATCAAGGATGTGCAGAAGTTAACACGTTGTATGGCGGCCCTGAACAGGTTCATCTCCCGACTCGGGGAGAGAGGACTACCTTTCTTCAAGCTCCTGAAACGCCAAGATAAATTCCAATGGACGGAGGAGGCTGAGCGGGCCTTGTAGGATCTAAAACATCATCTTCAGTTACCTCCGATCCTTACAGCACCGTTGCCAGGGGAGGATCTACTACTTTACATCGCGGCAATACCTCATGTTGTCAGCAGTGCTATTGTAGTCGAGCGAGGCGAGGAAGGCCATGCGTTTGGAGTGCAGAGGCCTGTCTACTTCGTTAGCGAAGTCTTCTCCGAATCCAAGGTACAGTATCCAGCTATTCAAAAACTTTTATACGCAATCTTAATCACATCAAGAAAGCTACGCCATTACTTCGACGAGTACAAGATTACTATGATCACGGATTTCCCGTTGGGGGATATTCTTCATAATCAAGATGCCACGGGGCGCGTGCCCAAGTGGGCAGTGGAACTGGGGGCTTTGTCAATCGACTTCAAGCCACGCACTGCAATCAAGTCATAGGCTCTAATCGACTTCATGGCTGAATGGAGGGAGAATCAAATCCCAACCCCAGTGGACAAGCCAGAGCACTGGACCATGTATTTTGACGGGTCCCTCAAGCTCGACGGCGGCGGCGCTGGTGTTCTGCTTATTTCTCCATGAGGTGAACAATTGAAATACGTCCTTCAGATCCTGTGGGTGGTATCCAACAATGAAGCCGAGTATGAAGCCTTGCTTCACGGCCTTTGTTTGGCGATATCACTAGGGATCAAGCGACTACTTGTATATGGCGATTCTCTTCTTGTTGTTCAGCAGGTCAACAAGGAATGGGACTGCAACAAGGAGACGATGGATGCTTATGTACAGGAAGTGCGCAAGTTGGAAAGCAATTTCTCCGGCTTGGAGGTTCACCATGTATTGCGGGAGCACAACGTTGGCGCGGATATCCTATCCAAACTGGGGTCCACTTGTGCTCAGATCCTGCCAGGAGTCTTTGTCCAGGAGCTCAAGCAGCCATCCATCAAGTCTTCTCCGCAGGTAACCATCGACGCGGGTCCCCAACAACCCGATCGAGAGGTTATGGTGCTGGGGGAGGACTGGCGAGAGGTTTTTATCGACTTCATTCGAGATCAACAGCTACCAGCAGGAATCGACGCCAAGAGCACGGAGGCGGCACGCGTCTTGCGAAGAAGCAAGGGCTCCGTCCTGGTCGACGGCAAGCTCTATCGGCGCGGCGCTCGGTCAGGAGTTCTCATGAAGTGCGTCACAACGGAAGACGGTTACGACATACTGCGGGAGATCCACGAGGGTGTCTGCGGAAACCATGTGGCTTCAAGAACGCTGGTGGGGAAAGCATACAGGGCCGGTTTCTGGTGGCCCACTGCAGTGACCGACGCGGAAGATCTCGTGCGCAGGTGCCAAAATTGTCAATTCTTCGGCAAACAGACTCATGTTCCAGCTCATAGCCTCATCACTATACTGCCATCTTGGCCTTTTGCTTGTTGGAGTCTCGACATGATTGGGCCCTTCACGACGGCGCCAGGCGGTTTTACCCATGTTCTGGTGGCTATCGATAAGTTTACTAAGTGGATCGAGTACAAGCCGATAGCCAAGCTCACGCCAGATCGGGTCGTCAACTTCATCTCAGATATTCTGCATCGTTTCGGCTTCCCCAACACCATCATCACGGACTTGGGATCAAACTTCACGGCAAACCAGTTCTAGGAATTCTGCGAGAACTCTTGCATCAAAGTTAAATATGTCTCGGTTGCACACCCAAGGGCCAATGGACAAGTCGAAAGGGCGAACGGGTTGATCATTGACGGCCTCAAGAAGCGACTTTATGATGAAAACAGCAAGAAGGGAGGCAAATGGGTGCATGAGCTGTCACATGTCGTCTGGGGGCTTCGGACTCAGCCGTCCAAAGCCACAGGACAAACACCTTTCTTCCTTGTATATGGATCTGAAGCTATTCTACTAGGCGATATCATGTGGAAGTCTCGAAGGGTTGAAATGTACGATGAAGGCGAGGCGGATGAGGCGCGGCAGTTAGAGCTCGATTCTGTGGAAGAAGCTCGCTGCACCGCTCTTGTTCAGTCAGCTCGGTACCTGCAGGGGATCCAGCGATATCATGATCGCAACGTCAGGGAGCGGTCATTCAATGTTGGTGATTTGGTCTTGCGTCGTATTCAGGATGAATCTGGCTCACACAAGCTCAATTCAAGGTGGGAGGGACAATATCCTGAGGGTCAGGATGTCCCGAACTCTTGGAATATTTAGAACCTGCGCAAGTTCTACCCTTAAGATGAGGCCTGGTGATAGCTGAATCCCCGGGGGCTTAGAAGATCTCTTTTCCCCGAATCAATTTGGAGGCTATGAGCCACATGACTCGGGTTGTACATTCCTTCTTACTTGCACGACGGACATGGTCATGTGCAAACACTTATATATAAATCGACTTCTCATCGTGAACGACGCGGGGGCTACGGCCACGTTCATCCCCTTTCGACTTCAGTTCCTGATGGAACCCTCGGCTCCGTCCAACTCCTCTACATATCAAGTTCCACCGCGACCTTGGATGGTCGCACGCAACAGCAGTCGCATTTTTTCCAACATAGTCGATCCGTTCGACTGGCTTACACCCAGTATGTTGGAAAGGCTCGCATAAAGAGCTATCTCGACTACATCCTGAGTGGCTGCACTCAGAACAGTCTGGTTTTCTGCCAAAAGAACGGCAAACACGCGGCAACGCCCGCACCTGCTCCTAGCAAGCTCGATCCGTCCGTCCGGATCCTACCTAGCTTACGGAGTACGCTCACAGCAGGAACGACTTTCGACTACACTCAGAGTCGCCGCACTCGGGGTAGTCTTGTTTTTCTGCCCCACGCACGGCAATCCCGTGACGATGCTCGTGTTCTTTCCTAACAAGTTTAGACCTGCTCGATCGAGTTGTGGCTAATCTGTTAGACGAGTATTAGCTACCCTTCGGGTCGTTGCACCCAGGGAAGCATCCACTACTTGAGCCTTGTAAGCCTGGATCCCAATTCAGCTAAGGCACGCAAACAAGTAGAGATATCAAGTGAAGTGTTTACATAAGGGAATGATTACTTGTCTCTCACACCCTAATCCTGCAGTACACTGTGTACAATTTGTTCTGCTATAGGTTGGGCCTCTCGCAGGTACTCATCGAATCATTCATCCGTGCAGTCCGCCGCCATTCCCTGCACAAAAATGTCTAGCTGCGCGTTTGGCAAGAAGGATTTCACATACGCGAGGGCATTGCTAACGCATGCGACTGGAGCCTCAGATAGGAACTTGAGCACTTTCTTCGGGGCTTCGCGGAGTCACTCCAGTAGGGGCCACGGGCTCGCTTCACCTTCTTCTGGGGGATCCACCATGTCCACCAGCTCCTGGGCAGCCCCCCTGAGGTCCTCCAGCTCCTTCCGCTGCTGCTCGTCCTTCTCGCCCAGCGTTTTGATTTGTTGAAGGCAGTCACGAACTGTCGTTCAGTATCGCCGATCACCTTCTGCGGCCTTTCGACATCATCTGTACGACGATACAGCATATTCTTCACATCAGTAAGCAGCTCCTCTTTGTGTTTTATTATTTTCCTAAGCTCTGCGGTGACGATATTTCAGCAACTAAGGGAAATTACTAAGGAAAAGTACTCGAGGGAAGCGAGGGCCTACCTTGGTGCGCCTTCTTCTCTCCCTTGAGCTGCTCCTGGTACTCCGCTTGTTGCTCCTTGAGCTGTTTTTGGAGCTCGAAGTTGGCCTTCTCAAGGTTTTTCAGGTCATTCTTGAGTAGCCAAGTCTCTCGAGTTCTTTCATGCTTCAGCATGTCCAGCTCTCGCTGCAAATAGCAATTCTTCGTAATTTCTTCGGAGATGCACTTGTTCCAGGGCAGCTAACTCTCGCGCATCACTCACAACTGCGCTGAGTTTCTCCGACTTTTTCTAGGATTTAGTGATTACATGCTGCGCAAAAGGCGGAGATTGAGTCAAAACAGCTCATCAATATGCACAACCGGAACATTACCCAAGTATTACCATGGAAAAATCGTATAACTCCTTGAAGGTGCTCTTGAAGGTCTTTAAATTTTCTGCCGTCAGCAGGGGGTCGTCCACCAGGTCGGTGGTGATGACGTTCTTGTACCCCGGCCCGGCCTTTAGTATCTCACGAGGATTCCTCGAGGACCCGGTGATGTCTTCGGGCGGTGGTTGACGGACACCTGCAAGTACAAATGTTGTCAATATATTGCGCCAAGATCTCGGTAGCCAGCCGCGGGCGGATAAGCGCTTACCTGTGCCATCAGTGGGAGCGGCATCAGGGGCTTTGACTTGTTCTCCGCCACCAGCTTCGGCTTCGTCTTGTCGGAGCTCGGGAGGCGGCAAGTCGGGGAGCGTCGCATCTGCTTCAGGGGCCAGCTCCGTGGGTACTGGTTCTCCAGGCGTCGACGGCTCGGAGGCTGCAGCGGCTGGGGCCGGTTCCGCGCCGGAAGGCTCAGTTCGGGTTGACGACTCTGGGGCTGCGGCGGCCGTGTCCGGATCCAGCTGGAGCTGCACCACGCTTGCAGCCCTGATGATGTCGAAGCCATTGTTTTACAAGCCGAAAAGAGCGAGATATTTATGTGACCAGAGGTAAACTCACAGTTTAGACTTCTTTTTGATGGCCTTTTTCACCCGCAAGGCCTGTCGCGGAGTCCCTGTTGCTGGCGGTGGGGCTTGATCAGCTGATTGGGCGGTCCCCGCCATGGCAATAGTCACTGCCGCGACGGCGGATGGACCCGTTTCCACCTCTTCGGGTCCGATCTCGGGTGGCAGAGCAGGAAGACTACAAGTGGATACTGTCAGAACACAATACTATGGATACTTGGCAACTCATCAAAACAGTAAACCAGTACCTGGAAGACTCGACTTCTTGCACCTTTCGTTTGCGCACTACCCGACGACCTTGTGGCACCAGAGGCAGAGTTGTGGCTAACTCCACGGCCGGTCTGGGGGAGTTGTCCTTTCTCACTTCCCCCTCGGTGCCCGTCTCCGCCAAGGGGCTCCCACCATCCGTGGACTCGCTGCTGTGCAGGGCCGCAGCTTTTCGAGCCCTCTTCACTTCGACAGTGATGCTGGGAAGAAGGTGGTCTGGCCGCGGGATGTTCGGCTGCGGCGGGTAGCTGCGGTATAACTCCGTGTGTCCCTGCAGAAGGTGCTCAGTTAGCATGGGTGAGACGGAACTTGTTCCTATTATAAAGTACTCGAACATTTACCGGCTTTGGAGGCTTCTGAGCAGTGTAAAGCTGAGGGACGTATGGGACTGCATCCACATCCAGAAGTACTCATCCGACTCGACGGAGTGCGGCTTCATCTGTCAGTTCTTCTACGCACATACGAGATGAATCTTCAGCACCTGAATACTCAAATCCAAGACTGTGGCGTTGTTGGATCGGTTGGACTCGATGTCTGAAGAAGGAGAACATAACGGATGCGCCGGTCACTCCTGTCATCTTGAGTGCTTCTATGACTGTCAAAAGCTCCTCGACTTGATCAAGGTCTCCTCTGGTTAGTTCACGAGTCCACTCTGGCCTCACTACAGGTGGTCTATTTGTTTTCCCAGGGAGCTGGGGGGCATGATTTTCAATATAGAACCAATGGTTCTTCCAACCGGGGAGATTTGAGGGGAATTTGTATGAAAGGTATCTTTCGCCGGCCTGCTGATGCAGTTGAATGCCGGCGCCCCCTACAATAGAAAGTTTCTTCATGGTAGGCTGGGGTTTGACGCGGAAGAGGAAGCGGAATAGATCCCAGTGGGGTTCAATTCCGAGAAAGGCTTCACAGAAGTGGATGAACATGGAAATATGGCAAATGGAATTAGGGTTGAGGTGATGGAGCTCAAGCCCGTAATAATAAAGAAGGCCACGAAAGAAGGAACAAGTGGGGAGGGCCAATCCCCATTCGGCAAAATGGAGGAATGTGATGATTACGTCAACATTTTCCATGGGGAAAGGTTCACGGTAAGAGGGGCGCCAATTGACAAGGTTCTTTTCTTGCAGCAACCCCTCGGAAACTAGTTTGTTCAGATCGTTGAGGGAGCACTTACTGTGTGTCCACTCCGCGGTCGATGGCTGCGCCTCTTTCTTCTTTTCCTCGATCTCTAACTTCTTGGGCGCCATCTCCGATGCGCTGGCCACGAGATGCTCGGGGGCTGCAGGGAGAGGGGCGGGGAGGTCGGAGCGGGAGGATTTCTTTGGGGGATGGCGGCGGCGCTTGGTCCTGATTGGGGATTTCGGCGGTTCTTGGCAAAATGCAGATTGAAAGCATAGTCTTTTCCACTGTTATCGCGGGGTTAAATAACCAGCGGGGTGGGGAAAGGTTACTGTTCCAAAGTTGAAGGGTCATTTTTTGGAATATTCCGAAGATGAGAGGTCATTTGGTGGACTGTTTGGATTAAATATTTGATTAATCATTTTTTCAGGGCTAGTTAGCTCGGAAAAAGGGATTTTTCGGATTGATGATCCAGCTTCTATCATTTGTGTCATCACTTTGGTACCTTTTCAAGTCATCATTTTTAACCTGCATGCCATGGTTTTAGATCCTTAACTCCATATTTGTGGAATTTAGGTTTAAGGCTCGGGGGCTGCGGGGTACGTGGCATCGACTACTTATTTTTCAAATTTCTTTGACGGACAAGGAGGATGACAGACAAATGGGACCCTCAGCCTGATTCTCTGATTCAACCTAAGGCTCGGGGGCTACTCCATATGGAGTGCAATTTTTTAAATCGCACACCATGATTAAAAATAAAATTCGGGGCATGAGCACCTCATAGCTTTGATGCAGCCAGGCAAGTACTCGAAGAAGGATTTCAAGGAAAAGCTTTAGAAGAAGTCGAAGATTGCTTCAAAAGTACTCGATAAGCCTGCAGTACTCAGCTACGAAGAGCTCGGGGGCTTGTCAGACCCGGGGCCACCGGGCTGGGTACATAACGTAGTTTAAAGAGATCTAAGAGATTAAGTCCGTCTTATCTCTTATTCATTTTGTTTATCTCTTGTTTATCCCGTTTAAATAGGAGATAGAGCTAACCAGCACGGAGGGGATCTACTCGAGATACGTTCTGGTATGATCCCTCAGTGGGTGTTGGTTAGCATCTTTGTAACTCTGGCCTCTCGGATATATAAGGGAGGTCAGGGACCCCTCTCAAAACATGATCTCTAGGTCATTCTACACCAAAGGCAATACAAACCATCATACAGTATGTAGGGTGTTACGCATCTTGCGACCCGAACCTATCTAAGCTTTGTGTTCCTTACACCTTCGAGTTCCTAATCTCGGCGTCCCCTCACCCAAAACTTACCACCTTGGGTATATCCCTCGGTGGGCAGCCGATTAAACACCGACAAAGACCTCTTCATGACAGCCTTCTTCACCCTCATGACACGTGGTGTCTCCGCCTCGGTCCTTATTGCCAGTGGCGGGGCGACACCAGCAGGCGGCGCTGTGCCGGCCATAGCAATGGTAACCGATCCTGTCACCGAAGCTGCTAGATCCATTCCCATTTCATGGCGCTCGGGCCCAGGTGGAGAAGCGGGAGGACTGCAAATGGAAAATGTCAGCGTGCAACAACATTGAGGTATGTCAGCTAGGCAGCATATTCATACCTGGAGGACTCGACTTCTTGCGCTTTGCGTTTGCGCACAACCCGGCGACCCTGCGGGACCGAAGGCAAAGTATCGGTCAACTCCACGGATGGTCTGGGGGAGTTGCCTCTACTCGCCTCCTCCTCAACTTCCTTCTCTGCCAGGGGGCTTCTGCCTTCTGTGGACTCGCTGCCGGGCAGAGCCTCGGCTACTTGAGCCCTCTTGGCTTCGGTGGCGGCGCTGGGGAGGAGGTGGTCCGGTCGAGGGATGTCGGGTTGTGGAGGGTAGCTCCGGTACACCTCTGTGAGTCCGTGTTAAAGATTTTCGGTTAGCGTTGGCAGAACAGCAGGGTGTACTATCTAGAAGTAGTCGAATACTCACCGATTTCGGAGGACTCCGTGCAGAGAACAATCCCGGGACTTAGGGGATAGCATTCACGTCCAATAGCACCCGCTTGACTTGGAGGAGTGCAGCTTCGTCTGACAGCTCCTCTGCGCACATGCGAGATGGATCTTCAGCGCCCGTGTACTTGAATCCAAGTTTGTGGCGTTGTTGGATTGGCTGGACTCGGCGTTTGAAGAAGGAGAACATAACAGACGTGCCGGTCACTCCCATTAACTTGTGAGCTGCTATGGTGTCTAGCAATTCTTCAACTTGATCCATGTCCCCCCTCGGAAGTTCGATATTCCACTCCGGTCTCACAACAGGTGGTCTATTTGATTTCTCTGGGAGTTGGGGGGGGGCATGATTTTCGATATAAAACCAATGATTTTTCCACCTAGGAATGTTGGAGGGGAATTTGTATGAAAGGTACTTGTCGCCGGCTTGCTGTCTAAGCTGGATGCCGGCACCCCCCACAACAAATGGATTTTTGGAGGTGGGCTGTGGTTTCACTCGGAAGAGGAAGCGGAAAAGATCCCAATGGGGTTCGATTCGTAAGAAGGCTTCGCAGAAATGGATAAAGATCGCGATATGGCAGATGGAATTGGGGTTGAGATGTAGAGGTCAAGCCCGTAGTAGTAAAGAAGACCCCGAAAAAAGGAACAAGAGGGGAGGGCCAAACCCCGTTTAGCAAAATGGTAAAATGTGACGATTTCATCCGCATTTTCCATGAGGAAAGGTTCGTGAAATGAGGGGCGCCAATTGACGAGATTCTTATCTTGGAGCAATCCCTCGAAAACAAGCCTATTGAGGTCGTTGAGGGAGCACTTACTATGTGTCCACTCCTCGGACGGCGGCTGCGCCTCCTTGTTCTTCCCATCCTTCTCCAATTTCTTGGGCGCCATCTCTAGATCCCACGAGTCGCTCGGGGGCTGTGGAGAGAGGGGCGGGGAGATTTGGGTGGATTGGGATTTCTTCAAGAGGATGAAGGCGGAGTGCGGCTCTATTTGGGGGATTTTTGCGGTCTTTGGTGAATTGAAGATTGGAAGCACAGTTTTCACTTGGAGTTATCACGGGGTTAAATAACCAGCAGCTAGGAATAGTTCTACTGTTTTGAAGTTGAAGAGTTATTTTAGGGGATATTTGGAAGTTGAGGGGTTATTTGGTGGATTGTTTAGATAAAATATTCGATTAATTAGTTTTTCAGGGTTAATTGTCCTGAAAAAGGGGTTTTTCGAATTTCATCTAACTTCCATCATTTGTACCATCACATCAGTTATTTATTTTGGGACATTTTTACACTACATGCCATGACTTTTGGATCCTTATTTCCAAACCTAAGAGATTTGGATTCAAGGCTCAGGGGCTGCAGGATACGTGACATCGACTAATTTTTTCGAATTTATTTAAAAAAGTAAGTAAGGAAGATTCAAGTTTAATGCGACCCTCAACTTGATTCTCCGATTCAACCTAAGGCTCGGGGGCTACTCCATATGGAGTGCGATTTTTCAATCGCACACCATATCAAAAATATAATTTGGGGCATGAGCACCTCATATCTTCGATGCAGCCAAGAAAGTACTCGAAGAAAAATTTCAAGATGGAGCTTCAGAAGAAGCCGAAGACTACTTTGAAAGTACTCGAGAAGCCTGCAGTACTCAGCTACGAAGAGCTCGGGGGCTTGTCAGACCCGGGGCCACAGGACTGTGTACATAACCTAGTTTAAATAGGCTTAAGGGATTAAGTCCGTCTTATCTCTTATTTATCTCGTTTGTCTCTTATTTATCTCGTACGAATAAGAGATAAAGCTAGTTGGTACAGAAGGAATCTACTCGAGTTATATTCGGTTATGATTCCTTATCTAGTATTGGACTAGGATTCTTGTAACCCTGACCTCCCGGATATATAAAGGGGGGCAGGGACCCATTCAAAACACAACATCAACGCCCAAGGCAATACAAACCAACACACAAGACGTAGGGTATTACGCACCTCGCGGCCCGAACCTGTCTAAGTTTTGTGTTCCTTGCACTTTCGAGTTCCTGATCTCGGTGTCTCCTCACCTAAACTTACCACCTTGGGCATATCCCTCGGTGGGCAGCCGGTTAAACACCGACAACATCCCAAATATCAAAATAAAACGAGAGAGAGTCATGCACAAAAAGGTGTTCATACGCAAAAACCACACACTTGCACATTTTGATCAGATTGTTTGACTTGTTTCTTCTAGGGTCCCGTCTTTGACTTGGCAACATGAGCAAAGCAAGCATGCTTCTTTACTCCTACCCTGAGCTCCACATAACCCTAATTAGATGATAGGAGAAAAGAAGGCAACAACTTTGCCTTGGAGAGGACTTAAAATAAATAGAGTGATTCAAGAGAATAATTTGAGGAGCAAGACTATTTTTTGTTTCAAAAATAAAAAACCCAAGTTTCTAAGGAGGAAGAGATAGGAACCCAAAGTCTGCATTGTTTCATTCTTCAATTACCCAAGAAAGCATGGTAGCCACTCAAAAAGTTTACAAAAACCGGAGGAAGCTTGGAATAACTTGTATGTAGGTTACATCAATGGAATGGCACCAACCTTAGTCCTCGCACCTTTACTCGAGGACGAGCAAAGGGCTACGTGTGGGGGTGTTGTTGACAGTCCTTAAGTCACAAAATCAACCGTCAACCTTTGCATCTTTTAATGTAAAAATAATCACCAAAATTAGCTATAAGGTTTGATTCTAATTTGTTCCACAAGTCTTGGTGATATATGTCTTGCAGGAACCTACAAGTAAAAATACCATTGAAAACACAAGTGAACGCAGAAGAAACACACAGAAGATCCCATCCTACGTGTCACTTACAAGAAGGGCCCACAAATCAGACAAAACCTTCTTACCAAAGCGCGAATCATCAAGGATCATCACAAGGGCCCGCATGTTAGCTATCCAGAGGAAGGCAGTGTCGGGGAGGCACGACCTGGGGTCAGCCGAACCCCAGGTTCGGCCGAACCTGGATGCCTTCCCGGCTGCCCAATCTTTGGTGGGAAGATCATCCTTATCTCCTCAAAGGCGGTGGCCAAGGTTTCCATACATAGAGATGGCGGGAACTGACATTGAAGGGTATAGCAGGAGGAGAGCCCCTCACCCACAACACACAACACATTTTGGAGAAGAAGAAGTAGATGGACTCCTTCCACTTGTATCATTAGGATAGGGAGTGTGTGAGGAGGAAGTGTGGAGAAGAGCCAGACTTGTCGGCCCCTCTCCGACCTTGTACCTCAATGGATACGATCCATTTGAGTATGTATCCGAGTTCGTCTCTTGGTAAGCTCTTGTTAAAGTTGTACTCTTGTTGTTATTCGTTTGCGGGATCATCATCCATTCTTGTAGGGGATGCTCTAGTAGAGGGCCCCTGATAAAGATGGGATAACCCTTCGTGATGCTAGAGTAGTAGTTGACGGCATAAATGTGGTGTTTAGGCCTTAGATTACCTTTGTTTGCCTCAAGCCACAAGGTGTTGTAGGGGTACGCGGTAGGTGGTGACAGCCCTATCCGTTTGTCATGTTCTATCTTGGTTTGTGTGTACCACCACATTCAGGTTAGGTGTAAAGCTGTTGGCCGAAGGGTCCTGGCAGACCAGGATCAAACCTATGTCCGAAGTAAACGAATAGCAGCAGAGTTTATCCTTCCTTGACATTTCCCTTAGATATAACCACGCTACCCAAAGGCTGTTCTATCTCTTGTTCTCCTAGGTAAACTAGTTAGAAGACCATTACACCTCCGTTCCCTGAGAAAATATGATACCCTAAATACTCTCAAGGTGAAATGCTATAGCAGTATAACTGTGCGCTTGCGGATTTATTTGTGAACATTAAGAAATACCAACAGATGCCGCAAGTGTCAGATGCATGGTGGCATCACCAGTCGTGATGAAATGCCCCTCAACTACAAGTTTCAAGTCGAACTATTCAAACTTCATGGGACCATTCCCAAAATCCAGGGACTGCGAGTACATCCTAGTCGTCGTCAACTACGTGTCCAAGTGGGTAGAAGCACTACCATGAAGTGCAGCCGGTGCCAAGCATGCCCGCAAGATGTTCCATGAAGTCATCTTCCCTCGCTTTGGAACTCCCAGGATGGTCATAAGTGATGGAGGGTCACATTTCATTGATAAGACCTTCCAAAACTTCTTGAGGGAGCTTGGGGCACAACATAACATCACAACTCCGTACCATCCACAGACCAGGAGCCAAGCAGAAACGTCCAATAAGCAGACCAAGAACATTCTACAGAAGATGGTGAATGAAATGGGGAAGGGATGGAAAAATAGGCTGCCTGCTGCACTTTGGGCATACAGGACAGCATTCAAGACCCCCATAGGAATGTCGCCATACCAGCTGGTTTACGGGAAAACATGCCATTTACCAGTTGAGTTGGAGCACAAGGCCCACTGGGCCATCCGAACTTGGAACATGGATAGTAAACTGTTAGGAATAAACAGGAAGATCCAACTATCCCAGTTAGAAGAATGGAGAGAAAAAGCTTACTACAATGCCAAGATATATAAAGACAGAACCAAAAGATGGCACGACAAGAGGATCAAGCCTAAGCAACTTAAGGCTGGGGACAAGGTACTTCTATTTAATTCCAGGGTGAAGCTCTTCGGGCACGGAAAACTACATAGCAAATGGATAGGACCACACACCATCGTCAACATGACTCCACATGGGCCAATCACAATCCAGGACAACGAGGGTAACGTATTCAAGGTAAATGGTCATCGTTCGAAAGTTTTCCTTACGCCTTCTGATTTAAATGAAGTAGTAGATGTCATTAATTTGGTTGATTTTGATAATTTACATCTTCTGGACCAAAATAAGAGCCCCATATTTGAAATTCAATAAAATTTGCACTCCCTAGGTTTTTAACCGGTAGAGTATTTGCCTCTAGTTTGTCCCTGCCTCAATTAAAAACAAGTGTGTGTGGGGGGTGGGGGGGGGTGGGGGGACATCTCTGAAAACGCAACACAGACCAGCACCATGCAACATGTGAAGGATGAGGACCTGGCAGCCCACAAAGGGGTCGGCCGACCCTTATGGTTGACCGAATCCATGTGGGGCCCATCCAGCCCCTACTTCGTCCAACACGCTGGTTTGCACTTCAAACTCGCACACCTCCCTATTTGAACAAAAATTTGTCTCTAATTAATCCTATATAAAAATAATAAAGAGGCCTTGCACTCCATGCACTTCATGATAAACATGCATACTCTTTGTTCCTAGTCTCTTGCTTTGTGCTTGTGAACAGAAATTTTGTAGGGAACCCATGCTATCTAATGATTGACTTTTGTGATATGGATGGATGGATGGAACTAAAATCTTCCTTGCAAAGTACTTGGGTTATCATTTATGAAATATTTTTAAAATGCTCTAGCTCGGCTCAACAGTTGTTATTTACCAAAGCCAAAGAATGATCACCTTGCAAAAACCTTATGAGCATGCTACTTGTCTTTGATTTGAGCTTTGTCAAACCTTGTGACCCTTGTTAGAAACCTTTTATGCTTTCATGATCAGGATCACGTACACTCCACTAAAATAAATGCCGACTTCCACACTGGAAGTTGCACAAAAACATGCCATCCATCCATCTCTTAAATAAAGACTCTATGTGCAATATGACTTTCTCCAAAGTACAAAAGAAAGGTATGGGCTATGCAAAAGAAAAAATGATGGAAAAATAACAGCATGCTCAAAAGCATGATTTGGACATATGCAAGTCCAAGAAAAAAATAGAGAAAGGTAGCCCATATCCTAAAAAAAGGAGAGAAAGTCATACAAAAAATTTTCACACACTTGCACATCCTAATCAGATTGCATGACTTGTTTCTTCTCAGATCCAGCTTTTGACTTAGCAATGTATGAACAACAAGTATGCCTCTTCATCCCTACCCTAAGCTCCACAGAAGCCTAATTAGTGGTAGGTAAAAAGAAGAGAGAAGGCATCACTTTGCCTTGGTGAGAATTTTCAAAAACAAAGAGAGATGCGAGAGAACAATTTGAGGAGCAAAGCTATCTCTTGTTTCAAAAGTAAAAACCCAAGTTTCTAAGCAAGGAAGGCTAAGGGACTTGAAGTCCGCACCATTCCAAACCTCAATCATCAAGACAAGTTTGGTAGACACTCAAAAAGTTCACAGGATCAGGAGAAGCTTGGAATAACTTGTATGCATGTTATAATCAAAAGAGTTGCATCCACCTTAGTCTTTCAACCTTTACTCAAGGACAAGAAAAGGGCTAAGTGTGGGGGTGTTGTTGATGGTCCTTAAATTAAAACCCGACCGTTAACTTATGCTGCATTCAAAGATTAAAGACCACCAAAACCTAGAGATAAGGATTTAACTCTAACCATTTCCACAAGCTTTTGTGAAACATGATACACAGGCACCCGTAAATAAATACAAAGGGAAAACACTGAAGAACGCAGAAGAATGCACAGAAGATCACACCCTGCTTTGCACAAGGATAGAAGGGCCCATTTGGCAGAACAAACCGACGTACACGAAGGCGGTGCCTAGGGGGCCCACCTAAGGGTCGGCCGACCCTTGGGTTGGCCGAACCTGGACAAGCCCCCATCCATGTGCACATTGGCGGGAGATATGATCTTATCCTCTTGAAGTCGGTTGCTAATGTTTCCATACAAAACTCCCCCAGGAATCGACCTATCGAAGCTATAAAAGGAGGAGAGAAGACCTCCCACAACACACCATTTTGGAGAAGAGGAAGAAAAGGAGGACTCCACCTTTTAGAGCTACTTAGTAGAGTAGGTTAGGTAGTGTGTGGAGGAGAAGTCCAAGTGGAGAGCTGGAGTTATCAGCCTCCCTCTACTTGTACCTCGGTGGATACGAACCTCCTTTGAGTAAGTATCCAGGTTCGTCTACGGTGGTGAGTTCTTATTAAAGCTAAGTCTTTGTTATCATTCATCTATGGGATCATTGTCCATTCTTGAATGGTTGTTTCTAGCTTAAGGACTTGAGTCTTAAGACGGAGTCTGGCCAGGGCTAGAAGCAGTAGTCGATAGCATAGATGTGGTGTCTAAGATTCAAGTTACCTTTGATTGCTACCCTTCCCAACGATCTGAGAGGTAGGCGGCAGGTGGTGACAGCCCTGTTCATCCCTAGTATCCCTCCATGTTCAGTTTGGGTGTAGAGCTAATAGCTAGAGGCACTTGGTAGACCAGGTGTAAACCGGTGCCTGAAGCAAGCGAGTAGTAGCTAAGCTTATCTTTCCTAAGAATATCTATCCTTAGACAACCATGCTAATTAGGACCATCCTATCTTCTCTCTTCTCTAAATTAACTAGAAGACCGTTACACCTCTGTTCCCTGTATATTCGTGCGGTTGCGGATTTATTCATAAACATTAAGAAATACCAACATCCATCCACCATGTTCCAGCGTGGTTTGTGCATCCCACCACGTTTAGGTTTCAAAGTAGAGCTGTTGGCCGGAATCGCTTGGCAGACCAAGGAGAGCCGATGCCCGAAGTAAGAAAATAGCAGCAGAGTGCATCCTACCTTGACCCTTCCTTTAGAGAAACCACACTACCCAAGGCCATTCTACCTCTTGTTCTTACAGGTAAACTCATTAGGAAACCATTACACCTCCATCCCCTGAGAAATTATGATGCCCTGAAAACTCTCTGGCTGAAGAGCTACAACGGTATATCCGTGCGCTTGCGGATTTATTCGTAATCGTTAAGAGTGATGATGTCCTCGGTCAGGCAACAATGGGCATCATCGGTAGGGATCCCTACAGCTGAAGTAACGCAGGGTTAGGAGACATAATGGTTTCTTTTCTTCATCAAGACACATGATACATGAACTCCATGGGTCCGCAATCGTATTCCTCGAGCTCCAGTTTGGGCTCCCGAAGCCCTTCGGGCAGAGTGTACGGAACATTGGAAAATTTTCTAATCCTTCGGACCTCCCGGTGGAGGGCACGATCAACAAGAGTCTTGGCGTGCGCGGCGTGATCCTGTTTGAATTTAGCAAAGAATTTTTTGAGGCAGCATTGCGGATCTCATATCTACGAAGCTTAAGTGCCCAAAAGTCATGAAAAGACACCAAAGTAAGCATGCGATGAAACCTTCGCCAAGTACATCCAGGCATAAAAACACCACCACAATTCATCATCACCGGCAATATACCTTCGGTGACCCACGCAGGTTCCATCGTAGGGTCCTGCGCAGGGCTGAAGTTGTTAGTATCCAAAAGTGATATATTACAAAACACAATCACTCAAAAAATAGCCCCTCACACCTCTCTGGTTCCGGCCTCCTTAGCAGCCGAAGGGTTTGCACGGTCATCATATCCATCAGGACCGCTTTGTGTTGGCGAAGGATGTACTGGCATGTCGGGTTGGGCAATAGCCTTCGGAGCAGCTATGGCAGCCTCTAACGAAGGGACCGCGGTTGAAGCTGAACGGAGCACCTGTTTGGCGTAGGCCTCCACCTTCAGCTGTATCTGTAGCAAAAAATGAAACAAGTTTTAGAAGCAAAGCCCAGAGTATGCCGACAGTGATGAGGCTAGAGCCATGTACCTATTCTTTCAGTCGATCACCTTCACGGCGCACAAGAGCGTTGCCTTTTTCTTTGAAGAATGACTGAATGAAATTCTTCACGATATTCTTGGGTAGCGGGGGTAAGCTTCCCGGTTGGACGGCTTCCTCCGAAGGCCATTCAAAATTGCAGTCACGAAGCGCATGAAATTGAACCTTGAGAATACCTTGAGAAGCACCACCTTCTGTGGGCATAAGGATGCAGATTGAAGTAGCCAAGGTATGGGCCGAGACAATGGCACAAACGTGCCCATGAAGGTGGCTCCCGGAGCTAACAACGGCAAGACAGGCCCGAAGCCATTTGAAAACCTGTTATATTTCTAAGTCTTCAGGATGGCAAGCTTTGGAGCGGTCAACCATAGGAGGACAGGAGGCGGGGAACCTCCTCTCGCAGTTGTGCGATGCCGGCGGAGAGAGCTTCACAGTAGACCCTAAAAGTTTCTTGAGACACACGACATTTCTCTTCTGCTTTGGTGGCCTGAGCTTCAGCCGTCTCATACCGATCTTGTGCTTCGGCAAATTGACCATTAAGGGAATTGTTCAGCACAATTGTAGCCTCGACTTCGGTGCGCGCGACAGCGTGTTGACTTCACTCAGCTTCGAAGGCCCTCTAAAGCTCCAGCTTTTTTTGTTCCAACTTGGCAATTTTCTCCTCCAACTCTGCCGTGTGAGAGTGAGCAGAGCCTTGGGCCTAGAGCTGGTGACTGGCACAACAATTGGCAACATATGCTTTTAGGGATAAATCCTCATCGTAGCAATGCATGTTGGCCATACCAGTCTTCACCAATTCTTTCTCCATTAACGGGAAGCAGAAAGACCCACCAGCTTCATGCAGGAACCCATGCTCTTGGTCACCGCTCTTGAAGCGAAGGCTACCAATCATCTACCCTCCGATGAGCTTAGCTTCAGATGCATTGAGTTCAGCAGTGACCGCGATGGGGTCCTCAGAGCTCACAAAGTACCCATCACTATCAGTCAAGTCCAAGCTTCCTTCGGCTTCATTGTTCCCACCTGTAGCATCTGTGGCAAGGGATGCTTGCTCGGAGGGTGATCCATCATCACCTCTGGCATCCTCCTCTTTGCCGCTCTCGGATGAGGACGACGAGCTAGAACTAGAGGAACTGGAAGTGGCCCTGCTGGAGCTAAGAACAATCTCCTCACAAGGTCGAGCGGACTAACCCCAAGCATCATCAACGACAATTTCTTTAGTCCCGTCACCCTCTTTGTCACTTTTTGCCTCTTGGTCACTCAGGTCAAGATTCATGGGGTCCTTCACAGCAGGCTCGATCGGAGGGGGCGGGGCGCTATGAACATAGGGTTCGCAGCAATGGGACTTCGCTATACAGCATCTTCAAAATCTCCTTTGTCTTGAAGAGGGAGGGTCTCCGAGAGCACCACGTCAAGGAGGCAGGAGCACTTCTGCCTGCTGCTAGCCTTTGCCCCGCGCTTACTTTTCTTGTTTTCAAGTTGTGTGTTAGCGGAGCTGCCAACACTGCCTTCAGAGGCCTTCGCTGTCTTGCTCAATTGTTTGTCCTTTTTCTTATCCTCAGCTGCCTTGTGCTTCATGGCAGCAATGCGTCCAGGGGCTTTGACGCTGAAGGCCTGGAAAATGCGATTTGTGCGCATCCCACCTAGCTTTTGCTTGATAACTTTATATTCAATGGAGGTCTCCAGGCCAAGGATATCGTCAGTCCGGTGCTCAATAGCAACAGGATCAATCGCTGTGCAACCAAAACCTAGTATAAGTAGAGAGAAATGAAGGTAAAAAGTGTAAAATAACCGAAGTACAACACTTACTTGCTTTCAACAAAATGAAAGAAGAGCCAAAGTCCAACACCGGGATCGCTCCAGTTCCTGTCGCCTAGGCCTTAATGGTCCAGCCAGCCCTCACCGGCCAGCAGTGGCACGCGACAAACTCCTCCATGATATCGCGAGTACCGAAGACTTTCAATACCTCGCGAAGCATGTTTACGAAGCCTTGATGATCTGGCATCTCCTCAACATCAGCGCTGGGGGTGGATGAAGAAAGATTCTCAATTTGCTTCACGATGAGGGGGTGGCTCCCGGTGGCAGGATCGAGAGGAACCTTGTGGTAGAACCAGTATGTGGTCCAGTCTTCCCACTTGTTCCTGTAAGCTGTTACTAGACTGCAAACAAAGTCGTAGTAGATGAAGTTGTAGCAACCGTAGAAGTTGTAGCAACCGTACTGGGCTTCAGCTTCTTTGCCATCTGCCAAGATAGACGAGACGGGCTTTGGCTGGTAGTGGACCTTATAAGCATAGGCAAAGCCCACGGCGGATGGCCAGAAATGGCAGGTCTTGGCTAGCCAGAAATATAAATTCAACCGAATGAAAGTGTTCGGCATAAGCTGAAGTGTGTAGATGTTGTACAGTCGAAGGATCTCCACCAGGGCTGGGTCTACCAGGAAGCGAAGCCCCGTGATAAAGAAGTCGCAATAGATGATGACTTCTTCATCCTGTGGGTGAGCCGAATTCTCTTCCCTGGGGGGGGGGGGCGGCTCGGGCGTCGCCGTCAACAATCATGCCCAAGCTCACCATGTTGTAAATCAAGCCATCGGTCATCTTGCTGTGGCCGAGGATGGTGGTCGGGGGCAGCTTTAGGTGATCATCCTTCGAAGCCATCAGCTTCGGGAAGCAGAACCAAGGATGCAATTCGAGGATCCAAAGTAGCGCAACAATGTGAGAAGGGCACGGAAGGCTGCCT